>NC_088169.1:87430101-87759402 GCF_028769735.1 Zonotrichia leucophrys gambelii
AAATTTACATGAAATTAATATCCTGAATACATGAAATGAAAGGAAGAGGAAGAATGTCAAGGATAAGAGGTGTTTACTGATTATGTACCAACTCAGCATCTTGAGGGAAAAAAAAACCTTTTTTTTTTGCTTCACTTTTGTAAATTCTGTACAAATTTCAAGTAGGCACATCATGAAAATGCCATCACTATGTGTCTAATCCTTTGCAGTGCTTCACTAACAACAAACCAGGAGAGCCATGTGCAAGATCTATAACCCATGGTAAGGTTAGCTGTCTTCACAAACAACAGATAGAAAGAATGTCCATGCCCATGTCTGTAACAAGCCCTGCCACTGTGGCTTCAAAACCCAAAGGCACATTACCTCTGGTAGGTTAACCAAGTTGCTTCTCTTTTTCTCTAGCAGTCACCAAAGCGACCATGAAGTACAGCATGATCAGTATGGTGACTTCACTTTTGAAACTCAGGAGACTTGTACCCTCAGTGACTTGGGTGAACTTGTAACATGACTGATAAAACCAAAGGCCTGATGCTAAATATCTAAGGCATTTGGGAAGATTATTCATGTCAATATAAAGCATTTGGAACTCTTAGGAATGAAATTCCTGGAGGGAAAAAAATGGTTAATAAAGTGAAGAATACTCAACAGGTTTTACTCTTCTGGCTTAGCTGCAGCTTTGATACAGTATCAACAGATTTCTCAAGTTAACTACCCCTTCAAAAAAGGGGAGATGGTGGAAAAGGTACAAAAAAGAATCTCACACTCTCATTAATTACAATTCAACTTTTTTATTCAATTCTCCAAGTTAGTGGGACAGGGATCATGACTGTTAACACCACACGTGGACATCACTCCATTGCACATCCCTGCTGATCCATCCTTTCTTCCCTTCACTGTGAAGGAGGCATTATCAAAAGGTTATGTGTCCCCATGAGAGGCAGGAGAAGACCTGCTGCTGCTGTAGAAAAACCTAAAGAAATAAATTATTGAAAAAGTTAGTCTTTGCTCCAAAATATGAACATCAGAAATGCAAGCAGATATCATACAGAAATCTCTGTATCCAGCACCTATCTGGCTTCCCTGATAGCTGGAACACAGACACACCAAGGGTACCAAGACACGCCAAGGGTACCAAACTCCTCTTCTAACCTTGGAAAAGGCCTTTCCAGATCAAGGAGTGAGATGCAGTGTGGACTGTGTTCTGAGGATAAAATCTAGTTCCTGTTACCTTTCCAGTGGGTAGAGTTCAATCTCTGCACCTGGTGATCCAGCATCTTCCACATGTCTTAGATTCCTGTGAAAATATTTCATGTGGAGGAAAAATTGTGTAAAAGTTTAGCTAAGTCAAACTGTAGACTTTTCCTGCCTAGTTCTCCCACTGATAAAACTTCAGTACTTGCCATCCAGTAAAAAACCATTTCTATTTGGGCATGGACAAGCATTCCTACATCACACTACAACTGCACTACCCCTCCCATACAATGTTGTAAAGGTCAGTGGGCAGGGTAACTGTAACATTTGTGTAGTTTCTGTCACCTTGTGTTGGTTAGATGCATGGGAAAATATATACACAAGCACACTGAGTTTCCTCCTAACATTCACAAAATGCAAGTTTCAGGCTTAATGCACAATACCACTGAACAGAAAGAATCCAGAGAATAAAGACTACCAGGCAGTGCTCTGCACAGTAGCAGCCAGGAGGGGAAACTGCACACAACTCTACCCTCTTGGACAAACCACACTTCTTGCAAATGAAATATTTACAGATGAAACATATACAGCTGCACAGTCAGTGCGATATTCCCAATCCTCATCAAGGTGTAACTGAAACACTCATCTGGACTCCTGGCCTCCCACTACATTGGTATGACAGAACCAAAAGGATGACTGTGCATACAGCTACTGCTTAGGCTTCTTTCTCTGATTCAGAGCACCTTCCTGTTCAGTACATGTAACACCATGGACAGTTTTCACCTCTTCAGTTTCTCTTTCCCCAAAATGTAACTGTTTTACAACACAGATAAACTAAGCATCAAGGAAGTTCAGCAGTGTCACTGTTTCCAGGAAATCTGCACAGAAGAAATGCATGACTGGCCAAAGAGGTAGCAACAGCTGAGTTACTGGCTTTTGTAACATGGATCTTCCCTCCCTCTCCAACAACAAATGATAATTTGTACAAGAGGGATTGTCCTAATAAATTCTGGAAATTAGCAATTGTGATAAATTAATTAATTTATTATTACATTTTAGATATTACAACAGTGAATAAGGTTCACATTAGGCATGAGAAGGAATCTGTTCACAGAAGGGTTGTCAAGCATTGGAATGGGCTGCCCAGGGAGGTGATGAAGTCACCATCCCTGGAGGTGTTTAAGAAAAGACTGGATGTGGCACCCAGTGACATGGTCTACCTGACAAGATGGTGTTCGTTCAAAGGCTGGGACTTGAGGGTCTCAGAGGTCTGTTCCAACCTAACTAATACTGTGATTCTGTGAAATCAGTTTCTTCCTATTAGAACACTTCATTGAAAAAAATTCCAATGACCTTTTAATTAAACATTTTTTTTTCGTTCCTGTATTAAAAAGACCTCAATTATATTGTAATTTGTCTAACACAAAAATGCTTTTTCTTAGCTGTTCTTCCTATAGAAATGGATAACAGTATTATACATTTAACTGTCCAAACAGTTTCCTCCTTCCAAATAAGCAAAAAATATCTATTACCCTAAGACAGAATACTGTACATACCTGCATACAGCAACCTGCCTCCAAATAAAAAAGCAGACACAGAAATTCACATAAATCTTTTATAAGCCCTTCATGCGCAGACTTGGCAGAGTTTAATACAGACATATTACTATGCAGACTGTATATTCTAGTAACACTTGTACTGTTTCTAAAGAGAACAAAGGAGGGATGCAGAAACACCTTGAAAATGCCTTGCATGGGTGCAATTTTAACTTTTTTATCAGCCTAATCCATCACCTACTATTAAGTCAGCATGAGGAACCTATCTATTTTCTCTTTTCACAAATATCACCCCTTGCCTGCCTGTGAAAGTCTATGACAAGAATGGAAAATATTCTGTCTTCTTCAAATCTCTACCACATCAAAGCTGCAGAAAACAGTATGCTTTGGGGTACGTCACATCTAAAAGAAAAAAAACAAAACCAGAACTGTTTTGTACTGACAGACACATGGAGAACTATGGAGGATCTGAAAGTGTTCTAAATGCCTTCCTGTTTATAACAACAAAAAAAATTCTTTCCTAAGTCACCTTGGTCTCCGCTCATCAAAAAAGCTGACATATCTTTATGTGCCTCTCTCTCCTACTAAGTTGAGAAGCAGCAGTTACAGACCCATGTCCAGGGCCAGAGGAACACCCTTCTTCCCAAATGCTTCTGTCATGTAAACTCAGTGCAGTTACACCTTACATCCAATTACAGTTACACCTTTACACCCATTCAAGTAGGCAGGTGCTACACTTAGTTTCTGCATCAATGGACCTTTCAGCTCTTCTCCCCAAGATCCAGTTCCCAAGGGCCAGTATGTCTAGCATATATTACATATGGCAAATCTGGTGAGACTCCTCCTTACAGCAACAGCTAGAAATGCTCAAGACCAGCAAAATCTATTTTCCTGCCTCATTTCTATCTCTGATGACAGACTGACATGGGCTTCAGATTCCTTTGCCTCTACTATCAGAAATTATTTCTCTTCAACACATCCCCAGCCTGACTGGATTTAAAACTCTTTCTCTAAGAGCTTCATCTCATATACAGACTTTGCTCATTATTATATTTAACAAGATCCAAATCAATTCTCTATCCAAAATATTTTCCATTTTGCACATGCAATCTCACTCTGTAAAACTTCAGCTCTGGGATTTCCAGCCTGTGGCCCACAGAATACCTTCAAAGGCTGTATGATAACTAAGAAGCTAATGAGTCCTAAGTGGTACCTGATGTGCACTGGAGACTATTTAGCTGCCTGGATATCAAAATTCAGATCCAGCTCAGCTGCTGTATATGTGTTGTTCCTGATTTTAGTGTGACTACTCTAGGTAACAAGAGAAAACAGAATTTGGAATTTATCTACTAATACTTAGCTGTAAATGAAGTAGAAATACGTATGAAAATCTAAAAGCTACTGCTGTATTCTTCGTATTAGTATATATTCTGACCCAATTCCTTTTTCCCAATCCACTTTGAAGTGTTTCTCCATATTATCAGCTGATCCAAACTTCTCCTATGCCAGGCAGTTCATCAGTGTTTCCTGTGCTGCTCCCTCCTCTTATTTTCTGTTTTGTACTGTACTCCTTTCAGAAGGAGCAGTCATCCTACTAGAGAGTCAGCATTTTAATCTCTAGTAGGAGAATTACTTAGCGTGGAGGTTTTGTAACAGTGGAACATCCTGATGACATCTGCAACAGTAAGTATTTATGGTGTCTACATCAGAGGTCTCCAAAGAGGAGCCCACACTCCCCAGGAAGCTTTGCAAGACAATCTGTAAGGCTGCAGGGTGAAAATGGTTTTTTCACCATTAATGAGTACATTTAAGTAAATGTTTCAAAAATAGTCTTCATTTAATCTTTACCTCATCCTTTTTAACTTCTTGGGTTTATGGAAGTTTTACAGCATATGTAGTAATACACATATGTACCTTGGGAAAACATCTGATTGGGGCACATGCTCAAAATGTTTTTCCTGATAGGAATGTGCAATCAAAGAAGTTTCAGAGCCATTTAGAACTCAAGAGATGGCTGAAACTACCAACTCTTAACCACAAACTCAGAAACATTATATAATTTGCATTTCCCACTTCCAAAAAGAATGCTAACTGTTGGTGATTCGCATCTTTTTTTGCTACCTTGAGATTTAGGAAATCTCCAAAAATAACATTGTTCTTTATTATCATGGCATTTCTAAGGCATACATATATCTTAAGTAGCAAAAGAAGCAGTCAGACTGTCAGCCTATGAGGCTGACAGTTGGCTGATGGTAAGGATGTTTTTTACCTTCATAAAATAAAATTCCGTCTTTTGTAGAATCTTCCTCATTTATTCCTTGGTTTTTAAACTAGGTTACAATGAACATTTCACCAATGGCACAAATATGAACAGTCTTCTGTGGAGCAGAGAATGACTGGGCTACATGCATTCTTTTCAGCCTTATTTTCCAGTACTCTATAAATGTGGTGATTTTGGTGAAATTTAATTTTTAAGACAAGTACTATGCCTTATAAAGGTAGAGGGGAAACTGGAATGTTCAATCAAAGAAGAGAATTAGGGCATCAGGTAACCAAACACCAACTGAGACAGATCAATGCGCCTCTTGTATTACAAGCAGTTTTTTGATGGTCAGAATTCTGTAAATCAGACTCACCATTCAAAGGGACAGTTCAGGGACTCTGCCTCTCTTCTCCATTCCCCTTACTCCAGTTAGTACTTTGCAATCCATTTCTCCCAGTACTGGAGGTTTCTCAGGTCACAGTCATGAGTGTCTTCTGCTGCTGCTGCCACCTACCAGTTTTATTATTCTGTTGCAGCAGAAGGGCATATAGAAGAAGTTCTGGTTCAGCATGCAGATAATCATCATCCCTTGTCTAAAAGTCATGGCCTATTCAAGTTCTACATTTCCCCATACTCTAGGCAAATAGCACTGGGCACAACCAAGATCAACACAAGGCTTTGAAAGCCATTCCATAAAGAGAAAGGAGCATGATCTGTAAAACCATCTTTCAAGCAACATTAAATATTAACACTTGAAATATGAGAGAATGCAGTAAACTTTGGTAAACTCTCGCCACCAAAGATGAATTGCAGACTCTGCAAAGAACTAGTACTGTATTTCTTTCAAGAAAATCTTCACATAATATGTATCTAAAATCAGGTTAGAGATGCAAAACTGTGATCCAACATGAATTAATGAATAAATCTGAGGAAAAGAAATTTTTATTTTTAGACATTATTACAAACCCCAAAAAGACACCCAACCACATGCCTGAAAGTGTTACACCCGTGTCCTATAGCAGCTGATGCACAAAAATATACACAAATAAAGGAATAGGCCTGCACAATGCTGAGACGCAAGAAGTGGGTATGTCTGAAAGGAAAAAGCATTGGAAACATAAGTATAACAGGTTTGTAAAATTACCTTGCAAGTAAAATTAAAAGACACAAATTATACACTCAATTATACCAGTGAAATCGGATATCACTCCACTGACTTTCACAGAGTGATTCCAGGTTTATCTCAGTGTAATTGAGAGCAAAATTTGGCTCTAAAATTATTCCCTCCCACCTTAACTTGAAGCTACAATTTATTATATTGCTGGTAAATTTGCTTTCTCTCAGGAAAATACAAACTGAGACCATGAAAAATCGACTATTTTATGATGGTATAGAGGAGTAATTTATGTACACAGAAAAATAATCTGAAACAAGTGCTAATTCTTTACAGATGTCCTGGGAAATATAATACTGCATTAGGAAACTTGGAAGCCTGTTTGTAGGCTAATATTCTTCAACTTGGAAGGGTATTCCAATTGTCTGATATTTTACCTCTGAGTAAAATACAACATTCTCCCCCTTAAATTAAGTAAAAAAATATTAAGTACCCAGTATTTTTACATTGGATTAAGGGAGAGAGTTACCAGAGAAGGATAAAATGTACAAGAGCTTTGATACACCAGTAAGGGCAAGATAAAATGTGTCACCCCATCCTCCACAAACAGAAATCATCAGCTCAACAGTCTTTTTCTGCAGCACACACATTCGTCCATCTGTCCTCTTTACAGGATCCTGTCTATTGAATTTTAATAGAATTAACATTCTTAGGACAAGTTCATTCATTCCTATCAACTACTTACTTCCGCAGTTATATTTTATGTTCACTTAGCAAACAACATATCTTTCAAAAATCTAAGCTAAAACAGTACACTTGAAGACAACCTAAAACTGATCAAGAGGAAGGGGAATTAATGTATTACAAAACTATTCCTCATACAGTTGCATGGGGGACTCACTTTCATCTCACCTCAGTAAAGCACAATGACAGTTTTCTTACAAGTCAACAAGTACAAGGAGGGGAAATAAGGAAGTAAAGCAGGGTTTTCTCTAAATCCGGTTAAAGAAATCATTCAACAAGTATCACCAAAATGAACTGATGGGAAGAAAGGAAGGCAGACAAGTTAGCAAACTTATCAAGGTTAGAGTAAGAGCAGAAAAGTGTCAATTTACCTGACAACAGGTCGGTTTTGGATGTCACCAAACTGCTGCATTTACCATTTTACCCGCTTGCATTACTGGGGGGAAAAGTTTAGGAAGGAACATTCGCAAGGATTTTTCATAAGTTCTCACTCTTGCCATCGGAAAGGGGAGAAGGGGTTTTCTCTGGATTGTTTGACTTTTTTGGCTCCTGAAAAGTTTTGCAAAGAACAGTAACAAAGTGTGAACTGTTAGAACACATTTCTGTAAAAAAAAGGAGAATAAGTCATCCAAAATAGCACAACAGCAAATCCCACCCAAAATCCGCACAGTTAATTTGTGTCATTGTTTTAAACAAATTAAAAAAAAACAAAAGCTTTTCAACTCAAATTAGAAACATGGGAGGCTTGGAGACTTCCAACAGCAGATCCACCATCAGAATGCTCCAAAAGTCACCCTCAAAGGTTAAGAAAGATTTAAAGAAATAAAACAAAGGAAAAGGCAGCAAACACCTGGTTATAAATACTGCAGTGTTCAGTTTAAAACAATTCCTAAAACAGTGAAAAAATTAAAAATTAAAAAAGACAGTAGCAACAGAAGTTACCTGTCCGAGCACCTACTATTCCATAGAGAGAACAGGAGTGGGTCGTGTGTCTCACACCAGCCATAAAGCCCATAAACCTTCTCAAAAAGAGTGAGCCATGAGAAAGATACTGTACAATCTGTTTTCAAAGTCTCTCTAAGCCCTTATGGTCCCTTATGTATTTAACTGACAGATTTTTGCAATGAGGGAATTTAGCCAGCGTCACTGGTTTCATTCGTTGGATTTTGTAGTCCAGCATAACATCTGAAGAAGAATCTCCTTTGTGTCTGACATACCCAGATGTTCCAGAGGTTATTTCCCGAGTAAATATCTCACAGCAAAGATAGCACACGAAGTGGGAGAAAAGGCTTCAAGACTGACCGTCAGCTCAGAACAAAAAATGTAACAGTCAATGTAAACATCAAGCATTGACACTGTTTTACAGATAAGGTGTTGCAACATTACAAGAAAAGATTTTATAAAACACATTAAAGCATTAAATACAAGGATTAAGATACAATCCATACATTGACAGCAAGACATCAATTACAAACACAGTGAGCTGAACAGAATAAAATCTCCAGTGTTACAGAGAACAAAATTTCATCAGATGTAGTTTAAGAAACTTTTTCCTGCAAACAAATTTCTAAGTGGCTCTTTCAAACATTAAAATATACAAAAATAGTTGTATCACCATCAGCTGTATTGGCGCCACTGTAATCCACCACTATGTTGACCATTTTTTCAGCCCATGCTTCCAAACCCACACATGGAGGTAGTGTTAGTGCAACTGTATGGAAGTTTAGCATGTGATTTTCAGCAGATGGAATTGAAGAAAATAAAGTGTATAAAGCTGATATCTGTGGAGTTCACCTTCAATGGGAAACACTGCCTGGTTACCATGGACTAGTTTAGTTGGTGTTTTTCCCTTTGAGTAAAAACAAGACACCCCCCGTTGCACCCCCAGGCCATTCTTTGCATTTCACTGTTTCAGGAGCAATGGGTTAAGCAGGGAGTATTACATGAGACAAGTGTGCCCATTTGTACAAATCAACCCTCAAGCAAGGTTTTCACTCAGCATCAGTACCCGATATATAAACACATGCACAGGATGTTTCAAATCCTGTCTCCCTCTGTGACCACTATGTATAGACTTATCTCCAAACTAGTCATGGAAGCACCAACAAAGGAGCAACTTATCAGAAGGGAGTCAAAGTGCAAATCTCTCAACCCACTTGGTCTTTTTTTAAAAAGTCTTATATTTACTTCACGAATTTTATAACTGTGAGGTGTAACCCAGGCATTCTGAAAGGGTGCTAGAAATGTAAGGTTCCTGTGAGCTACAAGATACTATGGGGATTCAAAAAAACAATAGAGAATATTCAGTTAACTTTCATCTAAGAGATGTTTCCTGTGATAGAAAAGGCCTTTGTATACCAACTAGCACCTGTTTACTCCCTGCTGTTATTCCACATGTGCTCAATGTATGTCACAGCTAGAAAGGGAAGGATTGATCCTATCAGCCTGTCAAGGAATGCAGGCACCTACCAGTAAAAAGGAAGAGACAAAAAAAGAAAAAATAACAACAACAAAAAAAGAGCCACCCTCCACCCCAAATTCCCCTTGGATAAACAAGCAAGGGAAGTAGAGCTCATGGAAGAGACAGCTTACTGCTCAGCGACTAGACAATTAGGTTACTTTCATGTTCTGTCATTCTGTAACTCTTCACAGAAGCTGAAGACCTTTATATTCTTCAGGTATAACCTGTGCACTTGAAGGCTCAGTAAGAAGGATTTGAAAATACCTTTACTGCTGATGATCTTTTTTCTGCTGGACCAGCAGGTCCACCCTCCTGCTTAACACCAACAGTCAACCTTTCACTTGATTTTAATAATAATATTTAATTCTACAAAAAAAAAAAAGCCATTTTATTACATTCCTTTTAAAATAAAAAAAACCAAACTGTACAAAGAAGCATGATCAAACCTCCATAAAGTAGGTTAATACTGTTCTGTTTATTGCCTCTTGAAGACTCTCTGCATAGTGTCCGTGAGTTGTGTTTAAGGTCCAAGTGAAGGTAAAACAGCAGAGCAGCAGAGAGGTGAGGAAGGGCCACAGAGGTGGGCAGTGCAGAACCTCAGAGGGTACATGGGACATGCTCCATTAAAGTATCCAGAAAACAGCAGCATTGCACACACACAACCCCCCTCCAAACAAACCTATTTTCACAAGATGATTTTTCAATTGTAAACATTTTACTTTTTGTTTTTAAAAAAGAGGCTTATCTTTATATATATATTTATATATATATATATATAGTTCCAGGGCTTTATGAACCCCAAGAATAAGAGGGGAATGAAAAGGGAGAAGGAGGAGGAAAAGGAGGAGGAAGACAGGGACTGAAAAATGGATTCAGTATCTGTTTTGGTTATCTGTTTTCCAAACCAGCTCAAGGCTAATGACAAAATGCACAGCCAGAAGGATTAAGGAAAATCAGGAAGTCTGGAAAAAAATTAGGAGCTAAACAGCCAACACTCTCAAAAAAATAAAGCAAAACAATTGTGCACACACAAACACACACGAGTGTGTGCACTCACACCACACACACGTAAGGGTCTAGGATCAATCCCTTAATTGTTTGTGGACCTAGGGTTTTGTTGGTTTTTTTTCTTTTTAAAACTCTGGCTGAGCTCTTTTTTTTTTTTGCCTTCTTTTTTTTTTTTTTTCCTTTTTCAAATCTGCCACGTTTTCCAAAGCTAAGAACTGAATATTTCTCCCCAGTTATACTCTTTGGATTTATGCCAACATCAAGTTCTTATGTTCAGTGGGGAAAAAGTAAGCCTGGTAAGTATTGTATGAACTGCAGCTTTATTCTAAAGTTCCTCTGGATGACTAATCACTTTTAACCAGCTCTTCCCTCCTCCACACCTTACCACATTCCTCCCTCCAAAAAAAAGCAAACAAAAACAAACAAACAACCCCCCACCAATGTACAGGCTATAACTCAGTGTTTTCTTAACAAACAGTCTGCGGTGTTTTCACTTTGGCCACTGTTAAAGATGCAGGCATAGAGAAGGGAGTGTTGGACTAGCATGTATTAAAGAAAAAGGAACATTAACATTGCAGATCTCTCTCAGAAAGACTAAAACACTAACAAATACAAGTCGATGCACGTTTGCTTTAAACTAGTGTAATTCTTTTTCACATTTTTAGATTAAACATCATTTTGTATACCAAACATTACAGTGCTGTTTATCTCCTCCAACCATGCAAAAAGTAGGTAAAAACATGCCACTTCTGCCCACAAATAGAATATGACCAATTCCCCTATATACCTTCCAAAATCAGGATTTGAAATGAGAAAAATAGAAGTATCCTCCTTTAAAAAGGAATTTAGACACAAAGCTGCCACTTAATACCAAGATGGTACAATTTACAGATTTTTACAGAAAGTTCACATTAAGTCAACTGACACTTCTCTCAGCCTCATCATTTGAAAGGCCGTATCCTGCAAGGTCAGAAAGTGATGACTTTAAAAGGATCCTGAACTTACAGCTCCCATCTGCAAGAGTAGGAACAGTAGGTGTCAAGGAATTTTGAAATACTTGGTATTTAACACCTTCAACTCACATAAAGAATTTGAGGCACTAAACAATTTACAGGATCAAGCCTTACAGAGGTAGAAGAGACTTAACTGGTGCAGCAATTCACAGAAGTTTCTAGAGAGCTGCCAGACAACTTTCTGAAAATCTTCAAGTGTGAATCACGCTTCAATGCTTTCCTGTGAAGACACATGAACTGCAATATATCTGGGGACCAAAGCAGCATCCAAATAAAATTGCTGCTTGGTTACAAACTGAGCATCTCCACCGTAAAACTGACTAAGAATGAAGACAATTTAATGTTCTGCAAATGAGTAGGGACAGCATTCACAGCACGTGTGCCTTTTACTTTTGCTCTCTCAACTGACACACCCACCCCCCTTTCCTCATTCCTCTGAGCGTCTCTTGATAAACAGCATTGCAAGTTGGTTTAAAAAAAAATTTACAAGAGAGAGTTCTGTTGGTCACCTATTTACACGTGGCATCACTCCACAAGGAGCTTGATCTCATTGGCTAGTAGCTGGTTCATGTTGAAGAGAGCCCCCGGGAGCTTGGTGAGCAACTCTCTCTCCGTGGTCTCAGGGTCGCTGTCGACAGAGCTGGAGCTAGCACTCATGTTGTCGACAGCGGCCCCAGCTGGAGGGCCCAGCTCTGGCTCGCTAGTCTCACTGGCCGTGGACACCACGGAGAGCAAGGACATGCGCCGCGTCAAGCGGCCGGGGGCCAGCAGGGAAGCGGCATAGTCCGCTATGATACCAGCTACGTCTAAATTACAAGCCTTGTCAAAGGCAATGAAACCTACATTTGCATTGGCCTCGCAGACGTAGAATGAGCCGTCGTCCTTCATCAGCAGGTCAATGCCGCACACATCCATCCCTAGGATGTTTGACACTTGGACTGCCAACTGCTTGCCTTGTTCGCTCAGCGAGCACATCATTCCTACACCACCTGGAAAAAGGGAAAAGAACTTGCTGTCTGCACTCAGGTCACAAGGGACTGACATCCTTCTCAACCGGGCCGTGATTTTCGATTGGGAAGCTTCAAAGTCAGCCTGCAAGCGCACTGCTGATGACTCAGAAAGTGACCTCCTTTCCACAGTGACTACTAATGAACTTGATGCCACACCAGGATTTCAAAAGATTCTGACCCGCCTTTAGCAGGTCAAGAGTATGACTTGTTTAAAAACAGTTAAGCAATGACTTTTTAGTCAAGAAAAAATACACATTTTTATGACCCCAGGATATTAAAAAAATGAACTAACAAACCACCCTTGTTCCTTCTAAGGTAGAGGCTTTCCTTACATGTTTGTACGTGATCAGAAGAAATATTTCAGCAAAATTAAACCTAGAGCTCTTGGTAAGATTACAACTGTAACTGTAGATATAATTGAGAGGAATGGGGATTAAGACATCATCATCTGCTCACATACCTCTCTACTTGCTATCACAGGTTACTGTCTCTAAAGCAAGAATTAGGGAACATCTATGTTTGAACCTCAGCTGTCAGGTTCACAGTCCATCACTCAAGTATTATCTGGCTCAAGCTTCATCTATTGCAATAGTTAAATTGAAAAATAACCCAAATAATAAGAAACAAACAAACAAATAAACAAACAAAAAAATTAGCAGAAAAATCTTTCAGGCTATATTTCCTTTGCATGAAGTAGTAACTAAAATCTCTTAGGCATTTTGACTAACCAAAACTGCACTATACATGAACACATTTTATCCCATCCCTGCTCAGGTTCAGTACAGTTTCAGTGAGTCACCCTCAAGCGTCCTGCCTCCTTTTACCCTCAGAAACTCTCAAGTCCAACATCCAAACCTATGCAAAATCTCAGTTCTGAACATGCTACAATCCATGCAGTAACCTCCTCTTTCTCCCAGATATGGTCTTTGTGGGAAGAGGTAGCAGGTAGAAACCTGATAGACTTAAGGCAGCATAGAAAATGAACAGTGCAATCCAGTTGCTTATTGCCTTCAACAGCTTTCTCACTTAACATTTTTTTCTACTCTCTTGCCAAATGACTGACTCCTCCACCTCCCTTAAGTGTTGCTTTCTCTCTTCCTTCATTTTCTGTTGCTCTCAACAGGATGAAACAAATGATAACATAGCATTAGCATCAAAATGCCATTACCACATCAGTTGCTCCATTTGTGTTCTAGAACTTTCCCATGCTTGTCATCATCCCATCTATCAAACACTTTGAGCAAATATCATCTCTCCCTCTCTGTTTGCTCAACATGCTTCTTACTTAATCCTTCCTCTCATGTTTCCCCCTTAAACCCCCAGCAGCAAGCACAATTAACACAAAATAACACCTGCAGCTTACTTCAGTCAGCTTTGTGATTTTTCAACTGGGTTGAAATATTCTGATCAAAACTATGAGCAATGCTTTTCCTACCAAGTGAGCAGTTACTCTGCATCCTCCCATCTGTCGAGCAGCGGAGCATGGTGCCCACCACACGGCCTCCCACTACGATGACGCGCACATCCTTGCCATGGGACTCCTTAACGTATTTTTGAAACAAGTACGGGGCATCGTGACGGATCAAATGGCTTAGGTCTGCCAAATGGTGCTTGTCTCGTGCCAGGAACACAGCTTTACCTGTATGGAGGAAAAAACATCAGGGTGTTGAAAGCAGCTGCCCATCTGAGCTGCATCAATGATTCAGCACGTGAAAGTAAAACCTCTGACCGGCACACTGCCCATTCTCAGAGGCCCCATCTGTAGCTTATATCCATTTACAAACTCCTCCATGGACAAAAGTGTTCCACTGATTCAGTGCTTTTAAGTGCTCAAGTACTGACAGCTGAGGAGACATGAGTTTAAAAAAATAGAGAGAGAAAGAAAGAAGCAAGGAAAAAGAAAAGAGCTTTAGATAAAGGAGATGGTCTTGCAGTTTCAACTTCTTTTGGTACAAGTCCTTAGTGGGAGGAAATAAAAGAAAGAAATACTTAAAGAGCAGCCAACATGTAACTAATAACAATTTTGTTCATCCAAGAGGACAGGACCCACAGCCTATAGCTTTGACACACAAGAACCAACAACATGAAACTGCTGAACACTGGGCATCTAAGAACTCTGAAGTCTCCAGTGTGCCCCTGCAGAACCACCCACTTCTCTGTTACGAAGTTCCTGAGAGCTGCTCTTCCCAATACTTAAAAGGGCTCACAACTCCAGAATGAGGTCTGCAGTGGAACAACTACAGTCAGAGGAAAATGTTCCACTCCACAGTATCCAAGATAATTTAGCAGAAGATTCCAAAAGACATAAAATGAATGGATTATTCTCTAACTGAAAAAAACGCCTCTTGACAAATCACTAGGTTTTCTGCAAGCAAACATCTCTAGGACTTGGATTTTTTAACCTAAAATAAATAATTTCATTCCCTTTTATTTTTAGACTACACCAAAGACTTCTTTGCTCTTCTCCAGTTGTGTTCATACTGGTTAAAGTCATCCCTGAACTACTTTCTATCCAATTTCCAGACGCACAAGACTGCATCCCTTTCCATCTTTACCTACATTTCCCAACTTCTTTTCCCCTTTCTTAAGGGTTCTATGCCATATTAGATTCATGTTTTGCAATAAGGTGCCCACTTTACCTTGAAGCAGAACTGTCAATCAATTCTGCTATGGTGCTAACAGAGAACAAACATAAATTGATAAACTGCCCTCCTTAAGTAAGAGAACAGAAATGCAGCAGTAGCAGAACTAGGATAAATAATGTGTAAAGAATTCCACCAAGTGTTCCTATGCCCTACTACAGCAGCGTCTGTTTAGATAGGATTTAAGGTCTCCATAACACAGAAGACTGCTTGAGGAACATGGAATTTCTCACTACAGAGACATGAGAATGCAAGCTTAAAATTCACAAAAAGTAAAAACCTCCATGTCCTTTCTCCCACTCCAAACTTTAACTCTTGTACAGACAATTAATAATCCTACTGTATTCCTGAAATGGAAAAGGAAGAATGATGCCTTGGAGAGGAGCCACTGAGTTCTTGCAAATCATCCACCATCATGGCATCTTGGTAAAATCAGGATTGGCCCTTCTGCTGCAGCAGCAAGCTGCACAAAAAATTGGCCTAGAAGAGTGTGACCTTTATTCATCAACCAGTACCTATGATCACGTTTACCTATTTATTTTACATATAATTTGCAAATGGCTGCTCTTCAATTAATTTGAAAAAGTTTCCCCAGCTCTCTTAATGTGAAAAGATATGTACTTTCCATAAATTTGCATTAAAATGCCTGGAATTTAAAGTGCTCTAAAGCAAAACTTATAAACAGATTTACAGGAATCTTGGCTAAAAAAGGGAGAAGAAAATCAATGGCTGAAACTCTAAAATTATTTAGTAGATCTCCACTAAAGGCAGTGTTAAGTCAAATCCACTGTCTTAGATATTCCACAGCTGTCAAAATCACCTTGCTGCAACATCAAACTCTCCACCTTGGCTTTGGATCTCCACTCACACTTTAAAACCACACTAACAGGTATTGCTGCTATCAGCAGCAGGTCTGATCTTCCTCAGCCCCAGCGTTTTGCTCCCTTCCATTCCGTCAACACGAGCATTTGTGCAACTAAGTGCTAAGTCATGCAAAAAACTAACTGGAGTAAAAATAACTTATCCAGATCCATTTGACATCAGTTCCTAAATCTATTTACTACATGGCTACAGAAGCACTCATGCCAGTAGAAGAGGAGCAGCAGAGAGTTGAGAGCAAACTGACGGACAGAAAGAAAGAAGTGGTGTCCTCTAGTTATGATTTTGTTTGAAGTAACTCCTGGTTTTGTGCCTTAACTTCATTTTTAGTCTCTTTATAGATCTGATATTTATAAAATATGTTTTAAAATATATTAAAAACAGAGCAACTTCCTGTGCAAATAACCTCTGGAATTTCCCTTTAGTAACCACTATTTAACACTAAATTAAGTTGATGTTTGTTTTATATTCAACAGTTAAAACAAAATACCAAAAACAGTGCAATTTAATCCGAACCTGCAGTAATACCACTGACACTGTCAGAGGTATTTTTCTAAAAAACAGAGATTCAGTTTTACAAACAATACATAAGATTTTAATTAAATCGGAATCCTAATTATAGATGAAGTTGAGTAGGAAAGAAGTCACTGAATGAACTGAGATTTCATTTTTTAGGCCTATGTAAAAACATCCCTAAAATCCATGTAGGTTTCTTTCAACTTCACAATCTCCAGACGTCCCATTATTCCAGTTCAAAGCCTTCCCCACAGAAGTCACCAATGCACCATAATTTTGAACACTTTGCCCCCTGCCTTTCCAAGACTGGGTTCTACAAAAACTGTTTCCCAGTGCTGCAGCCTATTCAACATTCAGCATTCATGGATGGTAGAATTTAGATGTATTGGAAAGAAGTCCAACACCTAACAGATCTTCTTAACTGTCATTCCTTGATGAGACAAAATCTTGGAGTGCTGCTCAGAATAGTCCTTGCCCTTACCCCTGACCTCACACCCACCTCGATGACCCCGCGTGTTCTTCACCACCATAGGGAACTCCAGCACTTCCGCCTCATCAATCATTTTGGAAAAATTCTCATGACCACCTGGCAAAAAGAAAACCAACAACATTATGTGCCACCGGTCTGCTGTGGCCAAATTTGGGATGTAATTGCCATACATTCCTCCCACCCTTACAGCTTAGATAATGCAGAGAAATCATCAGTTAGGAGGACCTTGGTCATGGAGCACGACCAGACTTTGAAGGTGTTTGTGATGTGCGGGATATTAAGACCTGCTTCCTTTTGAACGGAAGACACAAATTGACAAAGGCCTCTTGATCACAATCCCAAAAGGCTCGATCTAATCTTCCAAATCCAAATGCCCCAATTCAACCATCTTGTTCCATTTTATTCCTTTTACTTTACCAACTTCCATCTTTTCAAATGTCTAACAGGAAAGCAGCAGACACATAACACTAGTAACAGTTCCATCCAAACTACTAACCAGGAAAGCAAAGCAGAACGTGATGACAAGGCATAATCCACAGAGCAGCAACAACCCAGACCTGGTCAGTTCACCTCCCCCCTTCTGAAGGCTTAAGTCTCCTGTATCTCATTCTCTCTATATCCTGAAGTAGTACTTCAACCTTTTAATCTCATTGCATCTCTAAGGACCATAGAGTGTAGCTTTTAATGGCCATTCACACAATTATGGTTGATACTTCAAGGTTACTTGAGTTCAATTCAAAGAAGGCTGACCACAGCACAAGAAATACAGAATAGAAAAGTCAGTAGACAAAGGGATGAGCCCCCTCTAACACATCATGCAGTAAAGTGCAGAAGTCAAGTCAAGACACAAAGTCACAAAGCCAGCAGCAGCCATCACAACCCTGCCATGGTGTTTAATGCATGTCAGGGAGTAATATGTCATCCAGCACACCCTGCTTTACCTGGCCAAGTCAGCTCTCACTGATAACTTGACACTTGTGGTTTTAAAAAACAAAAATTAAAAGAAAGCCATCCTTCTGTCAAATTCCAGAGGCAGACACCAACAGAAGTGGGAGGGAGTTACGATCAAACTGCTATGTTCTACAATTATTAAGCATCATTCATGGTCTCCCCTTCCCCAAAAAAATTAAAAACTCATTCCTTTCTCAACAAGTTAGAGCAGCCACACATATAAAGAAAGGGCATGTTTCTTCTCAAATTGTTTTCATGGTGATTGATGGAAATAGTAATTCATAGTAATTGACAGAAAGCCATGGTTGTGTCAGTCTTTTTTCTCATTTTGTAACACTCCCATTATAAAAACTTATTGATGCAATCACACAAATGGGAGGAAAGCACTGGTATTCCCAGAAGGAACAGCAGGTTGAGAGGTATCTACAGTTCTTTAACAGATTGTAATTAAAAGCAGAAAGAGCATCAAGGTAGGTCAGACAAATGGTTCCTCTGATCTAGCATTCTGTCAGGAACCAGAGATACCAGAGATTCCAGAGGCAGTCACAATAAACTATAATTAACTGTTTTGGTGGGAAACAAAGCCTAAACTATTGTTAAAAGGTGAACACAAGGGCTCGTGCTCCTTGCTACCCTTGTCCTTTCCCAAAAACTAATGTATTTGCAGACACTTTTATTCATATAGGAGTTTAATCTACTTTCAGGTTGTAAGTCTAGTTTTCTGTAGTACTTATGACATTAGTACCCCAAGCTCTTGTCTGCTGTTTTAGGCAATTGGAAAAGAACAGAAAGTATAATAGCACTAACAGCCAAAGTCAGTTACTTGGAAGGCTGAGGTACAGTTCAAGTACTCTTTACAAGGCATCAAAAGCTAATCAACAAAGACAAAACCAGAATCTGGGTGTCACGACTTTAACTTCCTTTTTGGTTACTCAACGCTTAGCTGTGGAACTGGCCTCATGGCTAAATTTCTATGGATTTCCAAAACTTACATCTTTTGCTCTGCAAAAGCTCAAGTTGTCTAGGCAACTATGCTACCTCTTTGATCCAAGAGCCTTACCATATGAAAAAGTGTCTGGAAGAGGCACACCATGGCCAGCAAGTTCTTGAAACGTCCAGAACTTGTTGACACAGTTGAGGATGGCTTGAGGACGATTCATCAATCGACAGCCCATCTTCTCTAGGTGGCGAAGGACTGTGATGTCGCTGTCACTCTGGACCCAAGGTGTTGGCACACGCACAACCACCACTTGTGGGTAAGCAGTAATGAGCTCCCCTTTCACCCGGAGACCTAAAGAAGGAAGAGGAAAAACATCCCAGTCTTAAGTCACAAGGTCTCCAGGAGAAGGTAAACAGGCACAGATACTGCACTATCTGTGATCAGAGATATCAGACTTCAACAGTATGTTAAAACAGCACAACTCTCCCTAGCACGCATCTTGTCAGTTGTGCTGTTTCACTCATGTCACTCTTAACTCACTTAAAACTAGGACCAAGCAAAAACCAGACTTAATTAGGGCACACAGTCTTGGGCTCCTTCCCAGGGTGATGGACATTTGTTTACAGGTTGACACTCCACCCTTTCTATGGGTGTAAGCTGCACACTACTGTATCAACAGCTCAGGAGGTTCCTGCCTCCCACCGCTGGTTCTTGCCTACAGGATGCAGTTCATACCTTTCCCAGTCCCAGCTGTATTGATCCCTCTGTTTGTGGCACCACGTTACACAACATATTGCCAAAGTAACAGAGACTAGATACGATCCTTAAAAAAACACAAAAAACCAGCAGTATTTTTAACAGGTCATTTCAACAATCTGAATAATATTAAATTAAGTAGTCAGAAATAATTTTATCAGCTAACAAGGAAGCACCCTGTGACAAAGGCAGGAACTAGAAGGATAGTCAGCTTTCCCACCAAGATCAATATATTACTTAATCATGACCTATAGTTTTACAGGCTAATTCTCTGAAAAAGAAACACTGAAAGACGAGCTGCAGGAATAGGCACATGACAGGATTGGACAGGAAGGCATCAAGCTCAATGGAGACAATCTGGCATCTGAGGACGGGAAAAGACAAACAAGGTTTGATATTTATTTGTCTTATGTTCAAAGCAAAAATGTATGACTTCATCAAAAAAACTCAGCTCACACTGCTATCAGCACCTTAAGGGTTAAAAAAAAAAAAAAGTGAGCTGAGAAATCACACTGCATCTGCATCTTGTGCCTGCCAAAGGCCACCTGTAACTTGTGAGATCTAACCAAATTTTATTACCTGATTACTGTATTCCAAAGATGCTACATTACAAATACAGACTTGTATCTACTCTGCATGAAGGCACTGATTGCCAAGTGATATATTTCATTTCAAGGTGCATTAGAATTAATTGGGGGAGAATTGGGAGGGAGGGGGGAGAGAAAAAGGGGGGGTTTCCCCCCTCTGTACCTCCCTTTTTTCTTTTCTTCTCCCAGCCAGGATGTATTTTAGACCTTGCATTAAACATAATGAAGCAACCACCTAACTCCCAAAATGGAAGTTGAAATGTGCTGCCCAGTCCTCAGGAGAACACAGAACCACACTCTGGAAAGGCCAAAACAGAGCCACATCCAATACAAATCCCTTTTTCCAATCCCCACAGCCATAACTGCACAGAGATGAGCAAACATAAGCAGACGGGTGCTCTGGCTGCTCACCTCATTAGCACCAAGCACTGCCGCATTGCAGCTGACATGACTCGCGTGTTTAAGCAAGCAGGCTCCAGACACACACACACCCCATTTTAGAGAGGCATCTCAAGCAAGATTAAAAACAAGACACTGCTACAAACCTAAGCAGACTGTGAACAGCACAAAATGGACTACCATCTCCTTTAGCCAGAAAAGGAGTACAGATTCAGCAAGCAGAGAATTTTTTTACTTATTAGTCAGATTCCACCTTACACATGTATTTTTCCATTTAGGTGCATGCCCAATTACACCCACTTTTTGCCAATGTAATTGCATGCACATCCTGATCCACATGCAAGCTGTGCAACAATCATTCTAAAAAGGACTATTTTCTACATAGCCCCAAGTTGCCACCGTTATCTGTGTTGTGAACCAAAACGACACAGTTTTCCAATTCATAATCTCTCAGTCTATTTTGTTCTTTTGCTTTAAAGTCACGCCACATGCTGAAGTTTTGCACCATGGATTCTGAAAAAGAAAAACAGCAGTTTGAGGAGATGTGTTTGTCTCACCTGGAATTCTTCTGAGTACCTGTGTTAGACCTGACTATCAGACTGGTGTAAATTTAGCCAGGTCACCATCCCCCCTGAAGTGACTTTGGAAGTACAATGATGCTATCAACAGAACAGTCTGAGCTTTTGTTTCAGATTCAGTCATATTCTCTGGTCTGGATACTGTTCTCCCCAGAACAAAATTTCTCTCCCCTAACAGAAGGCAGTTTACAAACACAAAGAAGAGGTACTAAATGAAATGTATAATTTGAATCACTACTACTGATATGCACCATAAAAATTAGCTGCAGTCTCCCAGCAACACAGTGCTGCAAACAGAAGCAGCTTTATTACAGTAAAAAGGAGAAGCAGATTCTGCCATTTTGGAACAAGTATGCATTCAGCATTCCATCTGAGACCCATCAGTTAAGAATCAGGTTAATGGTCATTATTGCGAAGTGGGCTGATAAAATAACATTTATTCACTATAATGTGCTGAAAGCAGTAACACAGAAGATACTAATGTGTAGGGGTAATTTTTTTCCATAGAACTAATTCATGAATGTAAAGAAAAAAAGGGCAAAAAAAAGACTACAGAGATGTTACATAGTGGTTTAGAGGTAATTTTTTTTTTTTAATCATAGATTGTACTAAGTTGAAAGGGACCCACAAGGCTCATCATGTCCAACTCCTATCACTGCACAGAACAGCCCAAATAACCACACCTTGTACCCAGGAGCATCGTCCAAATATTTCTTGAACTCTGTCAGGCTTGGTGCCGTGACCACTTTCCTGGGGAGCCTGTTCCAGTGCCCAAACACCCTCTGTGTGAAAAACCTTCTTCTAATATTCAACCTAAACCACCCCTGATACAACTTCAGGCCACTCCCCCAAGTCCTGTCACGGGTCAGCACAAAGAAGAGATCAGTGCCTGCCACTCTGCTTCCCCTCATGAGGAAGCTACACTACAGACCACTCAAGGTCTTCCCTCAGCCTCCCCTTCTCCAGGCTGAACAAACCAAGTGACCTTTTCCACAGTGTGGCACACAAAACTGCACACAGCTGAGATGAACCCTCTTTTCTTTGCAGTTATCGGGTCATCCTGATCCCAAAACAGTAAAGCAGGTCACACTCACTGTTGCCTGTGGACAATGAGCTGACCTCACAAACACACAGAAGGCAGACACTCAGATCATACAGAAATACCTTGACAAATAACAAGTTAATCCATTCGTTGACATTTTCAGTGGCTGCCCATGACATTGCAGACACAGCAAAGAGACAGTTATACAGTCCTTCAAAACACCAATAATATAAGCCAGGAAAGGAAAATTCAAGCTTATCCAATACTGGGAACTTCCATATAACTCATCATATAACAACCACTTTACCAGAGCCTGTGGAACAATTTTTAGGTTATCACAAAATATTTGGCTATTCTTTGGTTCTAAGACGTAAAGACTCATGGGCTGGAATATCACATAGTAAAAACAGATGTAAACCCTGCTCTTCAACCAGACCTATTCTTTCACTCCGTTCCAGCTATCTTTGTTCTTCCTCTGCAAGACAAAATTCTCCAAAATGGAACATGGTACACCTATAACATTAGACACCAATCATCACAGTATTCAGACAAAGTACAAAAGGAATTTTTGCAATGTGAACTGTAATCACCTGGAAATAAACCTCACCAGTTACACCTCAAAGTCAGAGGTTCAAGTTTCTCTCAAAAACAGCTCAAAGCAGCACATGATAGAACTGAGTGGGTAAATGCATGATTATTCATCAGTTGGCCCAGCCACTCCTCCTGCTTTTCACTCCCAAAGAACAGCAGGCAAGTTTAAAATGCAAAGCAGCTGGTCTCTGCTAAAAAGGATTATTTTGACCCAAAAGGTAGAAGCCATCACATAAACCTGTGAAAACCACAGAAAACAGACATAGCACTAAACTGTACTAAAGACAGAAGAAAGAGGCAGAGATTGCTACTGATGTTACCTGTGAGATCAGAAAATGTGCATCTACATTCTTACAAAGTTCCTGAGACACTAGCCTCCAGCACAGCAGAGCTTATTCATATTGTAAGATACTCAGGATGACAGATGTCTCTCAAAAACCTGATTTAGTACAATTTTAGGGTGGACAAACATACTCTGGGAAAAAACACACAATGATGGTATTATGGATGGCTAAAAAGGATTGAGATTTCAAGCAACTGTGTGTGGCTTCTGAGCATTTTAATTCACATCCAAGCAGTATTTTAAATTGCTTACATTTTTGAAAGTCATTATATTCCATTTGCAACCTACACAAATCCTTTCCAATCTCTACAAGACTCATTCATCAGCAGATTAGTAACTACTGCAAAGCAATAGCTCATGTCCAGTTTGCATGTTACAAACAACTGTACTTTTAGTTGAAACAATGCAAATGCTTTCACAGAAAGAATGTAGTTTCAGAATGTAAGTCTAAAAACTCAAAGATTGCAAGGACATCAAAAATATTTTCAGATGCTTTATATATCTTGCTTTAGCAAACATCAGGCACTTTTAACAAAAGATTAAACCTTAGTAATATTAAATAAATTTATAAAAGATTAAGCTTTTCACTGTGCCTGGAAACAGCTGATACACTGCCTTGCTACCCATGGAAGCTCATGACCTATCAAATCCATTTCTGACCAAACGGATCAAAAGAGCAGGAATGAGGCACAAAAGGTGCATCTTTCAAATTGACTTCCTGTATATATTTCACAGAATTTGTCTGAGAACTGTGTGGCTATGAGAAGTTTCCAAACATGACAACACAGTTAATGTACATGTAATTCCATGTATAACATGGATAACTATGCAAAAAATCCTCCCTCTGTGGCCTCAGCCGTGACTACCTCTGTCTTTAGCAAAACCCCTAATGAACACCAGCTCTCAGAAATACATAAGTAAAACCAAGCAGGAAAAGTGCTTCAGTATTCAGACAGATCCAGTATGTGGAATACTTTTTCTAACAGACATACCAGCATATAAGTGGTTGGTCACCATGCATGCAGCACTACAAAAAATAAAATCTGAATCAAATTTCACCAGCTCCCACCACATTTCCAACAGGAGCTAGCAGGGTCTGGGAACTTCCAGATATATTACCCAGATTTTTCCTCAGAGATCTGTAGGCTACCTTGAAAGTCTCCAGCTCTCATAACTTTGTTATACAAATTTATTCATCCACCCATCCATGGAGCTGCTAACGTTTCCCAAATGAACAGTCACTCAGCAAGCAGGCTATAATGAATTCAACTCAGCTGGGAGAAACAGGCAAGCCTTCTACCACACAAACCTTTCCTCGTATTTTGATGATATTACATCCTGCTACTTGCTCTTCACAATTCATCAGTTGTTCTCACAGACGTCACTGAATTTTTCTACAAGCCTGGACTCACTCCTGCTCTCAGATCAGTGCATTCCTATTTCATTTGTCCTCCCAATATCTGTCACCCACAAGACACTGCATAATATTTGCATTAAATCATTATAAAGTGTTTAATAATTACTTACAGTTTACTTGCAGGGAATTAAATGTGTTTTAATTGCCATGTTAAAGCAAGCTTAAAGCTCAGAAGGGAGATATCCCAAACCTAAATACCAGATTACTGCAATAACAAGATACACATTCCCTCACAACTAAATCTCTAAAATTTTCAAAACTCAGCATACTTCAAATATACATTCTGCCAAGACAGTGTCAGAATTAAGGAATAATTAACAGAAGTTGAATTAATATTCATGAAATACTACTCTATATCTCAAAAGCTTGCTACTATATTAATTCAACTTTATGTATCTATCTTATAACCCAACTATAAACAACATTAAATTTCCAGAAATTGGGTGATAAACTTTTTTTTTCCAACTTCTTTTTTCAAACCTTCTTTGAAAAACACAATTTCATTGAAATATATAAGTATTTTGGAGCAATTGGCAATTCCTGGGGGTTTTGCCAAAGACAGAGGCAGTCACTGAGTTAAATTCCTCTTCTGAGAAGTGGTTGCTTGTGGCAGCTGTATGCTAGATAAAGTATCACACTTCAAATGCAATTTTATTTGAACCAGAACTTAACCTCTGAAAGGCAGCTAAGCACTGAAATTTTAGAGAACCACAAATTCATTAACACCAAACTGAACTTCCCCCTTTGAAGTTGCACAGGAATTTTAACTATATCACTTATCACCTAACAGCCACAGTTTATTAGTCTGATCATTAAGTTGTCACAATTCCTCCAAAATGTCATTCCATGTAAAAGCCTCTTTGGTATCTAGTATTACCAAGCTATTTTTTACCCTAGTGTCCACAGAAACAGATTTCTCCAACAGTTCTGGGCTGGATGTTTAAAGTTCAAATTCTCTCCCTTCCTATCCTGCTCACTAGTTTTTTCAAACCAAATTAACAAGTGCTAACATTCAACTCTATGTATTTAATATGACCTCACCCTCCTTCTCCACAAAAACTTTGCCAGAAAGGCTTTCCCACCAGGATACACTTCCTCAACTCAGCAGTACCAAGGAAATCACATGGAGCAGAGACAAAACTGATCTCTCTAGAACAGTACTATGCCACTGTATTCTGAAAAAAAATGTATTTTGGAAATCAGGAGCTGTAGATTTAGCAAGCCCTTATGATGAAACTTTTACCTAAACCCACTGCTCAGCACAGATTGAACTTCAAAAGCAGACATCTGTTTATAAGCCAGACATGATATTTTAGTTTCTACATGGTTTAGGTGAGCCTCTTGTATCTCATTAGGACTTCTGTACAATAGTTCCACAAGGTGATCTCAGAACATTCCTGGGTCAAATAAGCATGATTGACAGAGTTTTAGAAGTCTAAGGCATCTTCAACTGAAAGAACACCCACTTGTGGCAGGTATCTGTCCTGTATCACCTATCCAGAGCCTACCAACACTGAGAGCCTTAGAAATAACAAGTTCTGGAATCCCTTCCCCAACTCAAATGCAGAAAGTCAAACACTAAACAATCCCATCCTAATTGAGTGTTACAGAACAAGAACAGAATCATAAAATCATTAAGGCTGTAAAACATCTCTAAAACCAAGTCCAGCAATTAACCCAGAATTGCTAAATATACGTGAATTAACCTTACTGTAAACTAACTCCACTCTTAACACTCAGTCAGTCTTTCCCATGTTTTACATGTGCTGTTTCTGTTCATTGTGAATAGCAAGTGAAGAAAAAAAGTTAAGGATACACCTGAAATAAAAAGGCTGATGGAAAAGGTCTTTCCAAAAGCAGAAATCCCAAGGAAGGTTTCAAGCAACCCATAACAGGCTCTCCTCGCATCTGAGATTAATCAGATTTTTTTTCCTGTAATATCAAAACCTACTAAATACCTTTAAAATGCCTACCATAACGCACCTCATCTCTGTCTGCTACCAAACAATACCTTCTGACACCAGGAGATGCTGTTTATTTACTTAAGCAAAGTGCTGAAGCAAAGTGGAGAAGCATGCAATGTGAGATTCAATTTGTAATGAAGACACAGATCCTTCATATCTGTCTCCCATAACAGAAAAGATACTTATAAAACAATGTCTACACTGTCAAAAACTTTTAATAAATTCTATCCAACTCCCTCTCCTTTCCAATTTTTCCTAAATATATTTAGCTGAGCCTGAATTCTGGGGACTGGACAGATCCCCTCAGTTTATTGTTTTGACCTGTCACTGCAGTCTAAAGCCCTCCTTATCAAAACTGCATTCAATTTATGAATTGGAAGCACTTATTTTGGAAACAAATGTATCCTTCTTAAAAGAAGGAATTTCGCTCTGGTATTTTGGGTAAAATTGCATTAAAACTGACTCTAAAGCTTGCAGAGATAACATCAATCCTGTCAATTAGGAGAGTCTGTTGTTTTGTGGGGTTTTTATAATGTGTCAGAATAAAACTGGTACTTGGACATACAGTATACAACAGTTGAAGTGTCATTGTGAGTACAGTATTTTCCTCCACAAACACCTTCAGTCCCCTAAAAAAGTTGTTCTAAAAAAAGCAATAACCCAAAATTTCTTAGTTTTGACAGACATTAACATAGAACCATACACAAATCAAAGGTATATGAATACATTTTTCCTACACCTCTGTAAGCAAGCTCACTGAGCTTGTCTCCTCTTTCTGACTCTAGAGGGTTAAAACTACATTGCAATAGCTGTACACATGCTCCATGCCCATACTGTAATGACAACACAGATGTAACACTGCAGTATTATTTTGCACCTGATCTGGATGCAGAAGCTTCCACCTAGTCACAAAAACATGGTAACTAATTAAGATACTTACTTAGTATGCTCCCTAATTAATACACTCCATACAATCTATAACGTTCTTCTTGAAAGAAAATGTTCCTCATTATTACACAGTCCTTCCAACCAGTCCAGTCAAATACAAGAATCATGTTGTGGTAGTACCGTACTCACAGACACCATGCTAAAGCAAGTAGATGGGACAGCCCTCCCACTGTCAGCTTGTTTTGACTTTTGAAGGCAACACATTTAAGAGATAAGCCAATTTACCACTAATCTCTAGACTGTAAGGGTAATTCTGTGCTTACCAATCCCTACAAGCTGGTAAGTATCTTTATAAATATTTCGTCTACACTACAAGATCTGAAGCTCTCTTGTCTGAAATAATCACCCGCCCAATTAACAAAGAAATAAAAACCACTAAGGATCTACAGCTCTCATCACAAATCAATGGCAGAGAAGAGAAACAAAAGCTTTACCACTTCAGGTATGAGAAGTCTCCTTAGTTCATTTAGCTCTTCCACAGATTACTCAACGAATCACCTTTAAATATCTGCAGATTACATTTTTCTTCAAGTTCTTCCATTTTACAGCAACACAATCATGGAATTTCACTACCAAATGCCACTCTTGATCTGTTCTTAGTTACTGAATTGCAATTTACATTCATTCCTAGACTCTGCCTCTAACAACTTAAAAAGATTTAAAACTCTGAAAGGAAAAGGTCTGACAGCATGCTATGAACCTTGGAAGACCTAAGCAAGAAAGGGGAAGAAATGAGCACCCCTTTAGAAATTCCCGTGCTGAAGAAAGCACTCACATAAGGTTGTGGTTCTAAGACAATTTTGACTTAAATCCTGTTGCTGCCAACAGTTTTACTCTCCAGCTCCATGCAATCCTACAGTGGCATGTAGTACCACCCACTCCCTATCACTCATACAGAGACCCACTGGTGAGCTGGTAAGCTTCCCACACCAGCAGGAAACTCTTCTGTTCTTCTGTGGAATTCAATTTCTTGCAGGTGTTTCAAGCTGAACAAGCTCACTGCAGGATCTGATGAATCCAGGTGTCAACTGCAACAGAGAAACCTGGATCACAGCAAGGACAGCAAGGATCTCAACAGTTCAAATTGTCAAGATAGTGCTGTTCTGAGACTAGAATTATATATAGTGAGGTGGGTATTCTTTCTGCATTTACAACTCGATTGTCACTATGCTAGCCCAGCCTCCAGCTTTGTAAAACCAAACCAATCAGACTGATTTCTGTTTCTCCAGCTCCTGTCCTATGCAGGTAATACATTCTCCAGTGGCTTCCACGCTCTCAGGTTAAGGAAAATTGCAGCAAAACTGCTACAAAAACCCAGTTGCCAGAGTTGTTTGAGCAGGACTAACAATTACAAGCAACAAGACATGCAGTTTACATGTACAGAATCCTTTGTGCCTGCAACCACTGAACTTTATTCAACTCAAAGCATCCACAAAGGGCATGCACTTTCAGAATCCTGCCTCACCTTTAGTCCCAAGAATGTAAGGAGGAGTGCACAAAGAACCATTTCTTAGGCCAGAATGATCCTGGGAAGATTGACAGAAAAAGAAAAGGAAGCAGGATATGAACATCAAAAATTTCCAGTCAATACCAAGTTATTTCTACCTGCACTTACCATGACTTCAACCCATAATCTCTCCTCAATTGGCAGCATGCCTGAGGTACTGTGGTGAATGGATAAAGGTTCCTTTAGAAGGACAGGCTGTGAATATGAGAAGGGTTTGTGCCCCACACAAAGGAGCAGATCACACACATGCAGCTCTGCTTTGGAGTGCACAGAGCTAGACAAGAGCCCAGCAACTGATACAGCACGCTAACACATTGTGACCATATATTTGGACCACCCACTCCATGAGGGTGGTCTAACTTTGCAACACACTGAAAGGCTGTGGCAGCTTCATCCTTGGAGATATTCAAAACCTGACTTCATATACCCCAAGCAACCTGATCTAACTTCAGAGCCGCCTCTAGCTTTCATGTTGGCCTCTGTAACTAGAAGGTTGGTCCAGATGTCTTTTAAAGGTCCCTTTCAAACTCAATTATCCCCCTGACTCTCTGGGGCCTTCTCCTGCAGTATGCCTGGGCTCTTAAGTTACTTATTGTAATGCCCAGCTGTAACAGTAGGATGCTTGCTCCACAATGCCCTATTTCATATTTCAAACTAGATATGAGGGTTCACTGGGCAGCATCCTGTCTTTCTTTTGCATTATCATCTGACAAGTTCTTTTAGTCATTAAAAATTAAAGATCAAGTTCTTCATGCTAGAAGTGGAAAGTGCTTTTATAGGTTTGACAGTTGTAGAGGAGAGACAGGACCCAAGGCCTGATTCTCTGACCACAAGGAAATTTGGAAAGAGATCAAAGAAGAAATTTAATATATGGTAAAGGCAAATCCCTTCTGGAAAGCAAAGTAACAAAGTGGGGAAAGAAGTTGTAAGCTTTCTTTGTTAAGCTCTAAAGAAACAACTGAAAATGGGCCTCACACATCATCATTTCATTTTCCTGGTGGATGTAGTCATCCAACAAGACAGGCCTTCACAGAAAGATGCAGGTGCAGAAAGCTGTCAGGGAAACAAAGGGTAGTACCCTTTAGGTCCTGAGTTGAGTTTGAGTCTAGTTTTGTGGGAAAAAAGCTACTTCGAACCTTAAAAGGATTTTTAAGATACACTTACCAAAACTTTGTCTCACTGGGAATAAGAAGCAACAGACTGCACGCCAGACAAAGGAGAGTTAAACTTTTACTCCGAGTCTACAGGATATTCCTGAATGCTGTCTGAGTCAGGGGAACAAGGACACATAGTAACACTAGCAGGAGAACTTGGTATGGCCTCCCCTGTTATTAACAACAACATTCATTGAAGAAAAAGGCATGACGTAGGAAAGAAAGCTGCCCCACAACACGGAGAGGCAAGATTTGCATGGCCCTGCTTTCTAGAACAGTGTGGTTGGTGCAAGGAATCTGAAGCCCACAAAAAATAATTTCATTATCATAACAACCAGCTGCCTCTGCCACTGCAGGCTCAGCCAGGCTCACTAGTGCTCCCTTCCTACATATTAAGAAAAATCTCAACTCAAAGCAGGGCATCCTGCCTGACCACAGAACTAAGAATGTCGTTCACCCTGTGAGTCTGTTCCTCATCCAGGAACAGAAGGCCCAACACTTAATGTTGATGTCCAAAAGTAATATATTACATTTTTTATATCTATGAAGATATCCTTAACCATGAAAAAAGCCTGCAAGGCACCTCATAAAATATGAAATATAAACACTGAAAGCAGTGCTGTCAAAAGAGTGCAAACTGAATTCCAAGAGTGGAATAAGCCAATTTCCAGAGTAGTCGAGTACAATAACAATGGGGACATGCCAATTTACATATTCATGAAACAAGTAGAAGAGAGAACAAAGTATAAGAGCAACTCCCCCAGGTATTCAGGTAAAACTCCTTGGTCTCACTGACAGAATACACATTATCTTCAAGGTAAATTTATCCATGGACTACTATTCAAAGACATGAGTATTAGGTCACCCAAGTAATTAGTTATCATTCCAGCACTCCTGGTTTCCCCTACATCTACATTTTTCAAAACTTGGATAGTAAATAGTGTTGATGCATCCAGCACAGTCCCTATGTGCACATACTTTATTTACTAAGAATGTAGGTATTCAATATTACATTCAAAAGCTACATTAAGAGAAAACTATTGCAGCCACAAAGGTTAGAAAAAGCCGCAACTAAGGATGTCTGTAGCCCTGATCCACTACCCCACACACATACTGTCTTTAATTACACAAACAAACATTATTTTTCCCCACAGCAGATACCTAATGTGCATAGAAGGTACAGCACTCATTTAACAAGTAGTGACTGAGGACTTTTTTTGTATTTTCTTTTACATTGTTTAGTGTATAATCCATGGATTGGTATACTGAAATCCTTGCATAAAACACATCACTGTTAGTTTCTTCTTGAGTTTTATGAATTGTGCTTATCACAGTAATATCTAAGTCCTTCACAGTCATAATTAATTTTGATAACACCACAAGAAATCAGTGAATATTCTACTGATCCCCATATGGGGGAGGGAAACCCAGAGATAAGTGTTGACAAAGGAATTCTAGATGCCACATTTGAGACACCATGATTTCTCAGTTGCTCATGCTGTTCTTATTGACTTCATTTGTGGATCTAAGTATTCAGCTCTTTCATCAAGCTGATCCTATCATCCAAAGTCTGGGCACTCAGAAAATGCAAAAACATGCAATTAAACGCAATTTCGGAGCAGTTCAATTTAAATCACCAGACTAACATTTTTTCTTCCAGCAATGTTCTGCTTCAATTGTCACAAATTTTTGTAATCACAAAAAAGGCATCCTACAAATTGTCCTCTCCACCATACTGCAAGTTACATTTCCAGAGCAGAACACCATGTACTTTAAGGAGGCTGACAAAAAAGTAGCAAGCAATTAAGTAATTTAAAATGTAGTAGCTGAAAACAAATACACAACAAAGAAGACAAAATTCCAAATATGATTTTGCCAATTTGTAAGTTTAGGTCATTTGCTGCTGCTACTCATAAGAGAATTTTATCTTCATACTTGCAGATAATCAAAAGCAAACTTCATCTCTTGACACCTAAGTAACACCTGACATGGTGGAATAGCATGTGAGGGTGACACCAGCTTGCTTTGTCCCAGATTCTCACTTCCCATTCATCCTCCCCATAGAATTGATCCCCTTAGACATTCCAGTCAGTTTCCAAACCATGGATTTCTCCTACTGTCGTGCAGTTTCTTTGACTGCAATTTTGAATACCACTGTAACCACTCACTTCCCTGCTTTGCTTTCAAACTTGTTTCCCATTTGAGTTTCCTAGTTCAGTTTGCAAGTTTCATCACAAAACCTGTGTTCCCACCAGTTCCAGTCTCCAATTTCCTTCATGAGGGAAGCAACTCCTTATCTAGCAAGAGTTTCTCCGCAATCACTTCCTGTTACTGTTTCTTGTTCCAGCATGTTTGCCAAGTACACTTCCTTCACACCACATTTTTCTCCACTGGCACCTCAGTCTCCAATCCCAAAACAACTTCAATCATCTTGTCCCCATTATATTTGAATGGGCCATTCAGGTCTTTGTGTCAGAGAGAAGAGGTATAACCAATATGAAAGAAGATCCCTACTTTAAATTGTGTGCTCAGAACAAACTGTATCCTCCATCTCACTGCAGACAGAAGGCCACAACACCAGAGGATCTCTCTTTTCCATAATACACAGCTATGTTTCAAATGGTTTAGCTGTAAAGTTTAAACAAGTCTCTAAGACGCTTAACGGATTATTTTTTGAAATGGTAACAATTTGGGACAAATTTATGTCTACTTTCACTAGCAAAAGCCACTTCAGCCAAACTGAGTTCCTGTTCCAAGCCTTTCCATCCAATAAGATCCCTACAGATTTGGGGTAAAACATTCTTTTTTCCTTGAAGAGCCCTCCTTCCACTGCATGACTTGGCAAAAAAAATCACAAGACAGCCTCAAAGAGCCATTTAAGAGACAAATGTATTATTAATAAGGAAGGACAAATTCTAAGCAATAAAAATCTGATGCAAAGGTTTAGCCCACTGTTATATTAAGATAGGTGATGTGAGACCTATCTGCAATGTCAAAAAAATCCTCATTCAATGTTTTATCAGACATAAATACATCACTTAAAACATAATCAGTACTAAAACTCAAAATTTCCTTGCCCAAACTAGGTGAAGTAGCAGTTTTGTACCAGTGTCACCTGTCTGGCCAACAGATGTTTTTATTTGGTTTCATATATAAGACAGAAAGCAAAACAATATGCTCTTCTTACTGGAAAGCAAGGAAGAAGGCATTATAAATTAGGACTTGTCATCCATTTACCATCTTGAGTGTCTCAAATTATACTTTTAAATAAATCCTGACTTTACCAGGAAGTAAGCATAATGTCAGGACATCAGCAATTTCAGCAGTTAGGTCAACCATTGAGATGCCAAAGCAAGTAACTTTTATTGGGAGTGGGGAAACCAAAATAATCTATTCATTAATTCAAGACCTTCACAGTACTATCTGGAGCATGACAAGAACCTTGGAAGAAGCAGCTTGACTTTTCACACTAGATTCACAAAGGGATTCTGGCACTTTTCACAGTAAGCCAAACTGGTGGTGAAGATACCCTTTTACCTCATCACTCAAGGACAGCTACTTGGATATGGGACCCAAATACTGACACAGCCATCAGAGCACAGAGCCCTCCTAGGCTGATCTCTCTCTGTATCATATCACTCTGTGTTACATAAAGCATACAGCTAGCACGTCAAGGATGAAAATATTCCATCTCTAAGGTCAAGGCACGAACCTGGGAAGAAATGTACTTGTACTTACTACTTCAACCAAAGACAGAGGCTAAACAAGTCTAACATTGAGGCAAATGCCCCAAACTCCAGATTCTACGTACTCACAGCTCTTTTCTCCACATGATGGATCAGTGAACTCCTGGGAAGGCTCAGCAGAGATGAGCAAACATGATGTGCCTGTGAAGCTCTAGGAAAATATGGGAAGTGACTGACCACAGCTGTGGCTAAGCAAGTTGACCTTATCATATGATGACTAGAGGGGTGGAGCACCCCTTCCATAAGGAAAGGCTGAGAGAATTGGGAATGTTCAGCCTGGAGAAGACTTTCACGTGACCAAACTTCAGCCTTTCAGTACCTGAAAGTTGACGGCAAGAAAGATGATGAGTATTTACAAGGGCACATAGTGACAGGATAAGGGGGAATGGCTTTAAACTGAAAAAGAGGTTTGTTTTCAATATTAGGGGCAATTCTTGATTACGAGGTGATGAAGCACTGGTACAGGCTGCCTAGAGAATTTGTGGCTGCCTCATCCCTGGAAGTGTTTAAGGGCAGGTTGGACAGGGCTTTGAGGAGCCTGGTCTAGCAGAAGGTGTCCCTGTCCATAGCAGGGAGGGTGAAATGAGATGATCTTTAAGGTCCCTTCCAACTCAAACCATTCTGTGACAAAAGAGACCAGAAGATGGCTTTTAGGATAAAGGTTTGTAACACTTAGGAGACTGTCTGGCTCTCAGTTGAGTGAATCAATTGCATGTGTAAATGTTTGTCCAGGAGAGCAGCAAGAGCCTGAATGTCTCCCCAAGGTAACTAAACCAGCATGGGGGAGTGTATCCAGGGCTCAGCCCAACCTAGAGGATAAAAACAGAATGATTAGCCAAAAGAGTTTTGAAGAGAGCTATGGGCTTGAGTTGACTTAAACCCCTGTATGCCTTCCCAGGGACTGGGAATGCCCAGTGTTGTGATAGAGAGCATATCAAAAGGACCTGTAATGAGAATCACCTTTGCATTGTGCTCCAACAGCTCTGTCTACCCTCTATTTCTAAATTGCTTGTCAAACAATTCATAGCTGTATATTTTGAACAACTAAGGAGAACACTTACACAGCTTTTTACAAAAGACTTCTTCTTCTGTCCTTGAAAAAACTTCAATTAAAAGGAAATCATCCCCCTCAAAGTTCCCCAGCATCGTATCAACACAACAAGACAACTGACATGACACCTAGAGGATACTTTCAAATCAAGTTCTTAGAACTCGAGGGAAATATTTATTGATCTTCTGACTGCTGTGTTTCCCTACCAGATCTAATTATTCTTTAGACAGAAACTGCCAAGAAACAGGATTTGATAGCATGGATTTCGAGCATATCATTTCATGGGTGTTACCTTACAACTATTATAAAAAAAAAAAATCTTTGACCCTAATAACTGTATCAGTGGAGTCCAACCCCCTTCTCACCTAAAAATCAAGAGCACTGGCATACCTAGTCTTTTTTACTTCACATCTTCTCAAAAAGGATCAAATCACTAGTGTGTCTCCTCCAATATCTGTTCTTCCATGCTTTACTCACAGACGTGTCGAGATGGGTAACAAACACAGTAAGAGTCCCCAGCTCAATTCCTGCCCTATATTGAAGTACAGAGCAAGGAAACTTTTCTGTGTAATAAGAAAGGCTTCCTACAAGTTAACACAATTAATTAGTGCAATTCAAGCAGGGTTCCTCTCACAACATAAGCAGAATATCTTTGCTGTCAGGTATTCTGCTCAAGTTGTCAGAACTCTAACACATTCTGCTTCAACTTGCTTAACTTTTAACAAATAAAAAGGCATTTTATCACACTTTTAATCCTAAAATGAACTAGATTTTTAGAGAGATGGAAATCATATAAGCTCTACCATTCAAAGAATAATCATTATAAGGACACCATTACAGATTTTTATGACATTGTAAATGTTAATTATTTACAATAAAAGGAAATAAAAAATAATTGATCATTTCAGTAGTGACATTCTTTTTGTTGTTGTTCTGCTGTTCATTCCCCTCTTTCCATGCAGTAAAGGGCAGATACAAAAGGAAACTGTAATTCCTAAAACTGGTATTTCACCAAAATTCACACATAAGAGTTTATAAAAATAAGAAAATAAAGTGACTTGTCCATGGACACTGGTACTCCTAGAAGCCCCTATCAATCCAAACACAGGCCTCACACTGGAAGACCATCTCAATACTGGCCAAGGTTCAGCAGTACCAGTCTGTCTCACATTCACAATCACTGAGAATCAACTACCCATCATTCACAACTGGACAATTACCAGACTTGAGAAAAGGTGGACAAAGTCAATTGCTTAAAGAACAAGGGATAAGGGTACTTCTCTGATCACAAATCTGGGAAATAAAGCATAGCCATCAGTTCCATAAAATAAAGTTTTTCACATCAATACTTGGGCTATCTTCTAATCTCTCCCACTCCAACACACAGTTTGCCCTTCTGATTTACTGAAGTGCTGAAGAACTATTTGTGCAGCCATGCTGCTCCCTGACTCGGAAGGCTGATGGAGCCTAAAAGCAACACCTGCCACCAAGAACACACTGGTTTAAAACCACATCAGTATGCAGACCCAGTTCACAATACAACTGCTCAGACAAATGTGCCAGCAAAACTTGCTTAGGTGACACAGCACTGGAACAGGGATTGTTGGAAAAGTGACACAGAAACCCCCAATCAGTTAGACTGCCTTGTGAAATGCTAGGCTAATTTTCATTTCTCATCTAGGATGTATGGAAACACTTCTTTCATCTTGCTTTTGTCCCTTTTTACATTGTTTATCATCCAGATGGTCACTCCTGAGAATTCTTACAACAATTAAAAATCTGGCAATGCTTTCTGGCATTTTCAGATATGATGACATGCACGTATGTTCAAGATGATGTGCCCTACAAGTCTCATTTTCCTGGCTGGCTGTTCTAGAACACATGCAAATGAAAAACTTCAGACCTTAACACAGCCCTTTGAAATTACCATAATAAATACCTCCCTGCAGAAACATTCCTACCCCTCTACCTTGCCAAGGTGGCTTTGGACTGAGCCTGTATCTACAACTGATGACATACTGAAGAAACAGAACAATTTTGAGAAGATCAAATTCACTGTTAGCCTTTGTTATTTTAGCATCAGTTTAAGATGACAATCATTCACATAAGAATAGAAATCCCTGACAGGAAGAAAGAAAACTGCAAGAACACCCAGGATGGTTACAGAGTATAAATCCTTTCTTTCTATATGCATTGTAAGGAAGTTGTCTTTGGTGTCATAGTTCTGAAAAAAACCAAACCAATTCTTCTTAACATATATGGCAACTGTTGAAAGGCACTGTTATTAAAACATGATAATAAAGCAAATGTTACTTTTTTTCTAGTAGAGATGTGTTTGTCTTGGGTATGTAATACTGGGGTGTCACATACTAGGTTACACCCACCTCTAAACACAGCTACCATTCCAAAATCTCCTCTATATAGTCCATAGCTGCCTAACAGTAATGCTTACAGTTTTAGCATAATCAGACTGGAAGTGATCCATTTCCACAGTGAAAGAACATCAAAAATGAAGTTTCAAGTGATTCTAAGCCCAGCACTTTCCACAGCACAAAATCCACCTCATGTTTAACCACCTTGCAGTCCTTTGCACACAATGCCGTTCCTTCTCCTGCTCTCACTTGAGTCACAAACCAATTTCCCAACTCTGCAGAGGAAGTAATGGCTGCTCTGGCTGTAGTTAATAGCAGGAAACAGGCCAACTCTGCAGTGCTCAAAAAGGCACCTTGCCAAGGCTGCCTGCTTCTGTTCCATCACTCCCAAAGCCACTGCTGCATGCTGCAGGAAAAGCTCTTACATTAAGGTACACTGCTGGACTAACAAGTGCCAGGGGACTAATGACACGGCCAGAAGGAAGAGGACATGACTATGTTCCCTCTTGTATGATAGAAGACAGTCTTTAGGTGACTGTCTTACAAAAATATTAAGGGTTTTGATATTCTGATATGGAAACCATTTCATATACGTAAAAGCCCTCCCTTGCCATGGATCTAGCTGTTCAAGGTATTTTTTTGTTTTTTCTTACCATTACATGGAAACACAAGAATTTGTTATCCATCCTTTTTGTTTTTTCTTACCATTACATGGAAACACAAGAACTTGTTATCCATCCTTACCTTTTTCCCCACAGCTTTCTATACTTTACAGAAATCTTTCAACTAAGCCAATTCCTCCATGTTTATTTCAAATTACGTCTAATCCAGTGTGTGAAAAAAAATCAGAGATCACAACTACTCATTACTAGTTCAAACTAAATAAGAAATGAAGGATAGATCACACGAAACAAAAGCACATCTTGCAAGATGAAAGACTGAAACAAGACACTGCCTTCTATTGCAAAGTTCAGGCCCACACTGGAAACCCTAAATCAGATGCCTAAACCAGCACACCAACCTTTACCAAATTAAAAGAATCTATGTCCTAATACTTCCTCTGCAGAAAAAATGAAGGTAAGAGATCTGTTTCCATACGCTACCCATCTGACTAAAGAAAAGTCAGCTGACTGTGCACAATGTATTACTGTTTTAGAATACACAACTCTTACGCCCTTTTTGTTCCTCACCTAAGCTGACCATCTGGTTTCACATTCCCAAAGGAAAAGCCAAGTAAGTCTTAGGAAAAGTAGAATATTTTGTTTTATACTTAAGTCACTCCAGCATCTTCAACGGTTCAAAGTTCATCAAAGCTACTTTCCTTAAAACTATTTTCCTTCACAGGACAGTATCAGAAAATATGGAGATTCCAAAAATCTACAATAAAGATATTGGTAAATTGCTGACGCAGTGAATTCCAATTTCTGCTGTTCTGGTAGCAAAACAATTTAATGAAAATATTACTATATATCATTTTAATGAGGGAAGGATCCAAATGTCCCTAACATTTTCTTCACAGAAGAATAGTTCTTTAACCATGCTGTCCTACAGGTAAGGTCTGGAGTCTGTGGGGAAAGGTACTACTCAATCCTAGACACAGGGAAGAAGAAAGAATATTCAGAATGAAGAGACAATCCATGGGTATGTTTTGTCTCTTGTCCACAAAGTCCCCCTATAGGGTGGGATTTTCCTACCTGCTTCCCTCACCTCCACCTCATCTCACGCTACTCACCCCTGCTCACAAGCTGTAATTTGTTTAGCTGCAAACTCCTCAAGCCTGTTACATCACTGCATTAGCAAGCTGAGACATATAGTTTAAAAGTACACATTTTGACAGGACTCACTGCTAAGACTTCAAATAAATGTCTAAAAAATGTCCTGCAGAGTTTTGTTGCATTACTTGCTATTTGTATTTGTATTTCAAATAAATATAGGAATTGCCAAACTAGATTAGAAAACTAGACATTTCAGCTTGTAATCCTTACATCTGGTAAATACCAAATGCCATGCACAAACAAAATAATCCTAAAGCTGACACAATCAGACATCCCCACCACAAGAAAATTCCTGTTTTGAAGTATTTCTGGAGCTATAGCTAAATCAACACAAAAACAAGCCATTCCCTGAAAGAAAACCCCATTCTTCCTTGCCTGTGTACCAGAACTAGGAACTATGAGACCACAAAAAGGGTGAGTGCAACAATCTAGTCCAACAGAAAACTGTTAATTATTTGGTGGAGGTCATCTTCCATTGGATTGGCCAACTCAACTCACACAAATGCAAGATCTTGCAAAGTAGCAGACAGAGAAGAAGCTTTTTTTTTTAATTATCTGAGGTACAGCATGAAAGTAAGTCAAGAGAGACATGAAGTACTTTACAAGGCAAGCAGCAACAGCAATGCTGGAAAAGGACAAGAGGAACACAGATGCTACACTTTAGATAGTCCTAGACTGGTTTAGTTTCAAGAATTTAGCTCTTAGGAAACTTAGGCTACAGCTACACAGCACAAGTTTAAATCAAACCAGCCCAGTATCACCCTCCACTTCTTTCCACACATGCATTCTTGTCAATTCCTGTGCAACAATGTTGTGCATGTCTGATTCAGTAACCATCTCAGCACACTCAACCCACCAGAGAAGCAGAAAGAATTTATACAGCTCTACTCCTCCACTTATTTTTTCTCAGCTTTTTCCTTGGAAATCTACAGAGTACTACTGCCACTGTGGAAAAGATAAAGGAGTGCATGGCTTGGGTAAACAGACACCTATTCAAGTAAGGCATAAACCACAGTTAATTTCAAAAAACACTTGTTGAACTTATTTCCAAAAGCGTTTAAGCATAAATCAGTTTAAGAATGTCCTTTTAGACTAAAAAAGAAAAACGAATTCTCCATCTTTTAACTTGGATTTACAATCACTTGTGGACTCATGCTGTGTTGAGGTATCTAATGTGGATCTTGAGCTGCATACAGGTTCACCATGTGGCTGCTGACACGGGGCTCGTATGGGGTGCCTGGGATTTTGGGTCATCCTGAGTTTCAGCTGTGAAAGAAAAGGAACTAGCAGGGATTGCTGGGCCTGTGCTGTTGGTTTGCTTTGGGAATGCAGCCACACTTCCCATCCTGCCCTGCAGAACAGCAGAGACCTGTCCCAAGGAGTGGCTGCTGCTGAATCCACTGAGTGAAACAACGCCCCTGCTCCCCCTCTCTCTTTGGCTATAGCAAATCCTATCACGTCTGACAGACACAAATTTTGTAAATCTCAGCATCACAAAAGCTTCTGACTTTGGCCTGAACATCAGTGATGTCTGCATCAGTGTGCTCTACTGTTAAGGTATAAGCCATGTGGTTTGTGGAAGGGACAATTTTCACATGTATGTATCCCATGGTTCTGCTCAATTTTCCTAATTTTAGAAGTGTCTTTTCCACTCTACCCCTGTGAAGTACATAATTCAAGCTTTTTAATATCTTATACTAAACCTCAGGTCTCTGAAGTCTCCAGCCATGTTCCTGACAGTCAGCAAGTCCACAAGAAGGATTACTGACTCTATCATCTAAAGAAATACCAAATTTTTGAGGTTTTAGATAGCACCCTGTAGTATCCAACTTGACTGTGTAAATTTAACATTCTTCTAACAATTTACTTAAGAAATTGTCTTGGTTTTAAAGGACAAAAAAAGCTCCAATCAAAGTATGAATATATGGAAAAAAACCCAACTATTATTTCCTCCAGTATTATATCCAATATTCAGAGTTTGAGCCTTGAATTGCCAAGCTTTCAAGACAAATAATAATAGAAAAGGAAGCAAAAGCACATGATTATCCACTGAAGGTACATTCTCTTCATCAACTCCTCTATGTCATAGAAAATTTTACTCAACCTGGATCTCTCACACAACAGTAGATAACAAAAAGGGTACAGAATGCACTACCTCCTGGATTTTGTTACAGGACACCTTTTCCTAAGCCAACTGAGGTTTTTAAAAAGGAAAATTAAACACAAAGCTTTTGCTTGTGTCCTCTAGCAGAAATATCTTTACCAAAGCAAAAGCTCTAGAAAAAACACAACTGGAAAATTAAGAGAGAAGATTTTTCATTGCTCTCCAAGAGAAAGAATTGTTTGATACAAAACAATTCTCACCCCTCAGAAAAAAAAAAAAAAACCAAAAAAAAAAAACCACAATTAGACAGACCAGACTACTTATTTTAAAAATTCTATCCACAATTTTTCAGCATTTTTATCTCACTCTTTTTCAAATGGTCAGTTATTTACATCATATTGAATGAACACTCTGTATGAGAATAATTTCCCTTTTCTTGTATTTTGTTCTAGCAATTTTCTTAATTTTTCTTGTTCTCGGACTACACATTCTTCAATATTAGTTTTCCAACATTCATTTCTTATATCGTTTTCCTTGCAATAGACACAGCGCTAGGAGACATTAGACAGAAGAGAGCAGAAAGGTCCATAATTCACACTTGCCCTATTTAGTTCCCCAAAAATAGACAGAAGACAGAAAAGAAGAAATCACCAAGAAATAAAAACAGTTCTGAAATGCTGAAGGACTAATTTTGCATCTCAGAGACTGCAGCTACAGCCCACGATGGCTATGCTCCCATCACACACTGCCCAAAGGAAAGCACGCTCAGAGCTCAGACTTTCTGACAAGAAGTTACCTTGATTTGAAGACATCCTACAGAATTTCTATCTGTGATAAAAATCATGAGACTCCTCAGATTAAAAGACAAAAAAGGTAAACAGAAGTTTAGAAATACCAGAATAAAAAATACTGGATTTACCATGCATGTGTTTTTAGCTGATTGATTCATGCCAAAATAGGGTATAAATTCTGACCAAAGTTCTTCCCCAGTCAGTTTTATGATTCCCTTCCCACATAAGATTACCCAAAGAAGAACAAGGTCTACTTGGCAGCCTCTTCTTCACAGCTGAGAGACTTCCATGTTTTCTTCCCGCACAAAATTACTCTAATACAACTTTCAGAAATGTAATTCTTCCCTGGATCTCCAGCAATACATGTTTTTTGACTGATAAATGGGGAAGAGGAATGAAAGAGTTAAAGGTAAAAAAAACCCACTGCAATCTCCTTGCTTTAGGAAATCCAAATTAAAAAATGTTGAAACTGAAATAAATTATAAGTGTTACACAGCTTGACATTGGTGGTATTAGTATCTTCCCATCTCATAAGCTTACTATCTACAGTAATAGATAGTAAGTAATAAGATAGTAATAATCCTTTTACTTAACATTTCTAATGCAACTTAACATTTTACTTTTCCTTTTTAATCATCACAGGAAAAAAAAAAAGCTAGAAGAAAAATAGAACAGAAATTTTACCATTTAGTTTTTAACACTGTAAATTGTAGAAATAGCTCAAATTATTTGATGCGCATACTTTATCAGCACTGGTTTTGGAATTCACATAACTCCACATCCGTACAGCAGCATGCTTTAGTTACATCACATTATAACCCCTAGTTCCATGACACTTTGTACTGCTCATTGAAAATTCCTTTTAGATTATTTCCAGTGTTTTCTATTTTGGAGCCAGAACACAAACAGAAGAAAAAAGTCCCTCTGAGACTCTTAAATGTGACCCACAAAGTTCAAGTACTGAAGCTCCACGATTTCTTTTTAATTCAAGGGTCCTGTAGTCCTTACCCTGGACTCACCAAAATTACACAATCCTCCTCTCTTTTCTGCAGAGGAAAGGTAAAAGTGGTTCTAATGCAAATTAGCAAACTGAACAATTGTATTTGATTAACATAATACTTTCTAAAAAAAATGGTATGATGTACATCTACATGATTTAGATGATGAAGGGCAGGCAGTCTGGCATACATGGGATTTGTTATTAAATAGTACCAATGCTCCATTTTACAATCTTTTTCCAAGTACCCTTTCAGCACACTCCCAGCCTTAGCTCATTCTCACCAAGATTTCCATCCTCAATGGTCAGCACCACCTCATCCATCACCAAGGCCCGGAAATCCAGCTCCTCTTCACAGCACTTGGCCTTCAGGGCTCTCAGGATCTCCTGCTGAGGGTAATCTTCTCTGATGCGGCGGTCTGTCAAGAACCACAGCCTGGGAGCAACTGAACTGCACATCTTGGACTTGTCTTGCAACCTTCAAGGCCTCCTTCCAGTGGAACTGCTAGACAGAGGAGAAGATAAGACTCTGTTAGAGTACACTGGCTCTTATCTTTATGATCCCTGCTCTACTAAGTCCCACTTCCTCTGCACAAGTCAGTCCATTTCAACAGACTTCCAACCTCCAAGAAGCAAAATAATGTCTACACCTACCCTGCAAACAAAAGTACCAACAACAGAAACAAATCCATTTACATTCCATGAACGCTAAATGCTAGAAATTAGGTCTTGGTCCTCATCCCAGCTTTCTCCTCAAAAAGTCCACAAAGATGTAACTGAAAACAATTTGAAGGGTCACGTCTGAAGGCCAGAATTTCAGCTTCATGATTAGGATAACTCCTTCTACTGAAATAAGTGTGCCCTTCTCCTAGGCACTGCTAAGAACCCAGTGACAGACTGGAGTCGTCTCTTTCCCTCACATATAGAACAGTAGAGTGTGATAAACTCTTTAGGTTAAAAAAGCAGACCAGAAGAACAGAAATTCATTCCCACAGAATGTTCCAGGTAACAATTTAGGACTGTTTTGCTCTCACAAATATTTCACATCTGCTGTGAGATATACTTAGAACTATATGAAGTAGTATCCAGAACACATAATAATGGAAAAACCAATGGAACAAGGAGCACCAAAAAAATGTCAGAACATTAACACACGCAAAATAAAGCAAAATCTGGGCCAGAGTTTCAGTGGTAGCCCTTTCTTGGTTCAAATCACATTTTTTAAATCACCTTTATACATAAACAGCACTAATGAATTCAGGCCCAAGAACTGAAAACACAGCTCCAATTGAAGAATTTCAATAGGGTTAGAAGAGATAATAGCAAGGTACTGCTCCTTTTGCTTTGGAGCACTTGGACTATTTTTGACTGAATATATTTTTACTGAATTATTTTTAAAGCTGTAAACCAGTTACAGGTGCATAAATGGACTACTCCTTTGTGTTCAAGAAAAACAAGCATGATGTAGGGAACAGGAATTCTGGAGCAAACCAGAACAGTTTTCTGTACCACCTTTAAACTTTCTTATTAAAGATGAAAAATCATTACTTTCACCAATGTAACTGACATGAGCTTCTAGCAGAACTGAATTCTGAGATAGAAACAGGAATTTTGCCTGGTAGTCATAATGACTGCTGCCAGCACACACTGTAAATATAAAACCACCTTTAGCATATAATTGCTATCACTTGATATTACAAAGAATTTTAGTTTCTGCAGCAGGTCTTAGGACAAAGGATTGTTTAGTTACAACCTTAAGAAACAGCTAGGTTTTTCTAGCATTAAAAAACTTTTCTTTTTCAACCACAACAACCTTTTCTTAATAAGAAAATAAAATTTTAAATGGACATTTTTATTCCTGGTACTGAGAACCATAGTAACAACACACAAAGACTGTGACTTTTTTTTCATTGATTTGGTAAATGAGGTGCAGCAATAAAGCCAAGAACTACAGTTCTTCACACTAACAGACTGGAAAAAGGCAGAAGCTATGGAAACACGATCACAGATCCAGACCAGCCCTTCAATGCAGTCAAGATGTTCAAGGTAAAGCAGGAAAAAGAGCATTTGCTCCCTGCAGAAAAATGGGTGTGAGAGGTTATAAGGAGTATCTTTTGATCTCTTCAAGAACCTCTTTGTTCTTCAAAGCAGCTCGAAGTGAAAAGGACAAGATGAGGCTTGGGCAGGCAATGGCTGACATCTCTCAGACCCTGCCCCACTTGTGTCTCCCTCAACAATGCATGTCTGGACGCGGTAGTTTACAGGGAACTTCCTGGAGCAACATCCTGCGCTGGGCGGCGGGACAGGCTGTGTTTCTGGGCAGGAATGCCCCCGCCGCAGGCGCGGCCCGGGGCCGGGGCACTGCCCCCAGCGCTGCCATTCGCACTGCACAGGGGCCGGCCGCGCCCAGCAGCGCCACCTGCCGCCCCTGCCGGGCAGCGCCGCTCTGCCTCCGGCCGGGACGGGCCCGTCCCACACAGCCGCGGGAGCACGCCCGGGGCACGGAAACACCGCACACGATTCCTCCGCGCTAAGGGAAAAATCCATAAATCAGATACCACCACATATTTCTGCCTGCTTGGGGTTTTAGTTTGGCTTTTTGTGGTTTGAGGCTTTTTCCCCCTCAGTACTGGTTCTAACACTAATACAAGAACCAAGTATTTTCTCCCCATTTTTGCTTTCTTTGCCAATCTGCTGCAAATTTTCCCAAATCTCTTCTCTACGTGGCCCCACCTCCACTCCCTTAAATACACTACCACCTTCCCCTGACTGTCATTTCAGCACTTAATTCCTTAAAAATCAGCTAATGTCCTTCTCTTTCCTCCATCTTTTACTTTTGAAAGAATTTACAACATTGTCAAGAAGGGTCGTCCATATATCAAAGAGGATATTAAACCAGCAGGTGTATAAAAATGCCTTGGGTATGGCTATTCATCTCCCTCCTAATACTACATCTCATTTGCTCATAATCTTAATGGTTTTATAAATGTATACACAAAAGCTCCCATCTTATCATAAGAAAGGCAGGTAACAATCTCAAGTCTGCAAGTAATGACTGAGAAGCTCACTTTAGAACAAGCAACAAGCCAGCAGCAGAGACAGAAACCAGCAGTCCTAAATCATTAAACCTTCACCTCCAACCCAATAGCATTTTTTTTCTACCCAAAAGAATTTCTTTTTCTAACATTCTGCTCCTAAAACCAGAATATATTCATCAGTTTCAGTCTCACCTAATAATCTATTTTGATTGTGTAAGAAATCCCACGTAAAAAAACTTGCATTTACCCTATTAACCCAAACATCTTAAAAATCCCTTCCACATTCTCAAGAAAATGGTTTGTAGGAGGAAAGCTGGCCCTGCAGTCAGATGCACAAAAGCATTATGCTCTGAATTTGGATATCACTGCCAGAATTCTTCCCTGAAAACCAGCTCCACCCATTTCAATCTAAAAGACACAACCTCAGACAATGCTGGGTGTGCAAAGAATACTTCCTAATCCATGAGAGCATCTATTGCAAAGTAACTATGGTATATATAAGGGGAAGAGCAGATGTTTAAATAACTTCAAGATGGCCACTTGAAGTGCACTTTTCACTCAAAGCTACTACAGTCAAAGTAAGTACAATCTTCCAATAACTACTTCATAGATTTATGAAATTCGAAGGCAAAAAATAATCATAAACTTAACTGCACGTAACAGACTGGGAGAAGGAAAAAGGGTGGTATCAAAGTAAAAGGTCTGTGATAAAAATCAAACTGTGTGTCGCTCCAGCCAAGCAGACGCTGCCACAACTGCTTCAGGAACACACTGCGTGGAACAGACTCCTTGCAATTTATAGAGGGAATGAAAGCTCACCCCAGCTTTCAGCTGTGGCACCCTTATCCTGCTTAAGGCAGGCCTTACTCCAGCAATCACACAGCAGCTTCCTTCCCTCCCCAGCACATGCAAACCTATTTCCTCCCACATTCCTTCAATCTGCAGTACACCTCTAGCAGCTGCTCTAACAAAAGCACTCACTGTGCTGCTTTTCTACTTTACATAATGTATGAATATGTTTTATTGAAATAACAGGGAATTCAGCCAATCAGATCAGCTGTCTAGAGAGATCTGGAAATCTTCTCTGAAGACCACTCTTTTTGCCTTGAAGGAGGTGCTCTCTTCAGAGAAGATTAGAGACCTCCCTCTCCCTCCAGGAATGGGAGATTGGTCTCCATGGCTCATTTACTCGTTCTCCTGTCTTCAAAACCCAAAAGTAGGAGAAAAATAGACTCGTTTCTTTTTCTTTTTCACCATGATGTATTTCCCTTAAGATGAAGCAAGAAACCCATTTTTAGGAGATACTGATTAATTCATGTATTATTGATAAATGCTTAAGATAAAAGGCATCTAGTATGCAAAAAAAATTCAATATTCTTTTTGTTCACGATACAACTAGTCAATGCTTTTGTAAATTAAAAAGTCTGGCTTGTGTCTTCCCTATAGGAATAATGAATGGAATCCCAGATGTTTATAGCATCAAGGATCAATGTGATCTAGCTATTCCACCTGCTCAAGCTGTGATCTGATGTTGCAGCACACACCCACTGCCTACAGTGGGATCTGGGAAACACCTTAGTGGAACAGTTATTACCAGCAGCCCCTCCCAGAATCGCCCCTTTTTTAGAGCTTGGCTCAGACTCTCAGTTACAGCACTGTGCAGATAACACAAACTCCACAGTTTTCAGTGTTTAAAAGAGAGGTAAAACCTAACATTAGTTTTAGCATACCTCTAGACATGTTTAATTCTTACATCTGAGATACTGACAACAAAAATCTCAGGGAATTGAGAAGGAATGAGCAAAAGACTGACAGTCACAACCGCCATGGGAAAAGGAGAACTAGGAAAAACATTGCTCCAAGCACCCGCCTGACTATGAGTAACATTAACAACACCATTAATGTTTATCCCTTAATACTCATTTTCAGAACAGTGCTATTCAAGCTGGAAAAGGTATTTTGACTTCCTTTTCATCATAAATTAGCTAAGGCTTGCAACTGAGTACACATTTCCAAAGAAACCAATCATCTCTACCATTACAGCAGTTTCTAGAATGGCTGGAAGGATGCATTTCAAGATGGTGAAGACCTAAGAATGGTTGGCAGATGCCTGCAAGTTATCTCCTTCAGGAGACACCTCAAGGCAGATCTGAATTATAAAGTCAATCTCAGACGGCAGAACAGTTAAACAGCTAATGAACAGTTGTCCAGCACATGACCCAGCATGTAATCCATCATACACTGTCATGGAAATCTCTATTTCATCTTAATGAGAAGAGAGCAGTATTTGAAGCACCCCAGAAATAGGACTTTGTATGTCACAGGGAGAGCAGGTCTGCAAACAGTTCACAGCTGTTTCGAGCATAAAGCACAAGTGAATTTTTTCCACACAAAGATACCAGAATGATGATCATCTTAAGAAAATGTTACGAAATATGTATGGATGATGAATATATCACATGGTGATAGAGAAAAGAACTGACATCTTTAGAAAAATAAATCCAAGATAAGTCAACTCGTTCCTGACAATGCTGCTTCATGGTGATGCTTAAGGCCAACATCAAGAAAAATTCCTCTTTTACGTACCAGAAACTAGTTTTCCTAAGACTGTCACATAACTGTTTGAGAATCTTTGGAAAGAACACATTTTTAAAAGCTGAAGAATCTGAAAAATTAAAATATTTATTTAAATGCATTTTATATAATATAGTGAAAAGCTGCAGCACAATCTGTCCACTGCTGCTGCATTATCATCCACCCTGTACACATGCATCGGAGAATTGAAAGTCTCTGCAGGCAGGTGAACCCCAAGCACACCTCTTTGAAAGCACATCACAGTATTCACCTCCTTTTCCCTTTGAGATTTGTAGACTGCAACAGCCAAAGGACATGGGAATATATTAATTGTTCCCATTCATTCCCACCCCTGCAGATGGGCAACTGCACTCCCCATGATGGCTTTCATCTCCTTGTCTCCACCTTTGCACTGAGTGATGTTCAGGATGCTAGCAGCAATCCTCCCAGGCACAGCTGCCTCTGAAAGGCGGACATCCACACCCCCCATCTTTCCTCCTCTGTGCTCACGCTTGCAAGTAGAAGGCAAGATTCCTCATTCACACACCCCACTTCCCCATCACCACCGAATAATCCATTCTCTTTCCTCCCTGCAACATGAGCCCAATACTGGTCAGTATCAGCCATCCTCCTACTTTGGTGCTGGTATTTTTTCCAACAACAGGCTCTCAGCTTTTTCACGCCCCTCCACTGTCCCTGTGTGCGCACGCACGCCTGGCTGAAATAAAACAACCATTTCCTCCCACATCAGCTGCTTTTCCACCTGTGCCAGGTTCCCCCGCAGTGTGGTACAGTAATACCCCCTCTCCTCCCCGATCCGTGTGTACACAGCCAGTTTTCCCTCCTCCCTTCCCCCACCCCACAGTCTCCGTGCATGCCTCTCCCAGCGCCTGGAGTGGGGGAAGGGAAACATGCACTGCGTGAATGAATGGGCTGAAGAGACTTACCAGAAATTTGGTGAGGAAGGAGTGGAAGACGAAAAAGACACTAAAGATGGGTGTTTCCTTCGGCGTGCCAAGTGCTGCTTCAGTTCTGGCTCCCTTAAGGAGGTCACGTGTCTCGCTAGGTACCCCTTTTCCTGGATCCTCGACTAACCAAAAAGGGTGGCACGGAAGTGTTCTGGGCGCCTCCCTGTACTACACCCCAAAGCAGGGAAGGGTACTACTGAAGCTCCCAAAGCAAGCAAGCAATGGTAACGCTCTCCTGGTCCTGTCAGGCACTGTCTAGCGGATGCCTCTGGGACCAGGGTAGATTTCTGAGGGAGGGAAGCGGGAGTAAATGAATGTTTAAAATAATTCCCAAATTGTTCTCCCCTACGGAGCAGGGAAGGATGGGAAGGAGTAAAAAGAGTACTGGTGAAGAGCTGTCACTTTCTATGTAAAAGAAACTCAATCCTTGTGTCTCTGCTTCCTCAGATCTAAATCCCTAAATGACTGAAGTCACCAACACCTAGGGAGGAAAAAAAAAAAGAAGAAACATCCCTATTAGACATAAACATACAAAGGCATGAAATAAACTAAATCCCAAAGGAAGAAAAGGTGCTATTCAAAACAGTAAGCAAAGTCAAAAGAAAATGATGACATGAACATAATTAGGGGAAATGTGCAACTTTAAGTATTTTACACAAATATACTATCACAGAAACCAATTCTAAGGGGAAAAAAGCCCACAAAGCTAAGCAGCTTGTTATTTTACTTTAAAATGTACGTCCAATGGATAGATAAATCCATACCTACAGGGGAACATCTGAGGAAACTAAGTTTCTAAACCTACAAAAACTATTCCTATTTATTTGTGAGCCTTTAAACCTTTAAACCTCTCCCCCAGAATAACCCTTAGGATTCAGATGAGACTGGAGAAAAGTACATTTCAGTTCAGAAGCGTGTATTCCTATGCATTAGGAGCATGTACTCCCATGCATTAAAACCCACGCTGCCACAGAAAATAAACAGCGGTTTATAAACGGTGACAAAAAAAAGGAAAAACAAAAAAAAACCCAAACCAAAATAACATGTCTAGAGGATGCTTGCTTAAATGATGGAATCAATCCAAGATTAACAGAGTGGCACGCTTGGAACACGGAGCCCCTGGTAAGATCTCAGGCAGTAAAGGCACCGAGGTGCCACCAGCTCTTTTTTAAACACCGGAAAACAAAAGGGGAGAGGAAACCTAGTTGGGAAGATCTTGTTGCCAGACCCAACGCTAGCCACACACCCCCCTGGCTCCATCACGGGAAGATCAGCCCCCACAGCCACCGCCGATCCCCACGGACCCGTGCGGGGACGCGGCCGCCGAGCGAGCCCGCGGGGCGGCGGCCCTCACCCACCCCGCGCTCGCAGCGCGACCGACCCGCCCGCGGAACGCGGGTCCCGGGCCGGGGGCGCGGCCCCCCCGCCCCTCCCGCCCCTCTCCCCTCGCACCACGAGCGGCCGCCGCCGCCGCTCCCCCTCCGCCACCCACCTGGGCGCCCCGGCGGGCGCGGCGGGGAGGCGCGGGCAGCTCGCCCCGCTCCGCGCGCGGGGGATGCAGCACAATCACCATGGGCGCAGCGCGGCGGGGCGGGACGGCTGTGAGGGGACGGTCCCAACCACCCCCCCGCCCGCCCCCTCCCCGGGCACGGCGGACCCCACCCCCGCGGGCTCGCGCCCGCTCAGCCCGACATCTCACCCGCCCCGGGCACCGCCGAGCCTGAGGGGACCCGCGGGGCGCCCACCCCCACCCCCTCCGGCACCGGGCCTGGGAAGGAGGGCGCGGGGCGACGAAGGCTCCGGGGAGACGCGCCCCTTCCTCCCCGCCGGCGGCGCGGTCCTAGAGGGAAGCGAGCGACGCGACGCGACGCTGTGCTCGTCCCCCCCACCACCACCCCGCCTTCCCCCTCCTCGGTGTCCCTCCTCCCCGCGGCTGAGGCGAGGAGGCCGCGGCTGTTCCCTGCACCGAGCCCCCCGCCCGCCGCCGCCGCCCGCGCTCGCTCCCGCCGCCTCACAGCGAAGCGGCGGCGGTGCCGTAACGGCCGGGCCGGGCTTGGCACGCGCGCGGCGGGCGCGGGGGAGCGCGAGGGCGGCGGCGCCGGGATGCCTCGGACCGGACCGAGCCGAACCGGACTGGACGGGCCCGAACCGGCTCGGCGCGAACCGGCTCGGACCGAACCGGGTCGGACCGAACCGGATCGACCCGAACCGACCTGAACTCGTGAGCGGCGGCAGCACCGCTGAGGTGGCTGAGGCCACTCCTGTGTAACGGCTGAGGCCTCCCACAGAATGGGTCAAGTTGGAAGGACCGCCGTGATCGTCTGGTCCAATCTGCCCGCTCCAGACAGAGCACAAGGCACAGGGTTGTGTCCAGACAGTTCTCAAATATCTCCAGTGAGGGAGACTCCCAGCCTTTCTGAGCAATCTGTTCCAGTGCTTGGCACCTGCACAGCAAAGAAGTTCTTCCTCATATTCAGGTGGAACTTCCAGAGCATCAGTTTCTGCCCGTTGCCTCATGACCTAGTGGCTGGCACCATCGAGCAGAGACTAGCTCCATCCCCTTGGAATCCCCTCTTTAGTTGCTTATAGACATTGCTAAGGTCCCCTCTCTTCTCGAGGCTGAGCAGGCCCCACTCTCTCAGCCTTTCCTTGCAAGAGAGCTGCTCTAGTCCCCTCATCATCCTCATTCCCCCTCCAACCTGCTCCAGGAGCTTCATGTCTCTCCTTACTGAGGAACCCAGACTGGACGCTGCACTCCAGATGCAGCCTCACTAAGGCCAGGTAGAGGGGCAGGATCACATCCCACGGCCTGCTGACAAAGCTCTTCCTCACGCTCTTCCTCACACCTACTCCTGCCCTTCTCCCCCACCCCAGACTGGGCTTTGGTCCAGCTCCGACTGCCCTGGCAGACCCCAGCCCAGATCCTGCCATGCCCACCCAGTTGCTCCATCTGTCAGTGCAGCAAAACATAACAACACCTGTTGTGCTTGTCGCTGCTGCTGTTGGCATGTGGTGTGCAAAGCCAGAACTCTTGTACTTCATGTGACAGGTAAACGTGTGACAGAACCACAGAATCAATTTGGTTGGAAAAGACCTCTGAGATCACCGAGTCCAACCTATGACCGAACACCACCATGGCAGTAGATCATGGCACTGAGTGCCACATCCAGTCTTTCCTTAAACACCTCCAGGAGCAATGACTCCACCACCTCCCTGGGCAGATCTTCCCAATATTTAATCACACTTTCTTGTGTGAAAGTGAAGAAATTCTTCCTAATATTCGGGAGAAACCTTGCCTGGCACAGCTTAAGCCTATGTCCTCTCACCTTATGTCCTGTGACATGTCCCCCATGCCGCACATCATACAGCATCATGTGCCTGACATACCCAGTGTGTAGCCAGGGCTGCACCATCCCTTGCTGCTGTCACTTCTCTAAAATAATAACTGCTGGCAGCAAACAAATATGACACATCCCCTTTATCAACTGACACACCTTGTTGATCAGTTTCTGCGGCACACCTACTCAGTTTCCTCGGTACCACACCCTTTTCATTCACTATATTGTATCAGCTGTATATTTCACATTTTCCTGTGTGAACTTCTCCTTCACCCAACTTTCAGAACCTCTAGACACAACACCCACACTGCACATCAGGGGAGCAACACGTGTGTTCCTCAATAACCTGTGTTGCACTCCCAGCTTTGCAAATATGGGACACACCCACTGGTCATTCCCAAACACCCATCCTACCATGAATGTTCCCATTCAATCTACTTTCTTCTACCTCTTCATCATGTGGCAGTGCTGTCCTACCCATCTTAATTCTCTCACCTGAACGACAGTTTGTTCATTTTGTTCTACAAACATCTGCGTCCTACTCCCCAAACCTCACATGTGATTCAGGCACCTCTTCTGAAAACTATTTGCTTAATGAGTATGAGGCAAGGCTACCTCACAGGTGATGTCAGAGGCCAAAATCCCAGACATCATCCAATGCTCTCCTGTCTGTTTGTGTTGCTTGCCAAGACTTCTGGCTTCTAGCAGCTGCAAGGTGGAAACCACTTCCAAATTCAGGCTCCCCTCCTTCTGACTCTGTACAACAGTATAAGGAAAAAGATACTATCACCCACTTCAAAGCCAACTTGAAAGCACAACTTGAGAGCAGGAGGCAATCGTAGGCAAGTACCAGCAGGGTAAACTAGCAATAGATAATAGATATAGATAAAGAACACCAAAATGCTAGACAGCATTTTTGTTGTTTTGACAGTAGCAAAATACTACTTTTTTGACAGAATTACTACACTCTGAAGCCTTCTAGAACAGAGTTCCCATGTGCATGAAGTTCGCACTTTCAAATGTTGTAATTTCAGGCTGTGAGGTGCACGGGGTTTGTTTACACAGAGAATTTGCTAACAAAGAGCTACTGTGGTATCGCTGCTCTGCTGAAGATTGTGCAACAACTGCACATTGCCAGCATGCACACGTATTTCAGAGTAAGGATTGCATGCTGGTTTTGAGACAGCATAAAGCAAAGAGGAAAGAAAAATGTCTGCATTAGGATTTATATAACTACTGTGACACAGTAATAGCAGATTTTTTTTATATATATTTAGGTAAGCAGCCTAGTGGTAAGGCAGGTGCCTCTGCTGCTCAAACACGGTTAGCAGTTTGTGGAAAGAGGAGAATTGCACAGCTGGGGAATTCAGGAATGTAGATTTTTGGCCATACAAATGCATGTTTGGTTATAAGACATCTGAGAGGAAGTCATTCTACAAGTGCAGGAAAAACACTCGTCATGGTAACAGTAAGATATTTGATCTCAAACCATTTGGGATACTTCAGCTGGGTCTTACAATTATCAGTAACAATTTATTCTGCCAACTACCACTTACCTTCCTAGTGCTCTCTTATGCAAAAATGTAGCCCAGTATCCTTTTTATTATTGTTCGTTGAGCTGCTGTAATTGTATTGGTTGAGCTTTGTTGCAGGTTGTATACCCTATATCTCTAGAACAATTTCCTATCATCTAGAAATCTAAGTGAGTTTGGAATGAGTCATGAGAGTCTTTTGCCCTTTCTGGAGAGGTAGAGCAGAAGAAAGGGTCAATTTATTACTTAGGATATGCCAACCTAAGATGTGCCTACTGCTGCAGAAGCTTTTGAGTTCTTTTTTTAATAAAGAGTTGTCACTGCAACTGAGTTACATGTAGATGTTATAGTTTCCAAGAATTAGGCAAGACCTTTTTTATTTTTTCTATTCTTTTTAATTTTTTTCTTTTTTTTTTTTTTTTTTTTTTTTTTTTTTTTTTTTTGTGCCGTTGAAGGCAAGGTCTCTCCTGTTATCTCTTCTCAGAACAAAATTCTTACTATTTTATTGTGCAAGAACAATATTGGACAGTGCCCCCAGTGTCAGTGGTCCAGAAAGAATACCAAGCTTCACCCTTTAGGGAAGAATTATAATTATAGTATCAACAAGGAATGGATGCCTCTGAACACTAACAAATCCTGGCACCTTTCTTTTGAGATTTTTCCCATGCACTCTGTAATGCATAATGTAAGGACTGGTCCAAAGCCTTAATGTATGCAAAATCTGATTTCACGGTTGATTCCATGAAACATCTTTTGTCACTGAGTTCACTACAACTGCAAACCAGCTGTTTAGTCCTGAAGCCAAAGCCTGCAGGATATTATCCCATTATTAACATTGTAAAGTCTCATATACTGTCTCTAGTTGAGTGTGTGACCTTGTGATGTAACAATGATGGAAAGTCCAGCCTGCAAATGTTTCTAAGCCTAATTATTTATACTCATTTTCCCATGTGCTGTGTGCTCCCCTGTGTCTTCAGTAGCTACTCATTTGGTCAGCTGAGTCTCATGGCAATGTTTCTGCTTCCCGCTTGGATGACTGAATAGTAAAAAAAAAAATATTTAGAAGGCAAGGTATAGGCCTGTGTTCACACATGAATGCTTGGGCTCACATGTGAACACAGATGGTCCATTGAAGGGAAACAACTTCTGGCCTGTGTTTCAATAGGAAAATGGCCGTATCATTCTTGTTTCATACCATGTAAAATGAGGATTATGCCAAGTGGTGCAAATTCATCTTTAATTTCATACAACCCCAGCTTCTCATTGGTTCTGCTGTTACACTAATTCCTGTTCTGAATTAACTACTGTAAGACAGAAAATGGAGAAACTACTGCTAACACAAAGGACTCCCAGCAAAGGGGGTCTGCAGAAAGTTCCAGGTTTCACTGACTCAGTGCCACACCATGTCCTGCAGAATGTGATCCCCCAGCTTTCAGGTGGGTCTGTCACCCGTGTGCCTGACTCCATGTGGTTCATCAAACCGAACCCACCCATGTCTCGGCATAAACACAGCCCATTGCCCTACACACACGGGCTTCCCACTCCAGAGGCGTCCCTGCTCCCCATGTACCGCTCCATGCCCTGCTGCCCGTGGCACCGAGTGCCGAGCTGCTCCTCTGCCCCCGCGTTGGGGTGGGGACCAGCCTGGTGGGCACTGCCCGCCGCTGCTGCCGGCACGGACACACGGAGCGGCAGCAGAGGGGTCGGCGTGGGGAGGCTGCGGCTCCGACGTGGGGAGGCTGCGGCTCCAGCGCAGGAGGGTCCGGCCCCAGGCGCGCCTCCGCTGCCCACCGCACCCGAGCGCGCACCCGCATCCTCCTCGCCCCGGTGCGGGCGGGGCGCTGCGGGCAGCGGCGGCGGCGCTGGCGGCGGCGGTGCCGAGGAGCCCGGCCCTGCCCGTGGCAGCCGGCTGCGGCCGGCGGCGGCGGCGAGGTCTCTGCCGCCGGGCTGGCTGCCAGCGCCGCCGTGCCGCCAGCGGCAGCGCGGGCCGGGCTCGGAGCGCCCCGGGACGGCGGAGCGCGGTGGGAGCAGAGGGGCCGGGGCAGCGCGGGTGATGCTGCCCGGGTAGCGCCCTTCGGGGACCTCTGAACCCCTGCCGGGATGGACTGCGACCGTGGGCTGGGGGGCCGGCCGGTGCCGAACGCACCGGCAAGGGGAGGGCGCGACTGCCCGTTTCCTATGCCGGGCAGTGAGAAGGGAGCCAGCAGGCTACTGCGGGGGGAAATAATTGTTTTGCTGTAAATACTGGGACAAAATAACAGTGGTGTTTGCATGTGGCGGAATAGAAGGAATGGGAACCCCTTCTTCCCAGCATCTGAGACAAGTCTCAGGCTCAGGGTACAATCCTGACAGAAGAAAAGGGCTTGCAGGGGCATTGAAAGACCTTTTCTGACAGACAGCAACCGTTTGGGGACATAAGGGAGGAGTGCATGCATCTCATTGAATAGGTAACTTTGGAGAAGGTCAGAGGCTCCTGTTATCCTTATTCTGGGCACAGTTTGAGGACTGAGAGACACAAAGAAGCCCAGGCGGGCATAGTTGCACACAGAAACAAAGGGAAGGATGAATAGCAGCTGGTAAGCTTCAAAGACTGGTATATAACCAGCAGCTCCCAGTTCCACAAGACAGCAGCACATTTCTCCCAACTGATTTGCAGTTCTGCTGCAGGGAAACAGAACGGTACTGAGAAGCTGGACAGAAGAGTGAATGTGCTTTCGATGGACACACTCATTTGAAAGGAAAACATGTTGTCTGTATCTCTCTTCTTCCAGTCCTTGTCGTCTGCCTGGCCCCTTCTCCAGCTGTTTTACCCAGTCTGCATTTTTCCTTTACCATCTTGAGAAAGTTCCTGCCTGCCTGCCTTTGTTTCCTGCTCCTTTACCTCTTTTTGACTCTTGTTTTGCCCTTTTCTGTCTCCTTCCCCATTGTCTTTTGATGAATGCTGTTGCAGTGATGACTTTGGATTTCGGTGCCTGTTGGGAAGGATCTGATGCAACCACAGGATGGCTATATCTCGCAGGCACTTTGCTGCATTAAGTCTGATAAACATCTGCCCTCCGAGCTAAAGAGCTTCAGGCTGCAGGTTAAATGTCCTCGAGTTTATCCCAGTCGTGTTAGTGTTTTCCTCTTGTGTCCGGCAGTTCTGTCACCGGAGCTGACGAGAGCTGGCAATCTGAGGGTTGTCTTCTCTCATTCGTGGGGAGCAGTTTCTTCATTTTTCTTCACCTAGCTGATGGCCCCTCTCGCCGCTAGCAAGGGCGCTTACACACCCCGCTCCGCTCCGCTCGCCTGCCTGGAGCCGATGGAGCCGATTAGGGGGCGGGTGCCTGCATCTCCAGCTCTGGTCTCCCATCGCAGGGTCCGGCGCCATCATGGGAGCCGTGCTCAGGAGGCTCCCTGCAGTGCCAGGGGACCCTTCCCCTTCCCTTCTCCTGCGCCAGGTGCTGAGGGAGGAGGGGCACAGAGGTGCCTCGCAGGGAGGCCAAAACTAGGTCAGTGTAGCTGGAAACCGCAGCTGGTGCGCTGCGATGGGGGGCGGAGAGCCAGCTGTAGCCAGAGGGGGATGAGGGGATGGCGAGAGGAGCATGAGTGGATGGCGGGAGGGGGAAGGGTCTCTCCGCGAAGTTGTAGGGCGGGACAGCGTTCTCCGGGCTGCTCGCATGGCTGCCAGCACCCCCGCCCCGCTCCCCATCCCCGCCAGCCCCGCGGCCCCGGGTCCCGCCGAGCCCCTTCCCTTCCCAGCGCTGCGCCTGCGAGTGTGCAGGGGAGAGGGAGAGGAAGGGAGGGATGAAGGTAGTGCTGGAAACGGAGAGATGGAGGAAAAATCTGGGCAATGAATGAGGAACAGATGGAGAAATGTATAGTAAAAGAGAGAGAGAGAGAGAGAGAAGAGAAGCGTGAAAGGCAACAAACAATGACAACTCAAGTTTCAGCAGCACTTGCAATTAGTTCAGTGGGGAGGAGGTCATCTGCATTCCTCGCAGTGCCCAGGCAAAAGGACGCATCCCCCTTGCCAAAATCCACAGGGCAATGAAGCCGCTGCAGCCAGACGCTGCAAGCTCCATCACCAGTAGCTTCGGCAGCACAGATGTACCTCGCTACTGCCCAGAGGTCATCCCGTTACCACCTTTCGGAGTGCAATGAAAACCCATTTCATTACAGTTTGCAGCACGCTTTGTTTGACCTTTTGAGTGTTTCTACATCAACACTGCCTCCTCTGTTACAGCTCCAAAAAAATCCTGATTTCCAGAGTCGTGTCCTTTTGTCGTTGCTGTACAACCAAAGCCTTATTTTCTCTAGCTCCGACTTTCCCTCCTCCTCCCTTTCTCTATGTCGTTTCCATTTTCCCCGCCCGTCTCCCCTGCTGCCCAGTGCCAGCCTTGCCCCCACTGCCTGGTGCCTCCATCATTCCTGGGTTCACCAATCTCATCGGAGCCGTGCTGCCTGCAGAAACGCACGCTCTCCCAGCCATGCCCTCCCCATCCTCGTTTTCCAATCCCCCCTTCGTGGCTCCTCATCAGCCCCGTTACATCCTTCCTAGCCTGACGCTGGCAGCGAGTCTCCTCCCTTCTTCCCTCCCTCTCCCCTTCCTTCCTCATCCCTCCCCCTCCTCTCCCTGCAGTGTTTCCCAGCCCTCGCTGCAGTGCAATCCATCACTCCCAGCAAGGTCCTCACACCAGGGGAGGGGGAAGCCTGGCTCCCTGTGAGGCAAGGGTGGGTGGGCAGGGAGTGCAACTATCTCCTCCTTTGCTAGGAAGTGAGAAAAGCTCGCAGAATACAGACCCTCCTGGAATGGAGACCTCCCATCTGCTTCCAGCTATTTTATTTATTCCTTTACTTATTTAGTCTCTTTGTTTTCAAAGAAAAATATGTTTCTGCCAAAATTCCAGTGAGGGCGACTGAAAGGAAACCAAGGAGACAGAGGGAACACCAGAGTCAGAAAAGCTTGTTCAGATAGAAAAACCAGGAGACAGCACTTGTGGGGAGGGAAAAAGAAGAGAGAAAGAGGGAGAGAGAGAGAGAGAAAGAGAAAGAGAGAAAGAGAGAGAGAAAGAGAGAAAGAGAGCAAAGAAAGAGAAAGAGAGGAAAGAGAGAAAGAGAGAAAGAAAGAAAGAGAGAAAGAGAGAAAGAAAGAGAGAAAGAAAGAGAGAAAGAAAGAGAGAAAGAAGAGAGAAGAAAGAGAAAAGAAAGAAGAAAGAGAAGGAAGAAAGAGAGAAAGAGAGAAAGAGAGAAAAGAGAGAAAGAGAGAAAGAGAGAAAAGAGAGAGAAGAGAGAAAGAGAGAAGAGAAAGAGAAAGAAGAGAAGAAAGAGAGAAAGAGAGAAAGAGAGAAAGAGAGAAAGAGAGAAAGAAAGAAAAGAAAGAAAGAAAGAAAGAAAGAAAGAGAGAAAGAAAAGAAAAGAAGAAAGAAAGAAGAAGAAGAAAGAAAGAAAGAAAGAAAGAAAGAAAGAAAGAAAGAAAGAAGAAAGAAAGAAAGAAAGAAAGAAAGAAAGAAAGAAGAAAGAAAGAAAGAAAGAAAGAAAGAAAGAAAGAAAGAAAGAAAGAAAGAAAGAAAGAAAGAAAGAAAGAAAGAAAGAAAGAAAGAAAGAAAGAAAGAAAGAAAGAAAGAAAGAAAGAAAGAAAGAAAGAAAGAAAGAAAGAAAGAAAGAAAGAAAGAAAGAAAGAAAGAAAGAAAGGAAGGAGGCATATACAGAATCAGAGGAATAAATGCAGAAAGCGGGGGGGGGGGGGTTGGGATTAGATGCAGGAGAAAGAAAACATAGCAAAAAAAACCCCCAAGAATTAAATTGGAGAGAAACCTGAGATGGCAGACATGGCAAGAAAACTCAAGAGTAAATAGTTGAAGGTTTTCTCATAAGAAGATACATATCAGGGCAGCTGCATTGATGGACAGAGGCAAGAAATCATTAGAATAGTACCAAAGTAGATTTTTCAGCTACCAGTGTTGCCCTGCTACAGGCATGTTGTGAAGGTGCTGTTGCTGTTGATATATAGAATATATATATTTGTTGCTGTTTTCATCTCTTTAAAGCTGAGGTGTGCTAAAGCAGTGCAGGCCTTTTACATGTACACATTTCACATCAGGACAGATTTTCATTAACATTGTTTGCCTTGACATCAGTCTGCTATTGAATAGAATAGTGACTACTCCCAGGGAAGGTCACAGGAAAATTCAGGTGACCTGGTTGAAGTCAGCAGTACCTACAGGAAACACTGTGATTTATATTCAATGTGGTTTCAGTAATTCCCGAAATCTTTGTTCAGATTCCTGTAATGTCAACTGTAGAATAAAACACAAATGAGTATTTAAGTCAGACTTTACAGTCCCTGTGAAGCTATAGGAAACGGAGGGATGTAAACCTGAAAGTGGTGCTTCCTAATTTCCCCACAATGTAAACCCTTGTCAATCTGTCTGCTAACATATAACATCATTTGCATTTCTTCTACTCAGTATTTCTTCTACTCAGTTCTTCTTTCTTAAATCCTTTCAGAAGCAGGGTGAGTGCTGTCAATGCTGACACAGAGAACTTCAACATATTCAGTTTGAATATTTTGGATGTGGCCAGTTTTAAAAAAGGCTTTGACAACAGATCTTTCACAAACATTACAGAATTTAAAGCAAATGGCTTTTAAAGTTGACAGCTTTGCCCCCTTCATCAATGATGTTTAAAAGCTTAGAGGGTATGCTATTTTTAAATATAATTAATGTAGTTTTGCTGGCTTTGGACTGTTAGACAGTCCAAAGATAGACAAAACCATTAAATCTGTTTCACCATGGAGGACTACTAAATGACAATAAAATGGTACAAGAGGCTGCACTTTAAGACAGATACAGTATTGTTTGGAAAGCTCAGCTGTGAGTTGATCTGTGCCAGAGCAGCTCTGTGAACCTGTCTGTGTCGGTGTAAGGCACAGCTCTACTTCCCAGCAGTGACTTCTTCAGCCAGCTCTGGTTACTGCTCCAGGGCACGATTGCTGGGCTGCAACAGGAGGATTAATCCTGCTGGCTTTGCTCCAGGGTTTGTGATGTCCAGAAGAGATGGGAGAAGGGAAGGGAGAATCCATCATGTCCTTGCTGGTGTTCTGCTTGTGTCTGCAGCCTCATCTGTGTATAAAATTGCACCAGTTGAATTAAATATGGTGTTCCTGTGTGCTCCAGCGTCTGTATGGACACACATAACTGAGCCTGCAGGAGGGATTTATATGTTTGTTAAGCTTAAAATGTTATGCATCCCCTGAGAGAACAGTTTTGGAAAAAGTTCCCTGAGAAAAGCTGTATTTGAGCTCAGCTCCTTGGAGAAAGGAGAGGGTGGAGGAACAGGTGAAACAGCCAGGAAGAATCAACCCTGAGACAGTACAAAAGGATCAGAAAGGAAGGATGTTTGTGATAGTAAGAACTACAGAAAGAGCAGAGAAGGAAACCCCAAAGCACTGCCAGTGAAGAAAGAAGGCCCTGACAACTTGCTATAACCACATTGGCCATGAGAAGCCTGAAGCACAGGGCCAAATCACCAACCAAAGAGCAAAGAGCTCACTGGTTTCCTCTTCTTGTGCTCAGTTCTTCACAATGCCGAACAGATTTGGAGTAGCTGAGAAGTATTAATTAGAATTTCATGGACTACCTTAGTGTATTTGTGACTGCAAGACTACCTGCCCTCTAAGCACTGCCTTGTTGATTTGGAAATAAAGGGGTGAATAATTCCTTATTTTTCTAGATGGGAAAACATGACCATGAGTAAAATAGAGACAAATTGTGTGTCTAGGTTCCTGTACTTGGCAGTGTTCACTCTTCCACAATGTGATGAGGATGTGAAGCTCCCCAAATTGAGGATAGATGGATCTGGCCTTTAACTCATGTCCCTTCCCACTGATGACCTCAGCAACACCAGTGGAACAACTGCAGGATGGTGTCAGACCCCAGGTAGTAAAGGAGCCCATCAGCAGTGAGGTCCCAAGAAAATTCCTTTCAGCCCCAATTCACATGACTACTGGAGCTGCATTATTGACATGATGCATTCACAGATCTCACAGCAGTTCATTAATTTCTTATCACTCAGATGTAACTTAATGCCCTGTTACCATGAGAATACAGGAAGGCCAGGGAAACCAAGAGGAGAGGTAAAAGTCTCCAAGACCTTTGCAAATAGCATGCCCCAGGATCACTTAAACTGTCTGTTCAGATGCTGTAGTCTACAGGGTGAAATGCACCAGCAGATTTTAATTTCCAGGAAGGCTGATTTTGTGTCTCATCCAAAATATGCTACCATTACTACAGCATCCCAGATAAACATGATGGGATCAGTACCAACTGGAAAGAAAGATAAGTTTTTGCTGAATCACTCTTGCTGCATCTGATCTTTGGTAAACACCTACAGGCACTGGGGTCAGCACTTGAGGGAATATATGTAAGGAAGTGTTTCCTCTATGAATCATCCATGCCATTTACTGTGGCAAACAGTTCTTTTTTGAACAGTTCTCCCCACCATACTGTGGCACTGATACCTTTTAAACTTTTAGAAGAAAGAGTGCTTTACCTTGAGTCATCAGCTGTCGATTCCCCCAAGATACCCTGTGATGGAGGACAGCATCATGCAAAGCAGAGAACAAGCAACATTAGTGAGAATGGAACATGCAGAAGTATGTGAAGTATTCGTCTCTCCCAGCCATGAAGGGCATCCAGCAATCTTTGTCAATGTCAAGGAATGGAGGGGAGGAAATCAAGATTATTTTCTATCACAAAAAAACCAAGTTGAACAGTTGCTAATCCAGTAGGCTGAAAAAGAGGAGAGCTAAGAGGAGATGCTTCATACAGGATGAAGGCCTGCAGATGCAGCGCCACATCTCTTGGAGAATGGGCTTGGACTGCAAGAGAAAAAGGGGCGTTCAAATGCCGGTGTGCTGCGGCTCCCTCCGGTGTCCACCGCGAGCAAGAGCAGCAGGACGCCTCCAGCTATTTCTCTGCGGCTCGTCTGGTATGTAAAATACTGAACAGCTTCCAGCCAACAATTCCATCCCAGCAGCAGCATCGCCCCCATCCGCACCAAGCTCTCCAAATGGAGGGGTTCTGCTAGCACAAGGGATCTACCCCCACCAAGCAGCTGAGGGAGAATGTCTTCCACTCTGAGAGAAAAAATTAAAGCTCAAAAGCAATCAGCAGAAACCTGATCCAGTACTGGCCGTGGATCCTGTGCTCTGTGGGAGATGGTGGCACATCAACATATTGGTAGATGAAAACATTTGGCACCAATGAAAATTTCCAAATAAATGTGTTGAAAACTCACCAGGCCTTCAGGATGTTTTAGTTAGCCTCTTAAGCAGTAACAGCTCAAATGACAACACAGAGCCACAGAGAAAAACAAAAGCCAAACCAAGGTGTGTGGAAAATTGTCCAAACATATTGCTATGTGGACTTCCAGAACTGGTGTGTGGTTATAACTTCTGTCATATCCTTCTGTTTGTTTAACAACTCTTGAGCATTTCCAATGGACTCAGTTTTAGCTGGTCCCTGAAAGTGGGAATGGTGGTGTCTTGCTCCAGTGAAAGAGAGGAATGGTGTTTGGGTTCAGAGGGCTGCCCTGGTGAGCAGGGAAATGCTTAGCTTTCCCTAGCCCCTCTGCACCTCTTCTGGTATGGTCCACCACCCGTGCATCCTCCAGGAGTCTTGGGAAGACCACAAATAAGAAGGAACAGTAATTTTCCTCTTGAGCACTGCCAAAAACAGTGTTCAGCCACGCTCAGGTGAGAAGTGGTGGCTTCAGTTGTGTCAGGTGTGGGCAACATGGGTCTGGCATGGCACGGAGGACATAGTGAGCATTTCCTTAGTAACTGTGTATAAGGCATTGTAGGGTTTTATTTTCAGCTTGCAATTAGTTGAGAAAAATGGGGATACCAAGCTACCAGGATGAACCTTAGGGGGCACAGCTTTCCCTTACAAGGTTTCTGTCTTTCATTGCTGTATGAGATAGGGAATTGGGGGTATTTCCTAGCCTTCTCCTTGACTCCAGGACTGAGATTGTGTCTTGAAGCTCACCCAGTGCCTCCTCAAACCCAGCAGAGTTGTTACAGAAGCAGTAAAGGGAAAAGAAGGCAGTGAAAGCAACAGAAGGAGGTCAGATCCAGGGGCTCTTGGAGGAAGGGTTAGGGGAGGCTGGCTATTCCAGTGGGACTTGTGGGGCTTGCACCTCTGTCAGTCATAAAATGCACCGTGCTTGGACGCACAGGGGAGCCAGGAGGATGGCAGTGAAGGTCAGGTCTCATTCATCGTCTTCCTTCTCCGTTTGTGTCTCTCTCATTTTTATTTTTTTTTTTGGCTGCCTTTCTCAGGCCAGAACGGCAGCGGCGCTGCAGGACTGGCCCCGTGGCCTGTACCTGGTCCCGTTCCTTGTGCTCCCTGCCCGCCCCGAGCCTGGCACAGTGGGAAGCCCAGTCCCTCCATCCCGCCGGGAAGCGCCAGCGAGGCAGAGGGGCGATGTCCCCGCTGTCGTGCCCGCCGGTGCCCCCTGCCAGCCCGCCTGTCCCCGCCACCGGCCCCGCCACCAGCCCCGGCCCCGCTCGGTGCCGCGGCGCGGGGAGAACCCGGGCGCGTCCTGCGGGAGAACGGGGTGCGGGCTCCGCAGTGTCCCTGCGCCGCAGGCAGCCAGGGAAACGGGGAAGGGGACCGGAGCACTGGGGTGGGGACTGGCGGCAGCTGAGTCGGGAAACGTGGCTGGAGGTAGCGATCCGAGGAGAAGCCGGGCTGCACAGAAGGGCAGGGCGAAACGGGACACCAGAGTGCAACGCAGACCCAGGAATCCATCCCTGGTGCTGGGCCATCCTGGGGGAATGGGAGGAGCCCCTTCGGAGGACAATAAACTCTGGAATGAGGGTGTGGGCTGCTGCTACTCGCTCCCCCCCCCTCATTCCACATGCATGATGATACCATATCCCTCCATCTCGCTGGCTTCTTGGGGGTTTTTTTTATTTTTTTTCTCTTTTCCCAGAAATTGTATTTTGAAGAAAACCAAAAGGAGAACGTGTTCTGGGTGTGGCTGCATGTGATTTACCCAATAGCCAAAGTGGGGGGGGCGCCGAAGGGGAAAAGCAGAGCGTCTGCTGCTGAAGGGAGTGGAAGCTGAGGGCTACAGTAAGTGATGGGGACCCCGTCTTTTCTTTCAGTGCTCCTCGAAATAACTGAAGAGTAGAAGAGAATGGAGGGAGAGAACGTGGGGGAAACTTTCCGTTGCATGCTGAGGGTGTGTGCGGAGCAGGGCTTAGCCATGCAAATGGGAAAAGAGATGGGGACTCGAGAAAGGAGGTGGAAAAGAGGAGCAAAGCAGGTGATGTTATAAGTTCAGTCCAGAATGTGTCAGAAATAACTGGGATACCGGCCACATGAGGAGGGAGAGAGGAGGGAGGCTGGGAAGACCAAATGGTCTTGAGAAGAAAATGGGTACAAGCAGCAAAGTTTCTGAGGTGTAGGGAAGGGTATACCAGTTCCTCTCTTAGCTTTGCTCTGTTCTCTCCTGCACTCCACAGGGATGAAGACCTCTGGAACCCGTATACTGTTTTGTGTCTTAACACTCTTCTTGTCCCCAGCTGGTGAGTCCTTATGCCCTGGGGAAGGATTTCTTCCCCATATGGGCCCCGCTGAGTTTCCTACACAGAATAATGAGCAATGATCTAAGGACAAAGGCAAAGATATATAGAGGGGTAGAGAAGGGGGAAGGACTGAACAGGAAAGGCAAGGTGAATATGGGATTGTAAGGAGAAAATTAGGAACTGGAAACAGTTTCCCATTTGTGACACTCTCCACAAAGTACTGGGAGTCAAAGGGACAAGAGACAAAGGTCCACAGCTTCTACTCTAGGTATGTTACAGTAAGCAAAACATCCAGATCAAACTGAGAAAGAGAGTTAGGTATGCTTTGTGCTTACTGCTGTACCACCTGTGTATGCCTGATCTGCAGGGCATTGCCCAGTGCTCCGCAAAATTTGTTCTGTCACAGTTGTGACATGTTTGCTGTCACTAGCAGTTCCTGCTGGAATGACCTCATTCCAAGCCACTCAGCTGCTGGGAGGTTTTGTAGTATTTGTACAGCTGTTTTGAGAAACCTCACCTCTGTAGTTCAGACCATTTTCTGCTTTTGGTGGTGGTTGTTATTCTGTTTTGTGTCTCCATTACTTTGTTTGCTTGGAGATATTTTGGCAAAAATTCAGATCAGTTTTTTTTTGTTGTTGTTTTTAACGCACAACAACAACAAGAAAAAAGAATAAAACAAGAGGGTAGCATCAGCCATTATAGTCAGAAGACTCAGGACAGATAGTGAAAGATTAAGTTCAGTGAATGGGCAAAGCCTTGTCCAGGAAGGACTGTATGTATCACTTTCAAACTAGGTTATTCTAATACCCTCCTTGATCCTCCCCTCATGCTGAAACCTGATTCTGCTCCAAATAGCACTTTTTCCTTTAAAGGTGCTCCATAAACAATGACGTGTTATGACTGTGAAGCTGGGAGGTGAGGCATCCAAGAGATGAGCTTATAGGTGGGCTACAATTTGAAACAGGGAAAAAAAGGCTGTGGTTTTTATTGTACATGAAGGAAGCCTGAAAGGAATATTTCTTACTTTTGAGTATTTTGTTTTAGCACTTCTCTTTGAGTTTGTTTGTTTTAGCTTGGAAAATAACAGGAATCACCAGCTGGTCTCTCATTGTTTCTTTTGATTTTGAGTAAGCTACAGATTTGGTGGGTTAAGGTTGTAGTTCTAGATCTCAAGGATGAATTTACTGCAGCTTGGATAAGAAATTCCAGTTGTTTATAAGGCTTTTTTATTTGGTACCATAGTAATTATAAATTGAAGTGATTGAAGGTGGGATAAGAAAATCAACGTTTGTGTCCTCGCCAGGTATGCAGAGATTTCACTTCACTTATGTCCTTTTGTTTTAGAGTTGGATTGGTTTTCTATTCAAGCCCTAGGGGGAAACAAGATTTCTAATAGCTGGCTTTTCAAAGTTAGGAAAAGGGGAAGAGCCACCCTGTCTTTTCTACACATTTCTTCAAATCCAGCACTGCTGGCTTCTGCAATGGTTTCAGGATTTTCATCCTTCCTTTTGCATCAGTAACAAATGAGAAGGTGCTCAACACCATTTTCTTTCCCACTTGTTACAATTGAGAGATTATCCAGAACAGGGGAATTTTTGGGCTGTATTAGCTTGTGTTCTGAAGTTATTATGCATGTCTGACCCTCCGTGGGTTAATCGCCAGCAGCTGGCAGCTGGGTGGGGAACAGAATATCAGGGTCCAGCAACTCCTGTAATGCTGTAGAGCAGGATTATGTAGGGGTCCCAAGAGACCCTCGTGGCCTGCAAGTAACTGCCCTTGGAATGTGGAAGAGCTATGACAAAAACTCCAGACCTGATAGTTTTACCCACACAGTGCTCCCTCCCATTAAGAGCAGAAAGCTGCAGGCTGAGGCCACAGGACATAGCGGGATCTACTGATTTTTGGGCTGGTCATGCACACATTCCTGCAGTGCCCCAGATCACTGGCTTTTTCCTGCCAACTCCTTCCTTCATCCCACCCCAGTTATGCAGACATTTCCCTCGTCTGTGGCTAGCAGGAAATATTTTCCTATTCCTGGCTGCTCTAAGGAAGCTGCTCTGTCACCCTTTATATTTAAACAAACAAACAGTCTAGCCCAGCTTCAGTTCCTTCCATGTAGTATGCACAGCCAAGCCTTCATCATTCGTCTTCTCCGGTTCACCCAGAGGCTGAGAGGGGAAAGATTGTCTGCTCTGTGCTCCATACCCAGGCTGGATGATTTGCCTGAGGAGCTACAAAACCTGCAGTCTGCTTTTTACTGTACCAATGACTCAACCCGTGCCCCCAAGTGAATAATTTCCATGACTCAGTTTCCTCTTTTATAAAACAGAGATAGGGATTTTGCTCAGCCTCCAGAGAGAACAAGGAGGCCACATCAATCTTTTTTTCAAAATGCATCAAATGAGGTTTCAGAAGGGCAAAGTCTGGTAGCAGATCTGGAGGTATTTACTAACTTGTCCCTGTGCCTAGCCATTGCCTCTGGCGGAAGCAGCAGGGATAGGATCAGGACCTGCTGTATCCACGAGCCTTTAAACAGCAAACGCAGCTGGCAGTGGAGGCTGGGGCTGAGTAGAGAGCATTGCTCCCTTCAGCAGAGGGCAGTGGTGTCTCCTGGATAGATAAACATGAAAATTTCACAAAGCCTGCAGACTATAAAAGTCTGTCTTTTGTCACGCTCCTCTCTTGTCTTGCAGACTGGTTTCCATGGATGGTCAATGGGCAAGAACCAGAAACTGCTACTGGTAAGTATTACAGGCATGTTAATGTGCTGAAGAAGATTGCTGATGTGACCCAGTTGTCCTGTGGAGTTACAGCCTGTTTACTAGAAAATACTGTTCTTTGTTTCTTTGCCTCTGACACTGCGAGCTTACCTTTCAGTGAAGATTAAACAAGTTCCCCAAGGCAACCTGTTAGGTGTTACATGCTCTATACAAATAATTCTTTAGTGCAGGGGTCCTGAACACTTAGCTGAAGGGTACAAAGTTATGTTCACAGTCAAGGGTTGTAGGAGGTCCACAAAAGCTGGTACATCTTCAACCACGAGATGCTTGGGGAACTCTACTGCTGCTCAGAAAAATCCTAAGGAGAATGGTGCACAAATGGCATGGTGCCCTAGTAAGTGAGGCCATTGGGAAAGGATATTGACTGATCTTCTTACTGGCTGTGTTGTTGGGGGTGAATTGATTTATCCTTCTGGACCTTAATCCATTTTTGCCACATGGTAAGATAAAATGAATGTACATTTACATCATGCTTCAGCACCCAAAAGGACCACAAGGGCTTGCCTTTTCTTCAAACCTGAAGGCCCTGGCTAAGCCTGCAGCCATCTCCCAGCTATGATACCATGATATGTAATATCTGCAGTTTCCCAGAAAACTATTCAGAACCCAGGTCAAAACATGTCCTCCAAGCATCCTTTCCTTCATGCCTTACCTCTCTACCACTACCTCAACTTTGCCATCAATTGCTTTTCAAAGAAACTCATCCACTGATGAATTTCTGCAGTCAAGGCTAGGTTTTGGGGTTGCCTCCCTCCTTCTCTGCCATGGGTGCCCTCAGCTGTCTGTCCCTAGTGCTGCAAGTCCCCTCCGCACCTTCATTTCAGAAGTCTTTCTTTCCCATCAAGTTGCCAACAGCAGCCATATCTGAGAAGTCAAGATATGCCTCCAAAATACACTGAGGGTTGATACAACATGTGCACTAAGAAATCCAGTCCCAGTCTAGCCACCAGAAAGGGGAAGTAGATATGGGCAGGTTGGGGGTACTGTGTTTGATTATGTGTTTGCTGGGTTGGATCCCACTGTCTCATGAGCCTGTGATGGCAGGAGAGGTAATTCAAGCTGGCTCTGGCTGGCTGTGTAAGGGACCATAAAGTAAAGAAAAGCTTTTTCAAGGACATTCTCTTTTCCAGGTGGAGTTCCCCCTGACAGCTCTGGTAAGCTCCAATCTCTTGGCTTCTTCATGCTTCTTTTTCCCTTTTCACCACTGCTGCCTAGGCAGCCACAGAAATTACCCATTATGCCCAGAAACTCCTCATCCCACTTCTGAGTTGTGGCAACATTCTTCCAGCACTTATGGCTGTCTGGGTGTCCTTTTTGTGCTCCACGCAGGGAGATGAATTTAGGGTAACTTAATGGTCTGTTCTCCAAGGAAATGCCAATCTCACTTTATGTACCCGGGCTCCCTGAAGAGGTTTCCACTGCAGGAAGCCATGAAATTTAAAGCTCACACATCCTTGGCTTCCAGAGAAGGTGGTAGGAACAAACAGACTAAATCATGAGGGTGAGAAATTGGACAGGTTCAAACTGGGACACAGGCTGTGTGTGTGTCTCTCCTGACTGGTAGCAGATGTGGTTCAGTTCTCAGGAGACAGAGGTGCCAAAATTCCCCTGAAAGTAGTAGAGCAAACCCTGAGCATTGTTGGAGTGGGGAAGTGGAAATTCTGTTCTTTCAGTACTGTCTGCCCCACCATGCCTGCAGCTGCGTCACAGGGGGCAGCAAAATGTCTGTGAAGGGAAAGGTAGATGGAGGACTTGGAAGATAAGTGCTTAGAGCACACAGTGCGTGTCCTTAGAGAGTGGAGATGGCCCCAGGAGAAGGACACAGAGCTGGTGGGAGTGTAGGCAATTCCAACAATGGGCAATGGAGGAAAAGAGAGGCTCAAGAAGGAGCCTCCCCGCTTTTTCCAGCCCCACTCTGAGTTCAAATCTGTCACCACTGGCCTTGGGGATGGTTTCTCTGTCTGCTGGAGCAGTGTTTCAAACACATCCCTCTGAGGTGGTGAAGACCAGGCAGGGCAGGGAGAGGGAGAACACATGAGGTCGATGCTATGGGTGAGAGAGACGCAGCTATGCATGGCAGTTTCTGGGGAGTGTGCTCTGAGTGTATGGGAACTCATCTGAGAGTGGTGTCCTGTTCTCTAGAGCATCAGCTCCACAGTTTGTCCTCTGCCCTGACTCTGCTCATCAGCTGGCTGCAGTATTTGTTGTGTGTCAGACTGCCATGAGACTGAGTCAAGAGGCCAGCTGGAAATGTAATTAGGATAATTGAAAACTGCAGATGAGTCAAGGGGCTACTTAGGAATATAATTAAGACAGTAAAAGACTGCATATTTTGGTTAAGATCTTAAATAGGTTAAATAGTTAAGTTAGAAATGTGGCTAGCAAGAATCATGTACCCTAGTTAAAGTGTGACAGAGATATCCAGAAGTAAAGCTAGGAATGACAGGGGATAGACAGAGTACTGTAGAAGGGCAGAAACCATAAAAATAACTGGCCTCTAAGAATAATCTAACAAGAGGGGCTTGGACCGTGACCAGCAGGTGAAAAAGTCCTGCCAACCGGACATGGGTGAGGAGTTCACCATGAGGAAGGTGGCTTTCTTCCTCCTATACACCCACTCCCTTATTTCAAAATCCCACTGACCAAATTAAGAGGATACAATTGCCCAGCTGTGATAGATATTCAGCTAATTATAATATGAAATGGACAGGTAATGATTATGCATCAGGCATCCATAGAAACCACGTGAATATATAAAATCTTTCTTAGATAAATAGAGAACAGGAGTCTGTGACTCCTCTTTGCACATGCCTTTAGAAATTATTCCACATGTAATAAATACCCCTCTTTTCAACTTTAATTAGTTGAAGAATCATTTGTCCATGCTTCAAGACAACATTGAAGAGGGAAGTGGAAGCACAATATTGTATCTACAAGATGTATGATCTTTGTTGTTGGGATGGGAGGTGAAGCAGCTGTGTTCAGCATATGAGGCCTGACAGTCTGTAGGAAGGTAGATAGGACTTTGTGTTCAGACCAAACTGGTGGTGACTGACCTACATCTAAAGGTTAACAGAGTAAAAGTGAAGCCTTTACTGCAAACTTGGGCTTCAAAATGCTTACCCAAAACTCTTCAGAAAGGATGTGCCATTGGGACCCATCTTTGCTCTGCAGCATCCTATCAGCTCCAGCACACCCAGCATATTTGCAGGAAAGCCTGCAGGTACTCTGACAAATCAGATAATAACACCACCACAGTCAGCATTGCCTATGAACCAGATGTGAGATGGCTACTAGTCAGGACTGGTAAGACATCAGCAGAGCACTGGCAGGAGGAAAGAGACTGTAAGCTCAAATTAAGATCTTCCACTACATCTCTTTTTCCAGGTGCAGCTGCCACACCACCTGTGCCTCTTCCTCCTGGTGAGTTTATTCTCAGTTTGCAGCCACATGTTGTGGACCCTCCTCCCTCTCCTCACACAGTCCCTTACACACCTGGAATCCTGCCTTCTCTGACTGCCTCTAAGCCCCACACTCAAAAGATTCATTCTCTTTAACACACGTTTTGTCTATGCTTCTGGCTAACACTGTGGCACCTGAGCAGAAGTCCTCTGTAATTACTCATAAGAACTTGCCCCTGGCAGTCAGTTCTCTGAATTCCTTTCCAGTTTGTTACTGGGTAAATTATGAAATGTACTGATTTGCTGTGGTACAGAGGGGTTACTTTATCAGAGGGAGTAACAAACCTGCCTCTTTTTGACCCCTTGTCATGGACATTAAAGAGCCAGTAGTGTTGGGATGCTGTTTCTTAATGGTGTGTGTCACTGTTCCTTATGAAGGGCAGTCACAAAGTCCTTCACCTCTTGACTCCATAAAGGGTAATTACAACAGCTAAAGAAATTTACCTGGCCTTTAAGTCAGAATGTCCATACACTGTAATTTTGAACAGTAGTGGTAATGCTTTATGGGAAATATTAAGCAAATTTTTAGCATTGTTGACTGCATAGCTGGCGCTAGACTCACATTGGATTTGTACTTTACGGTTTCATGTCAGTAACAATGAAATCTCTTTCCACATTAGAAGTTACAATAGAAGGCTCTTAAAAGAGTTTTCCAGATATATGTTTTGATTAAACTGCTTCCTAGGAAGTAATCATGGTAAATAACTAACTTTGCTACTCTCTGTCTTCCAGTTCAGTCTGACAGCGAAACAGCAACAGCTTCATCAGGTGTGTTTTAAGTTTGCTGCCTGCACTTCTCCCAGACCCACTTTCACCCACCCTCAGCTCTCCAGAGAGGTTCTGGCTGGGCATACAGCTCTGTCTCCTGGAAAATTGCTTTAAATTGATCCTTGAGTTAGAAGTACTGGAGAATGATGGTAGTGGAAGCTGAAGCCTTCTCCTTGATGGTGTGCCTGGAAAGGGAGGAGCTGGCAGATCAGCAGACCAGATACAATGGATCAATATTGTGTCAGTGCCAGTGGCCAAGACCTGGCATTTCAGAATGACGTGTAAGAAAATCCATTGTAGTGGATAGTAGTAGAAGAATAGTAGTAGAAAATCCATTGTAGTTAGTTACAGGGTTGATTGTCTGGAAAACTAGGAACTAGATTTATGTCCAGAAATGTGATAATTGCATGTCTTTTAGAAACTCATGTCTTAAATATGCACTAAAATTCACATTTTGTTTATATGTGACTGTCCCCTTTACAACATGTGCCTTCTGTATTCTGGGTGTCCAGTGGGCTTGGTTTGCATTTCGCTCAACTTTCCCTTCCTTTTGTCCTGTGGGGCAAGGGGATCAGAAATGGCTGCACTATTTTCCTCTTCTTTAAACCAGCCCCATCTCTCACAGGAGAGCAACAATAGAGGCTGGGGTCCTTCCCTAGAAGGCTGGAGGACTGTACCTACTGATAAGGTTATATCTGTGCCTGAATGAGTGCACCTGGCCATGATGCTGGGTTGCAGCTCCGTGTTTGTGTGTGTGTTCTCAGACTGCCGTGAGGAAAAGTTCCCCTGCACTCGCCTGTACTCTGTTCACAAGCCAGTAAAGCAGTGTATCAGCTACCTCTGTGTTACAAGGTAAGAAACCAGCAGTCCCTAAGAAAAGCACTTGAAACTTCCAGAAATGGGAGGTCTGGTTCAGCAATTTTTCCCTTTGAAGACTAGAGGTTTTCTCTGGGAACCTATTGGTGAGACGAATCCTATCCCCAGAGCTTCCTTTTAGGGTAATTATTTAAAACAGCACAATGGCTGCAGTCTGTGCAGCACTAAGGAGCTGTAATGTGCCCCGTATTGTAATCCATATTTAAGGTATTTGGTCATTTATAGGTCCATGAAAATGATTGGAGGTATGGAACACCTTCAGACAGGCTGAGAGACCTGGGATTATTCAGCTTGGAGAAGAGATGGCTCCAGGGAGAACTCATTCTAGCCTGCAGTACCTAAAGGGAACTTATTAAACACAGGGAGAGCAACGTTTTACATGGGAAAATAATGATAAGACAAGGGGGAATGCTTTTAAACTGAAAGAAGAGATATTTAGATTTGTTGTCAGGAAGAAATTATTTACTCAGAGGATGGTGAGGCACCACTGGCACAGATTGCCCAGGGAAGTTGTCAATGCCCCATCTTTGGGAGTGTTCAAGACAGGGACTGATGTGGGGTCTTGAGCAACCTGATCCAGTGGGTGGCATTCCTGCCCAAGGAAGTGGGTTTGGAACTAGGTGATTTTCAAGGTCCCTTCCTACGCAAGCCTTCCTATGATTCTAAGATTTCATTAAGTCTTTACAAAGATTACTTTCCTATTGAGCAGCCTTATTCTTGGCTAAGAAATAAAAAAAAATTAGGATTTGCCTGCTCACTAGTGAATATACATGTTTATTCCCTGTTCCCCTCTTTTGTTTCTTTGTGTCCCTGTGCCTTCCTTTGCTGATCCTGGCGATGCCGCAGTGTGCGTCGCATGTACGTAATAAACAAGGAGGTGTGCACTCGCATTATCTGCAAGGAGAACGAGGTCATGCAAGGTGAGTGGGATCACAGGCTAGCTAGAAGGACACCTGCAGCCATCTGATAGAGTCTCCAAGCTAACTAGTTGGCTTAGACCCTGATCCACATGCAGTAACTTCCCTGGACTTTGAAAGAGCTCTGAGGCAATGCAGTCTTGGACAGAATACACATGCCATGATAAAAAAACTGGGAAGTAGATACTGTGGTACTAAAAAATATGATAGCTCTCTATTCCTCAATCTTGATCATGGTCTAGTAGTCCCAGACACACCCTTACTCAAAGTTGTACTCTTTTGAGGTTAAAGAATAAATCTCAGTATTTCTGTTCATGGATAGAAGCAGGATCCAATCTAGATTTTTTTATGCAATCTTTGTTGCAGCAAAATGCAAGTGGTTTTAACATGTAATATATATGCATAAAGCCAGAAGGAAATTCATAAAAGTCTAAGGACTTGCTTTGCTTGCCTCATGTATATGGGGATTGAGCAGTTTCAACAGCCTCTGTAGATGCAGTGAAGGATGTGCCTCTAACTATTCTGCTGGAGAAGAATTGGAAGGAAGCTTTGATTATCTGTCAACCTGTGTGTATGCTTGCCTTCAGATGAGATCTGTCGCCAGCTGGCTGGCCTTCCTCCTCGACGCCTCCGCCGCTCCGGGCAGCCCCTGCCTCTCCCTTGCAGACAGCTCCTGGAGCAGCAGCGCAGGCCTGATGCTCTGTGAGCACCAACTGTAGGAGAGGAGAGGGAAGAGAGAGAAGAGAAGGCATCATCCACTACCTACAGTCCAAGACAAGTGCTTCCTGTTTGTGATTCCCCCATTATTTCCTTGCTTCTGTGCCTTCTTCTACACCCTCTTCTTCAGGTGCTGCAGGGCACAAAGTACCCTCTCTGCCAATCTGTCATGGTAGCTGTTGTCATCTTTATAATCTATTACTGAGAACAGGGGACTCTCTCCTCTTTTCTCTCACACTCTGCCTGGCAGGCTGTGAGCTGCTCATTTCCCAGAGGTCCTTATAAATGTGCTGCACCTTCTCTTGCTTTGCCCCTGGAGAGAGCCAGAAATGGGGGCAGGATGAAGCCCTCCCCAATGGTACGGATGCCTTAAGCTACATCTCATCTCACCTTCATGCCCTAGGACTCCTGCCCTAGGTTTCTTGCCTGGCATCAGCAGGAGCTCAGATGTGGTTGGTCAGCCTGAGCCTCTGAGATTCTCCCAAGCCACTGAGTTTGTTGTGTGATAGCACATTCTCCTCCTTGTGTCTGCTGGCCTCAGGGAAGTGACAGAACTGGGAGATGAGCTATGAGCTGTCCTGAACCCAAGGCACCCCTCACTGGGTGGCAACAGATCATTTATAACTACCTCTGGGAAGTTTTTGTCTCAAGCCCATTGCCTCCCTCACACACATCTCCTACCAAAAGGAAAAAATGTGGATTTAGTATGGCATTATATTTTTCTCAAAAAGATTATGTTGGATCAGAGTGCTGCATCTCCTCTCCTCTCCTCTCCTCTCCTCTCCTCTCCTCTCCTCTCCTCTCCTCTCCTCTCCTCTCCTCTCCTCTCCTCTCCTCTCCTCTCCTCTCCTCTCCTCTCCTCTCCTCTCCTCTCCTCTCCTCTCCTCCCTCCCTCCCCTCTCCCTCTCCCTCCCCTCCCCTCCCCTCCCCTGTTCTTGTCCCTCTCTTCCCACTGAAGCCATCTCTTGATGCCCATTCCAGGCAAGTTTCAGGGAGCAGTAATTACAGCTGCCTCCACTCCTAAGCCCAAGAAAGCCCATGAAGAACCTGTGTGACCTGACATTACTGAGACCTTGCAATGAATTATCTTGTCTTGGTGTCTTGTCTTGGTCTGGCTACCTCCACACTCTCCAGTTGCTGTGCCTGCTTTCAATCTCCAGTTGAGTTCCTACCTCCTGACCTGGAAGCTCCTGCACAAAGCAGGAAGGAGTTGCAAGTTGGAATTGGATGTGGGAGCAGAATCATTATCTGGGATTGCTGTTTATCTGGCACCTGGGATTTTCCTGCAGAATCTCTGACTGTGCTGACCTGTACAGGGCCAGGTGCTGATGGGGAAGGTAAACATATCTGCAGGTGTAAGTGCTTTTACAGGCCAGCCTGGGCAGAAGAATTCACTGTGGCAGCACTGGATGTCTGGTCTGCTTGAGGACTTTGTTTTCTAGATATATGGAGAACATTTCCAGGTATATGGGCAGTTTTTGTGATGAGACCAGGTAGGGTAAGTGGGGAAGAGCAATCTGAATTGCACTAATCACTCCATGTGACTCTTAGTGGCATGATTCTGTGGGGCACCAGAGGATCAGCAAGACCCTGTCTCTAGGACCTCTGTGTTGTTCCCAAGTAGCTGCAAGCCAGTTTGCTAGATTTGGCATTCAGTCCCCTCACATCATCTGCTGAACCCTTCAGTCTTGCAGGAGCACTGCCCTGTTGCACAGAGCCAGGGGCACACAGTACTGGGGACAGTTTGCTGCACAGAGGCAGATATCTGAGAAAAAGAGCCAAAACAATTCATGTAGGACCGTCTTGCCAGGACCTGCATTTCTGCTGTATGCAGCAAGAAGCTGGTCACATCCTCTGTGTGGGGGAAGACACCCTGTGCAGACAGTTTCCATGTGAGGTCAAAATTAGCCTTACATGGGCTAAATCTCTCTATATTTATCCAGTGTACAGGAGAAAGAATTCCAACTCACACAGTGACTAGAATTTTATCCTACATATGGGAACACTGCACTGCTACTCAGAGAGTGGTGCTCCTCTCGAGTACTCCAGGCTCATGAGAGTAGGAATGAAGGAGGGGTTTCTTTGTACTGAGAGGGTGCACATTTCTGTAGAGAGGAGGGTACTGAGAGCTTGATCTCAAAGACATTCAAGCCACTGGTTTCTATGCCACAGGGATACCTGTGAAAATTGTCTGTGTGGAGGAAGGTAGGATGGAGATGGATCTTGGAAATTGGACAGGGTCAAGTCTGTTCTCTGTATTTAGAGGTGAATATTCGTCACTATAGATACATAAATGGGTAACATAGTTACTGTACAGCATATAGAAATTTAACTTTCATGCAGGTTGGGAAGTGGTTAGAAACCTTTCTCTTGCTTGCTTTCAGCAGGGACAGGAAGAGGTGCTCCTGTCCAGGAGAACACTGTTTTAATGTTAGAGTCTATATAATCCATATTAAAAGAAAATTTATTTCTTGTTATTCTTGGCAAATCTCATGTGTTTGGGTTTATTTGTCTCTTGCTGTATTTCCTCCAGATTTGTGGGGAGACTTGAATCCATATAAAATCTATCATTTGGAACCTTTTACTCCCTGCTAGCCTAGTCCTCTGCTGTCACCCTCCTCTCACTCATGAATCACAGCTCATGGGAGTTCCTGGGAATGCTTTTTTTTTTTTTTTCTAGAGAAATATGACATTTTCTCCAGCATTTTTTTTACCATGGATAGCTGTGCTAGATTTTCCTGACAATTGTTAGCTGCTGAACACAGGGATAACTCCTCCCAGCCTGTGAAATCTGTGCTGAGGACACATCTTTTTACTATGCACACACCATGACTTTCTGGTGGAGAATTAACATATCCAAATAAAATGGCAGGATGACTGAAATAAGAGAAAAGCTGTAATAAATATCACATAAGCAGGGAAGAACTTGTTCACTACAACCATTTAACTTAACAATGGGAATAACTGAGAGACCACATTAAAAATTGCACATCTAGGTCAAAAAGATTAGGAAATTTTCCTTTTCATTGATTTTCTGACTTTTTCATAATTTCATCAGGCATTGACTGTACATTGTATTTTGGTTGAAAAGATGAAGCACTGAGATGTGGGGGACTCTGAGCAGTGCAAGTGCAAGCAGTCAAGTCTGCATTTAGATGGTATTTCTAGAACAAAAGTGGCTGTGGGCCAAATTAGCCATTAAGCTGCCTCTGAGAGTGCCCCATAGATCTTCAGGACTAAACCACACAACGCAGATTATTGCACAACACTCTACTCCCTTCCTGGCTGAAGCTGTGGTGTCCTGAAATCAGACTGCTGTAGTGGGTACAGCCCCAGCCCCAGTGGCTGAACTCACAGCTCCCTCCTACCCAGGCCAGAGCCTGCTCTGTCTCATAAACTCAGCCTTTGCAGTGCTCCTGCATTGGCACTTTCCCCTGGCTGTGTGAGCCAAGCACAACATATGCCATCAACTGTTTGTAATTCAGCTTATTCTTCCTTTTCCCTTACACTAGAGTCGGCCCACACTTCACTGGCACTTGTCCCATACCCAGATTTATCACCCCTGCCACTCCAACCCCAATTGCTGCAATATCTGGACACCACTTTCTCTTGCAAGCTGGGGAAGTGGTTTTAAATACGCCTCCAGGTAGGTGTGCTGCTCATGCAGTTGGGCTAGCCACAAAAAAAGCTGACAGAACCCTATTTTTAGAAGCATGATTCTGCATTTGTGGCTGATTTTCACAACCTCTCCTGACCTGGAGCAGGATTTAGATGCCCTGTGGTCGCTTCCCACACAATGGCTGTTCCTCCTGCTCTTGCTGTCACAGCTCCCCAGTACCGATCTGTGTGACCAGTTTGAAGGCTGCTGGTTAAAGCCTGTGCTCCAGTGTCTGCTCCCCACTTTGAGGCAGTGCCTCACTGCTGGGCATGGGGGGCTAACAAGCATGGGAGGGCTGTTGTGAGCAGCTGACATGTCACCTAGAGGCTCCTGAAACTTGTTGCCTCAATCCTGTCCTCAAAGCCCACAGTGTGAACAAAGAGCATCGACATCGGGCATCCCAGCTTGGAAGGATCCCGCAGGGATGTACTGCTGGCTGCCGTGTGGGCTTGTCCTTCACAGAGGGGTCTGGCCCTTGCCACCCACCCAAAAAGAGCTCCTCCACTTAGCAAATAGCTGGGTTGAAACCAAAAGAGACTTTCTTTTTTAATTGTTTGGGTACTTTTTTTCTGGAGATATTAAAGTACACTGACCCCTGACACCACATGATGACATTTTTTGACAGCGCACATTTGTCCAGTTGTGAGCAGCTCCTTGACTGGGGCACAGGAAATCTGAATTCCAGTTCTGAGTCTCTTCACCCCCTGCTCTCTGATTTTTAGCACATTGCTTTTTCTCTCTGTTCCTGCCATCCTTAGAGCCTGTAATACAGCAAGTTGGAATAAACTCCCACAAAATAGAGAGCTGGATTTTAGTCCATTAAAAAAGTTATTTAAAAATATGTGGGAAATACCACAAAGGTATTTGATTGTCTACGTTTGTTAATAGTGTAAGTTATTTTCTCAAAAATAAACATGTTCACTAATGTGAGTTGTATCAGTTAAAATACAAACAGCATGTGCTTGTTGCTAGTATGCTGAAGTATATTTAAAAAGTGAATTGTGAAAAACATTCCATTAATTTAATTAATAAATTATCTATCAGAATGCAATTTGGGGCATTTTGCTAAGGTTGCAATTTCCATACAAATACAGCTGGTCACAAATTAGCAAAAAGGTGTAATAGAGAAGCATATGTAATTGCATGTGTCTAACTAATAAGACATGTCAGATCTCACCTGCTTAAATATAAGAATAAATGCAGGTTAAGCTGTGCATTTTTTTAAATAAATGTGGATATTGAGATAGCATATGTTCCCAGTTAAGATCACAGATAAACTTACATTGAGAGTAAACGTGCAGAGCTAACTTCAAAGCTGCTCAGATTGCTCAGAGCCTTGTCCAAGTGAATTCTGAAAAATTCAGCAGGGGATGGAGAATCCACAACTTGTTCTAATATTGCACCACACTTAAGATGGAGAATAGTTTCCTGATGTCTGATCAGAAATTCCTTTATTGCATCTTTCATCTGCTGCCTCTCTTCTTTTAGCTGTGCATCTCTGAGCAAACTGCCTCCCCTACAATATTGCTGCAGCCAACTGAAGAAAATAACAAGAAGAAACTTTTAATTAATACAAAGCACAAATTTAATTGCAGAACAAGGCATATTTTAAAACTATTGAAATAAATTCTCTTCCTTTGGGGAAATTGTGCTAAAAATGCAAAACATTACAAAAAACAGAGGTTCAATTAAAGGATTTGCAGTCTGTGTCCCTGCAGCAGGCCGCTTTTTCTATGCTCACACAGCATCTACTTCTTGTGCACCACCTTCTCACCATGAGGTCACTTTCAATTTCTCTGCCTTGGTTTGGTAGCCTTGGGTTTCACAGTTTTGCCCTTAGTTGGATCTCTGCCTCTTTTGGTCTGTCAGTTTTCATATCCTGTATTTCTTGGCCTCTTGACTTTCCTTGGGACTTTCTTCACAGCCAGAGCTAATCAGGGCTCCTTGGCAGCGCCAGTCCAGGGCCAGGTGGGTCTTGGCCTTTGCTGCCTTCTTGACACCTTCAAAAGCCTTTCTTTTCTGCCTGGTGCAGTGAGTGTGGTTGTTCCGGAGGCTCTCTGTGCTCTGGTGATTTTCTCATCAGCCCTGCTTGAGCCCAGCACTGTCGTCACACACTGTCCCTTTTGGCTCCACTGTCCATCAGCTGCTCTCTTTGTAGTCGCTCATTGGTTTAGCTTAGGAAAGCTAAACCTGTCTGAACTCTTTGTAGTCTCTGCAAACCTCTTTGCCATTTCTGTTCCCTGAGTCTCCCCAGGGGACACTGCTTCATGGTAGATTTTTGCCTCTCCAATCCAAAAGATTTGCTGGCCTTGCTCCCTGTTTCCCAAATTGCAACAGGACCAAGCTAGCCACCCTTAAGTAAATCTGCCTGTACCTGCACAAAAATGATAGAAGAGAGGAGTGGATCTGGTGTCCCCATGTTGAGCACAGACTGGGAAAAAGGAAATTACCTGGCTGTGTATGTGAGTGCAAGATCAAGAGATGCTCATGAGGACTTCCAGCCAAGGAAAGCTTGTACAACTGCAAGGTCCTCAGCACACAACTGACAGCCAAGGAACATCCAACACACAATTTCTTACTGAACTCTCAAGACTTCTGTCTCAGTCTCTCCAACAAAGTACTTCTCCAAAGACAACAGGGAAGTTAAAATCAGGATTTACCACCCAGGCCTCAGTGCAAGCTCTTTTTGCACGGAGTAGCACGACTTGCAGCGCTGCAAAAACATGAGCTAATCACAGGCAACATTGGTTTGCAAAACCATAACCATAGCTAGGAGGTGAGCCTCATTGTGAAAAACAGCAGTAAAAAACCGAGTTTCTCCTTGTGGCTAGCAGATAACTGCAGAGATATGGAGCCAGTGACTTCCACTGAGGAGCAGGAAAATCTGATTTGAAACAGGGTGTGAGGTGCCCAGAGCAGGGAGCTGAGCTGCAGGAGAGTGGAGTAACACTGGAACAATGCCTGCAGCTCCCTGGGCATGCAGAGGGTGTTCTCCAGGTCAGCACAGAGTAAGGAGCCCCTTGAGATGGGCAGGGCATGCTGGAGGCTGGAGCTGCAGGCACTGCAATGGCAAGCAGCAGGGTGCAGCAGCTCTGGTAGGTACTCTACCCCCATCTCTCAGCATGGGGAGGGCAGTTCTGCTTTCATCAGAGAGTCTGTTTCTCTTAGCATAAATGAGGTAAGCACCCAGCCATGTCACTGCCTCAAGCCAGAGAGCGCACTAGAGGACATTTAGCATAAGGATGTGGATTTTGGTCACATTTTTTATCTGCAGTCATGATGGGGAAGCCATTCACTAGGTCTCAAACTTCCCAACTCAATCTAGCCCCTTTCCTGCCTTCCTGCTGGTGATCCCAGAGTGTCAGTCTCTGGTAGCAAGTGCTGGAAGTGCTGTGGCTTAGAGACATGGTGGAGGGGACTAATAGAGGCAGGGAGACAAAATAATTGTGGGGTCACAGGGCCAGAATTAAGAATTATTGGTTCCTGTAAGAAGGCCTGCCTGGGCTGACAGAGAGCTGCAGGGCAGGAATGAGAAGCGCTCACAGGACTGCGGTTAAAAAATGTATACTCATTTCTGTAGTTTCACCCTAATTTGCCTTGTCCTCCATCATCAAAACAAGCTCAACAGTGAAACAAAAATAAATTGCAGGTCAAGTCTCCAGGTAAAGATTTTGCAGTGCAAGCCTGGAAAGCTGAATTACTAGTAAAACACACAATAGCATACAACCTTAGTGCACAACATCAGCAACCAGATGCTCTCAATTCTGCATCAGTGGCAGCATTGACAATCCTGCAGCATGCAGCAATGCAAGTTTTGTAAACTCACCCTCCCACATATGCTGAACTCCTGCCTTTTTTGCTTCCCCCTTCCTTCTCATAACCGGGAATTCCTGCTCTTGTCTAATTCAGGTGCAGCCTCCGTGACACTCACCCCACAGTGCTTTGGCTTTGCATTTGCAAACCCCAGCACCACACCATCCCTCTCTGGTGAAGTCCACCCCAGGCAGACCACACACACACATCCTCACAGCTTTTATAAATCTCTGTGGTGCAGCACATTCCGCAAAAATCACTGCTTTGTAAAGCAATGGCTGGAACCTCTCCCCAGGCATGGCATCCACTGCTGCATCACAGGAAGAGGTGGCAGCTCTAGGGACAAGGCTCTCTGCCCCGTGTCCTAACAGCAAGCTGCTCTATATCTGGTGTGGAGGGGGTTTTTGCACCTAGGACTGGAAAAATGGGAGTGGTGCGCCTGGGAGAGGTGTCTGAGCACTACCTTTGTGATGGGTCTGTCATTCTAAGGAGGGTGAGGAATCTTTGTGGAGTGAATGCAGTGCAATGTGTGTTTAATAAATAAGCATTTTGATGTATAGTCTCAGGCTTAGTATGTGCTCATATTAAGTGAGTATGTTCCATGTGCTTATAATAAATAAGCATAACAGCTTATTTGTCTGCCAGTGCCTTAGTGCAAGGAGCTCCATCATTCTCCTGCTCAGCATCTCTGTGCAAGTCACCATCTCCGTGGCGCATCAGCGCTTGTGGAGCAGAGAAAGTTTTTCTGTTTGAGGTTTTCTCTTGAGGCCAGGGTGAGCAGGTGTCTGCGTTTCTTGTGTTCAGTGCAAAACCAACCAACTGGTGACAGAGGCGCTACTTTCAAAAGGCGATTTCTGAGCAAAGGGTGAATGGAAAAAATAAATATATATTTATAATGTCATACACCAACACATGACTTCCTGTTGACTAAACAAGCAACCTCTCCTCTGATTTGGGGCTAGATAATTTAAATTATTCACTGTATTTTTGCTGTCTAATTTCTTGGTAATTTGCTTTCTGAATCTTTCGTAAAAGTAATGGTGGCATTCCTCTTCTTACCCCACCTTACACCTGACCACTGCTCTTCCACCGGCACTTATTTCTCTGTTCTCACTCCAAGACAGAAAATAAAGCCCTGAGTACAAGAAACCTGAAGGGATGCTAGGACATTCTTCCATGATCCCTAAAAGGTGGAGCAGTGCCTGTTGCCAGATAACACTGCAAACACAGCAGCACAGAGACCCTCTCCAGCCTTCCCCAGCAGCTTTAAGTGACCCGGGCTTTGATCAGAAACCGTGATGGAGACATCTTCAGTATTTTCCTCTCCCATCTCCAAAGAGGTTTTCACTGAACAGAAAGGACAGAAAACTGAAGAGGTCAGCATATCCCCTTGGGTATGAGCTCCCAGCCTATGCTTGACACATGTAACAGATATGGAAATTTACAACCAGGGAGAAAGCTGGACAAGTAAGGAGATCAGGGATCAGCAACCTTTCCACGGTTTTCTGAACTACTATATATATTTTTTTTTTTTAAACCAGAGCAGGGGTGACATCTGACAATGAGCAAAATCTTGCTGTGGCAAGAGAGTGCAGCTCCTGTTTTAGGCAGAACTGCATGGGGATTGAAGGTCCCTCTTGAAATATCCCCTAGACTTGCTACAAGACCCTAAAGCACATCCACACCAGCAGGTTTCTGCTCTGGGGATTAGAGATAGAGGCAGAGAGTCTCTGCCACTGACTTTGTGCACTTGCACCTCACATGTGAAGGAAGTTACCAGTCTAAATGAAGGGCATCAGAAAGCCTCCAGCAGTGCTGAGACTTGAGAGCCTTGCCATTAATTATAGCTCATCTGTTTGTTCATCCATTCTTTCTTTTTTATCTCTGTGGAGAGCAAAGAAACTCTCAACATTTAGGGGAAAGAGCATGTTTTAAACATGGAAGGACGAATTCCACTTGCAGCCAGGACCAGAGAAAGGATCTAGTTATACATTTTATGAGACTTGACATGTAAAACCTTTGAGAAAATAATTTTGCACCAATTAAATTTATGGGGTGAACCAGGCTGGCCATGGAGATATTTCTTGACTCCTTTCAAAGTAGAAAATTTATATAAAATTTTGTGCAATCTTTTGGCTATGAAAATTGAGAACCAGCACAAGAATAAAGGTGAATTTACTTGATTTATTGAATGAAACACAAATGGTTATGATGTCTAAGAAGCAGATTTCCCAGAGTGTTTTCCTTTTTGTTTTTGATTTTCTCTCTTTTTTTTTTTTAATGTCCTGTGTAACAAATGTGCCCTTTGAATTATTAAAAGAAAATCTAGTGTTAAAGTGAGATTGTTGCCCTGACCTAGGAGCTTTGTCACAAGGTGCTACTAGAGCAAAGGCTGAAAGGGGACAGCTGTTTCATTAGCCAGAGATTTCTCTTAGGCTCTGTTAAGCAGGACAGGGATTTTCAAGGATTTCAGTCTTTTCTAGCTTTGGTCAAGCATTAGGAGCCAGACCCTCAAGAAGGATAATTGCCACAGTTCTTGAGACCAATGCAGCTGCCAAAATGTGTTCATTGAGTTTGTATCCTAGCCAGGCATTTCCCTGAGGAGTAGGACAGCCCATGTCTGGGCTTTGCAGGAGTGCTTCTCCTTTTCCTGGAGTATGCCATGCGCTGTGCTCTCAAAAACGAGTCCTCTCCAAGCGCTGGGCTACAGAGTCTGCTCTGTTCTGGCAACTCATCTCTCCTTTGCCTGTTTTTGCATATACTGGTTTCACAAAGCCTCAGCATTCTGAAAACCAGTAAAATTAATAAGGAAAGTAAATCAAGCAGAGAAAAAACGAAGAGCTACCCTAGCATGAGGTAAACAAAAGCCCTGCTGCTCAGCCATGCCCGCTTGGGGCAGAAGCGGAGCAGAACGTGCCCTGGCTGCCTCTGGGCACCCTGGCCAGCCCAAGGCACTGCCCCAGCCTCGCTGCCCTTCAGCCCTGCACAGGGGGTGGCTGCCAGGGCAGCAGAGCCTGGGCAGCCCAGGGCAGTGCTGGCAGAGCAAAGCGTGTGCATCCTGAGTGCCAGCCCGGCTGTGACAGCGCAGACTCAGCCAGGGGGTCCTGACTGTCACCCTGCCAGAGCTCGGTGCTGGGGCCAGCACCACCTGGAACAGCAGGATCAGGCCCAGAGTCACTCCCCACTGGTGCTTTGGGTGCAGCTTTGCAGGGCAGGTCTGCCACCACCCCTGGCATGCTGACAGGGCTCAGACACCCGTGACAATGTTCAGGTGCCAAGCTGAGGCCAGCCTCTCCCCACTGAGCCCTGCGAGCTGAGTCCCTCTCACTCATCTTCAGTTCAGTGTTGCTCCATGCAGCTGCCAGGCCTTCAGGGGCTCACAGAGGAGCAGGGAAAGTCTGCCCACAAGCTGCTGTTCCTGAGCTCCTTCCAGCAGGGTGGCTTCAGGCTACTGCACAGAGCTGCAGGCTCTGTGCTGGAGCAGGGCAGGGTCACCACCATCCCTGCACAGCTGCGTGATGCGAAGCCCGGAGGGATGGTGTGGTTTTGCCCACATTCACACTAGTGGTACACAAGCTCTCAGGCCCCCCTCTAACCACTAGACAATGTTTCCTGCCTTGTTATGCTATTGGTATTTTTGCAGAATAATTTTGCAGATGGGGTGGGCTGGTAGGCAGTGCAAGGGGGGTGGTGACCAATGGGTGCTGAGCATCTTTCAGAACTGATGCCCCTTTGCATCTCAACATCTTTCCCTTCAGCTCCTGCAGCTCCAGAGACCCTTCTAACTCCTCCCTCAACCACACCCCGATGAAAGCCAGCAGGGAGTAGATAGGGGTGAATGGGGAGGGGACACACAGGCCAGTCCACATTTCTGTACATCAGGTCAGAGGGCTGCACAGAGTCTGCGAGATACCCTCCCTGTGATCCCATCACCTGAGAGAGACCTGGGAGTCATGGACAGGTAAAATGAGTGTCTCTAGTTTCTTGCTCCTGTGAGAGATGAGAGTCTTTCTGTCAGAATTTACTTGCTTTCCCTCTGGTGTTGACCATCCCTTTCCCTGTCTGACTCACTGATCTAACTCCCTGCCTGTCCTGCTCCTGCATCTCTTTGTCTCTGTTGTTCTTTCTCTTTGACTGTCTACCACCTGTGCTCTTTTCCCTTTCTGTCATTTCTTTCTTGTGGCTATTCTTTGTTCCTTTCATTGTTTTTCTTTTCTAGAAATAAAGGATGATAACAGAAGGATGAACAGTCAGATGCTATCTGCTGCTTAAGCCCCTCAATCCAATTGCACTTGCACTGCAATTAGTCTGTGAGCTTATTATGGCCAATCACTCTCCACAATGGCATACTATGCACACACTCAGGGGGCTTCACTCTGATTTCATGAATTTTTATTTGAGGAGAAGATCTCTGTTCAGGCTGCTTCTTCAGTGTCCAGGTGTAATTACAGCTCCTGTGTCCTTGCTGCTTTCCCTTGAGCTAAGATATAGCCATAGGAGTTGCTTGTGTATCCAGCAGTTTGCACCTAGCCAGACATCTGCTCAGTTGCTCCACACAACATCTGTTCATTCATTCTTCTGTTTGCACCTGCCATATTCTGAAATCCTCCCTGGGGAAAAAAAAAAAAAAAAAGAAAAGAAAAAAAATACAAAAACGCTGGGATGGTGAACTCCAAAGGAAAGGGAGAAAAAGAGCTGGTGTTAATGAACATTTCTAGTTGAACAAGTGTCTTCCGCGATTCAAATTGTCTTCGATTTGTTCTGAAACTGAAAAATAATCTAAGTGATCGCAATTTTATTTTTCTGTGGTTTGGGGGTCATTTCTTGTTCTTCACCCTTATTTGCATCCACATGCGACTCTGCAGGGTCAAAAACATTGAATAGAGAAAAATTGAATGAGATGAGAAAAGGGACAATTATAAGAAGAATCAGAAACATTTTGAAAGCAAATGGTTTTGCCCAAAACTTTAAAAAATATATAAAAGGGAAAGTCTGTTTTCACTTATGTTTTTGATGTGATAAAAAGCATTTTTTCATATGGGTTTTAATGAAACATCAACATAATTGTAATTGTTTTCCACCTGGCATATGTGTTTCTTCAGCAAGCAGTTGCCTTGTGCACAAGGCTCTGCTCTGTTTTCTGCAGTTGTGGCACATCCCAGGGAAGTGCTTTGCAAGCCTCTGACCTACACACCTGTGCAATTTTCCAGGTTATCCTTTCTGGACAACCTGAGGATCTGTCACCACAGAACAGATCCCCTCTCCAGCATCTCTGTTACATGGCACAGTCTTTTCCATATCCCTGCAATAACACATCTAAGGCTTAGAAACCTGTGGTGAACGACTGGTTGATAATTTTGGGGAGAAAAAAAAATTAGGGAGACCAATATGTCTGTGTTAGGAATATACACAGGTGTTCATTTGTAAGTGTTTGCACAAAGGCAGGGAAACAGGGTGAATCCAAGGTGGTAGGGAGTGAGTCAGCTCCAAGAGTGAGAAGGATGATGAAGAACATACAGTGGGTATGGGAAACAGGCACACACCATGAACAGCCAGAGAAAGGGGTGATGGAATGCAGTGGGATCAGCTTGTGCTCTGCTCCTGACACAACCTGCAACACACCAGAGCAGGACTGCAACAGTTCTTATGGGACAGACCTCCAGGAACAGCCTCAGACTGTTGTTGGGCTTAATGAGATGCTTAATGGGGATGCTTTACCCTCCTGAGTGTGTGCAGTCTTCTCTGTGGACATTCTTCTAACAGGAGACTCAAATGCGATGTACTTCTGCAGGAGCCTGCCAGCACAAAGCTTGGCATAGCAGAGTGTGTGTTCTTCCTCTTTCTGTGTGACAGGACAGGCATTTGTGCACTGCAGGCTGAGGGAGGCAGGGCAGGAAAGAGTCGTGTGCCTGTCTGTGGGACAATTAGGGCAGCAAGGCTGCCTGAGGGAGAATGTCTGTGATGCAGGTGAGGAGCAGTCGGGAGTGACACACAGCCTCAAAGCACATCATGAGGCAGCAAGACGATGAGCATGACTCTGTGAATGAGTACCTGTGATGCAGCGGCCATGTGCCAGGCTGCACAAGGGGCAGAAGCTCCTGGAGGGGCAGAGAGGATGCCTGTCAGCTGGTCATTAAATTCTCTGCAGTGCCCAAGCTTTATGGTGACACTAGCAAACAGATGAAGGGTGTATACAAGTGCCTAGACTCTCAGATTTAAATTCCTAACAAACCCAAATTCCCCTTTTCTACACTTCACTGGAGATCCTCCAGAAAACCCAGCTCAGTATCTCTTAAACTTACCCCAGCTTAAACTGAACATCAGCCTAACAGTGGGAAAAGATGACAAAGGACGTGATTATTTTTAACCTATTCACTTCTGTTTTGCATTGCTGCGGGGGAGGTGAGTATCTCACCTCAATGAACCCAGCTGCCCGTGTCCCTCCACTTGGCAGTGAGGCTGTTAGAAATGCTCATGACTGCCTCACCCCCTCCCTGTGCTCCTGCTGCCTCTCCCCAGCATAGTCCCTGGGCACAGGAGCAGCCCCATGCCAGTCTTGATGTCTGTCTGCTGTGGAAATGGTACTTGTGACTGGGGAGGTGTCAGCATGGCTACCATTTATATATTCCATCAGCTGCTGGATGGCATCTTTCCCTGGTCCTGCACACTTTCAGCTCTGCTCTTCTTTTAGGCACTGCTTGGAAGGCATTCAGTCCAGTCTTCTCTGGAGAGGTTCTAGTTTGGTCCATCCCTTGCCACAGTGGACTTTCTGGGTTTCACATAGCAAAAATAACATCTCTTGATGGCTGAACTCCACACCCTCTCATCTTCACAGGTCTTCTCAGATGCCTTCATCCTCCTCCCTCACTGGTGTCCATGTTCTGGATATTTTCAGATATTTTCACACTCTGCCCAGCCATAGTTGCTGTTTGACTAATCACTATTAATTCACACACCATTTCCACTCACAAGGTCACCTGCTTCATCCCCAGAGTCACGTCTGCATCCTTTCCCTAGAACATTTCATGCAAATTACCAACACTCTTCTCGTACAGAGAGGCTTGGATGCGAAGAGGATATTTTTGGTGCTGAGCCCTCAACAGAGACATGGTAAACAACTGGCTGCATGAGTAAATGTAAATTCTCTCTTGTCCTCTCCTGCAGCATCCTCATGCAAAGGAGGCTCTTCCTCTACAACTTCAGGAACCTACGCAAGGCCAAGGGCCGGCGTGAGACCTACCTGTGCTATGTGGTGAAGCGCCGGGACAGCGCCACCTCCTGCTCCCTGGATTTTGGATATCTGCGCAACCAGGTGGGGGAGGGAACACCTTGCCAGCCTGTTCTGGAGCCGGCAGTCCAGTTTGCCTGGGGCAGGAGGGAGCAGAGGGCTGTGACCTGCGGCTGTGCTGGTACAGGCACACCTGGGGCTGTGCAGGTACAGACACACCTGGGCACTGTGCTGGTACAGGCACACCTGGGCACTGTGTTGGTACAGGCACACCTGGGGCTGTGCTGGTACAGACACACCTGGGCACTGTGCAGGTACAGACACACCTGGGGCTGTGCAGGTACAGGCACACCTGGGCACTGTGTTGGTACAGGCACACCTGGGCACTGTGCAGGTACAGGCACACCTGGGCACTGTGTTGGTACAGGCACACCTGGGGCTGTGCAGGTACAGACACACCTGGGCACTGTGCAGGTACAGACCACCTGTGGGTGAGCGGTACAGGCCACCTGGGCTTGGCAGGTACAGCCACCTGTGCTGTGCAGGTACAGACACCTGAGCTGTGCAGGACAGCACACCTGCGGCTGTGCTGGTACAGGCACACCTGGGCCTGTGCAGGTACAGACACACCTGGGCACTGTGCAGGTACAGGCACACTTGGGGCTGTGCAGGTACAGACACACCTGGGCACTGTGTTGGTACAGGCACACCTGGGCACTGTGCAGGTACAGGCACACCTGTGCACTATGCAGGTACAGACACACCTGCGGCTGTGCTGGTACAGGCACACCTGGGCACTGTGCAGGTACAGACACACCTGGAGCTGGGCAGGTACAGGCACACCTGGGCACTGTGCAGGTACAGGCACACCTGGGGCTGTGCTGGTACAGACACACTGGGGCACTGTGCTGGTTCACACCGTTTGAGGGATGCAGCCTCCGGGCAAAGCTGTGCTTTGTGCTACCTCCGAGTGTGTTACCAGCAGACACACACTCCTGCTGCTTTTCCAGTCTCCCTACCTTCCTGCTTATCTCCCGCCCATCCTGTTCCCACATCCCTCCACACCAGCGCCCACCAGCGCTGCTCTAGCCCCTATGTGCTGCCGTGCCTTGTCCCCGTGTGTGCCGACCCCCACCTTGCTTCTCCTCCCTCACACCCCACCCAGGCCGCCTCCCTCCCTGTCCCTGTCACACCCAGCTGACTCCTGGCCCTGTCTCTCCCGGTTTCCCGAAGATGGGCTGCCACGTGGAGGTGCTTTTCCTGCGCTACATCGCAGCCTGGGACCTGGACCCGGGGCGCTGCTACCGCATCACCTGGTTCACCTCCTGGAGCCCCTGCTACGACTGCGCCCAGCACATCGCCAGCTTCCTGCGCTCCTACCCCAACCTGAGCCTCCGCATCTTCATGGCCCGCCTCTACTTCTGCGAGGAGCGCAAGGCAGAGCCCGAGGGGCTGCGGCGCCTGCACAAGGCGGGGGCACAGATCGCCATCATGACCTTCAAAGGTGAGTTGTGCGGGCAGGAAAGAGATGAGGGAGGGCCAAGGGGTGCTGGGGAGAAGGGCAAGGGCAAGGAGCCAGGGAAGATGATGCAGAGTGATTTAGTGATTGGTGTCCTGTCGAGCACCTGTAACTCCCCCGTGTCTTGCACAGATTACTTCTACTGCTGGAACACATTTGTGGAGAACAGGGAACAGGCATTCAAAGGCTGGGAAGGGCTGCATGAAAACTCTGTCCATCTTGCCAGGAAACTTCGACGAATCCTCCTGGTAAGGGACAATTCTCCTTCTTCTTTTTCCAATGCCTCTTCCCCCAGCTTATTCCTCTCTTCCTCACTATAATTCCTCTCTGCACTTGCTGCTCGTCCCTGCCATCTGCCATTTCATTCACTCCAGTGTCTTCATCTTCCACATCCCTTATGCCTCTTCCTCCAACTTTCTTCATCTCTCCTCTGCTTGTTCACTTCCCCTTCTTCCCCCTTTCATCCCATCTCCTGCCATTCCTTCCTCATATTCATGGTTCCTGCTCACTTGACAACTGACCTACCATTTCTATTTTGTCCTGCAGCCGCTGTACGAAGTAGATGATTTACGAGATGCTTTTAAAATTCTGGGACTTTGAAGTGAAAGTCATCAGAAATCAGAAGACTTCACAAACACTTGCTCTTTGATTTCCAACTCTCTCCCTTACAACAGATCTTTCTACTCTTCCCTCCTTACATCTCTCTTCCTTCCAGCCCTGTGTCTAGAGATAAGACTATCCTTACTTTCATTTCCAAGGGGAATTAGGCTGATCTTGTGAAGACACCTTCCCCAGGCCCACACCTTATCCATTGCTAACTGGGAACAGCCAGGATTGCAGTGGCATTGCCAGAGAGTGATTTGCCTCCCCTCAGTCCCTGCAGAGCTAATCCAGGTGATCCACTGAATGGAGCTCTGGGTTCAGCCTTGCCCAGGTGGGAGCAGACAGCCTGCAAAGCTGTTTGTGTGGCTGTGCTCTCACTGGCACTGCACTGACCTGCACACTTCATGAAGGCTTCAGGGAGCACATTTCTTGGCTCTTAGAGCTGCACTACACTCAGCTGCTCTGTGTCCTCCCCTGCGAAATGGTTTATTTGTCCTCCTGGATGTTGGTAGGAAAACCATCCCAACTGAGGTGGTGCAGCCTATGTATTAACAGCAAAGTTGGCCAGCCACTGGAAAGCTCAGCAGAGAGTGTTGAAGTGAGTCCTTGACAGCCCAGGTAGCTCAGCTTGAAAACCTCACATGAAGCCAGCAGGTCTCTCTAAGAGGATTGTGTGCAGAGCACCACAGCTCTCATTATGTGGAGTGCTCTTCATCCTCTGAGCATTTCCCCCTAGACCAGACATGCAACGTGCTCCCTCCCCAGCCAGCTGCCTCTGCTGGAGGCACCTTTACAGTCCCACAGTATCTTGTTTTTCCAAGTTTTTTATTGCCCATAATATGGCCAGCAATGTGACTCTACTGAGAGCTGGCCAGAGAAAATCCTGGCATACACAAAGCTCTTTAGCCTGTAAATAGATATCTTCTGTAGGGGCCAAAACCAAACCATCCTCCTGCCTGGCAATCACTCTGTTTCCACTAGGGGACCCCATTAGCTCCTGATCTGGTGGACACAGTCTTTACAAGCTGAAGATGCAGGTTCACAGCACATGCCTGCTCACCACCACCTTCCCACCCCCTGAATTACAGCTGGATCGCCCTCTCCAGTCCAACCTCTTGGGGCTTGCACAAGGCTAAGTGTGTCCCACACTCGGGTGTGCTCTGTCATTTCCTTCATGGTGGCTGCAAGTTCTGTGCTCCATCCTGCTCCTCTTTCCGGGTAGGGCTGGAGGCTCCTCAGAACACCTCCCCTGGTGCTAGGGCAGCAGAGCTCTGCCCCTATAGGGCTGCTCCTGCCTGCAGAGGTCACAACCAGCGGCCTCACGAGCTTCCCACAACTTCCCAAGGCACTCTCAGCTTGGGAAATTTTGACCAGGAATAGCAATGACAGTCCTTTGCAAAGCATTAATTTGCAAGCATGGTGTTGTATATTTGTTTCATATGGTGCATATTATTTATATAAATAAAGGTCTTACGAACAAGCATCTGGTTTTGTCTTTTTTTTGGTATCATGTGGGTGAAGGAGGTAAATAGGACACAGAGGATCAATGTGTCATCTTTCTGATTTCTGGAGGGACAACCTAGAAATATTAAACTGTCTTCATACTTTTACTTGTAGCTTTGAAGTTATTGACAATGTCACCCAGCAGATCAAGGCAGATAAACTGTTAGGATACTTTAGAAATGCTACCAAAAACCTCTGAAGTTATCTGAGATGCTTCTTTCATTGATGGCCAGCCAATTGTGCCCATTCATGACTCATAATCGACCACACTGGACACAAAAGCGCTGACAATATGCTTCACAAAGCAAGAAGAGAAGCAAAGATGTATAAAGAATCTTCATCTTTCAACTTTTAACATTGTACCTGTACAACATCATTGTCCTTCTCAGTGAAATTGTTGGAAAAAATTACAATTTTCTTAAGAAGGGGTTGAGATACAAGCTTTTGATTAAATTTTGACTAACACTGAGTTGAAGATACTTGTTGAAACATGACAACAGCTGACATTGTACAGGAGGAGAAAAAAATGTAATGAGTAAATGCAAAGAATCATGAGCTATATTAGGAATACATCCTATATTTAGATTCTTTTGAACATAAATCTGATTAAATTCAGAGTGGACTCTAGAGTTAATCCATGTGGTTCAGCTATAGGAATTTAGCTCTTTTGCACACAAGATTGTTTTAACTGCATTTTTTCTGTTCACAAATACCAATTCATATTGTTTGTTACAAGCTATTCTTTAATTTGGCGTTCTAAATTAATTCAGCCTCAAATGCTTTAGGTGTCTCTGCCAAGAATAACTCCCTGGAGGGTGACTGTTATGCAGTAACATTACTTGATTAACCCAAGATATTTTTCTTGCTTTGGAGACTGTTTATATAGTGAACATTTCACTACTGATTATATATTTTTGAGAACTACTTACCTTTATGGTCTTTAGTCTTATGGAGACTGTGCTATTCTAGGTGTCTCTCTCCTTTATATGCACCTGGGCAGAAGCTAAGCTCTCAAGGGGACTGTGGCAAATATACCTGCAGTCCCAGCTGCCTGAGCTGTGGGAAATGGGTGCTTGTGATTTCTGGGAGAGCATTTCCTCCCCAAGCTGTGGGGAACAGCCAGACCAGGGGCCTTGGTGCTGGCTGAAAACCCCAGCCTCATTTGATCAACACTGCATGGTTTGCAGCAATGAACTCTGAACACAAGCATGTCCGGGCAGCTGTGGAGTCCTTGTTGAGAGAGGAAACAGGAAAATGGGATGGCAGCTGGTGTGGACAGCTGGGCATGGCTGCCATCTCCTGGTGCACGGGGTGTCTGCCACCCTGCAGAGGGTGCTGCCTTGAAGGGATGCTGACCCATGCTGCAAACAGCTCCCAAACCTGTCTCTGAACAGCCCCACAGCGTGTCCACAGAAGAGCAGGACACTGACATCATTCCCCCAGCTGCACACAGCATTCCTCCAGGTCAGTACACGGTGTCCTTGGACTTTGCAGTAATGAGAAACAGATTACCATTGAACAATGCAAAGGCACACTCCAGACCCTTGCAAACATAAGCATGGCTTCTCCCTCCTTTTCTCCTCCTCTGCTGTGTGCTCGTACTTGGAAAACAGGATAGAAAGGGGTTTCAGGGTCATGAATCTCCCTTTGCTACTTGTCCCTTCAGGGGGTTTTCAGTCTACATGTATTTGTGTCCAGCATTGTCTTTGAGTACGTTTTTCTACTCTCACTGATGCTGACCCTTTAGCGTTCCTAGGAGCAGAAATGTCATTATTTCTTCACATATGTATTAAATATTCACAGTGATGGAAGTCAGATTTGGTTCGCAGAGGAAAGATGAAGGGATTTGGCAGAGAAGAGACCCTGGTTCAGACAACATGAGCAATGAGGAGCAGAGCCCCTGCTGGGCAAGGAGAAAGTGGGTTGCTGCAAGGGCAGAGGTCATAGCAGATGGGGAGGCACCAAAGTGTGGCAAGAATTCTGGAGGTTGCCTTTGGCTTTTAAACGTCTCGTACACTTTGTCTTAGGCAGGTTTCCCCTCAGGCTTCCAAACCCACATCAGATATGACTAAAACTCGGCTGCTGTTGCTGCTGTTGCACCCCAGTTCCAGCACAGGGAGGGTGTTGATGTCTCCCCACTATAATCCTGTCATTAATGCACACTTAAGAACTATCCCACTCTACAAGGTGGCACAATGTTTTTACCAGTCCAGAGGGCCAGGAGAAGATGAGAGCAGACCAGCTGCCTTCTGTGGTTGCCTTTAAAGGCTACCAGTGTGGTAGATCCACCTCTAGGCTTCACATGCCAGTAGGGGCACAGCAGAGATACAGCAGATTGCAAATTCACTCTGGCAGATAAAACTAGTATGAAAAACTTCGCTGGGCTGACTTGGAACTGGCAAGCTTCCAAACAGACCAGAGAAAGTTTGTCCTCCTGCCTTCAGTGGAAAGGGCTGAGCCCTGGGCATGAATGGTTATGGACCCTGCTGTACTAAGCTGCATGTTGATCAAGTGATTTGATTGCTCCCTAAGTAAACAAGCAGCAAACACCATAATGTCCAAAAAGAGAGCATGTGACATCCAATATGAGGCCCTGGGCAGGGGGAAGAACAGTTTAGCTGTGCGATACATTGTTTGGAGTTGTCTTATTTGTCTAACGTAGGAGACACTCCCCAGCCAGCTGTGCTCAGCCTTAGATACACTCCCACACTGTGGGGACTGGAGCTGCTCCCTCAGCCTGCAGCTTTTCTGGCTGTCTCAATAGTCTGCTAAACATCTGGAGATTTTTGCACCGACAGAGGATGCTACAAGCATAAATAAACTGGAAGAGATGGGCACAGTTCCCACCAACCCCTGCCTTGTTCTTCAAGTTATCTTTTGTGCATGTTGCAGATCCCAGCACCAGCACATTCCCCAGTGGCATCACACAGTAGGCCTCCTGCTTGAAGAGGCTGGAATCATGACACATGGAGCTCCCCACAAGATTCATTCAGATGATCTACATTTTTTGCTGCTCAAATTCAAAACTACTGCAAGACCCAACACACCTGTAGCTTCTTTTTGCCTTCTTCCAGTAGAGAGAGCTCAGAGCTTTCAAAATCTCCTATTTCACCATTCCACTCTGTGTTTCCAGCTGGAAAAGCAGAGACTTTTTACTTTGTTTCTCCACTTTGCAATGAACACCCATGTCTCCAGTGTGTGGCATTACAAGGGAAGGATGTCTACCAAGGAGCTGAACAAGAAAAGCAAAGTTTCCACAATGTTGACATCTTCCCTTTTATTACACTGGTTTTACAGTCATAAATAAAGTTTACACTCATAAAAAAACCTTAAAATGAAGTATTACAACAGTATTGCATAAATACTCTAATAGTATGAAATATATTCTGAAGCATATACACGTAGCCATAAAAGAGATCTTTATAAGAAATTCTGAAAGCAAGAACGCACGGCTGATTACTTTTTTGGAACAGATCAGAGCATGAAATATATTACATGCTGGCCTCTCAAGAGGACCCTTGCAGAATCTGATTGCAGAATCTGCAGACGTGGAAGGCCTGACTGTGGGGCATGGTCTCCATCCCCACTTCCTGATGGCTTCTCATGCGCTCCTTCTGTTCTGTTCAATGCTTAGCAATGCCCAGACAGTGATAAAAGAGACAGTGATAAGCTAACTTTCTTGCTGCTCTGGTGGCAGCAAGAAAGTTAGCAAGGCTGCAGAAGAAAAGACTGCCAGCAACTGGCTTTTCTGGTCTTGTATTGATGCACAAACTGAGCTTGAAAGCATGGTGGTGAGGCTTGTTAGCATTCAGTTTGCCAGAAACGGAGGAAGCTCCTACGGAGGAAGAAAAAAAAAACATTAAAATTTTGATACCAAAAGCTTAAGCTGTCTCTTCACCATGATAGAGAATTTGACAATAAAGCATCTGCTCCAGGATATCACTCTGATCCTCCTTCAATGTGTTAAATAATCTCCCTCAAGATACCTTTTTCCAGACAACAGGGCAGCACCTCATAATTTACTGTGCCATGTACGCCACTCCTAGAAATACAGACCATTTACAAACAGAAACATTTAAAAGGTGGCAACTTGCATAGCTGAATGCAGGGGAAGTGGAGCTGGATCCTGTGGAAAGGCAAACTTTTTGGGGTGTTAGAAAGGCCCCCCAGAGGTTTCTAGTCGCACACAATGTTTGCAGCATGGCTAACTCCAAGGCTGGACCTGGCAGCTCAGAGGGAAGTTCTCAGTGTCTCCAGGAGTGGAGGTGACAGCCTCTCCATGTTCCAGCACAGCACCATTGTCAGGAGAGACGTTTTCCTTCCATCCTGCTGGAATTTCTCTCACTGCAGCTTGTGTGTGTCACCCTGTTTTCTCTCTGTGCATCACTGAGGACAGTTTGGCTACGTCTTTACTGCCTTTATGTAGTGGAAAACGGCAGGTTTGCACTAAGCTCCCACTTAGCTACCTTCTCTATAGGTCAAGGAAAGCCTGTTCACTCAGCCTCTCCTCGTAGGGCAAGTGCCCCCATCCCCTGCCCTTTGCAGTGGGACTCCACCAAATCCCCTCTGGTTGCTCAGTGTTTTTCTTCTGCCAGCGAGGCCAGGGCTTGCTGCAACCGTGAGCGTTTCTCTGGAGCACATGCCTGGAACTCACTCACCTCATTACACCTCTGCATGATTAGTAAAACGGGGCAGGATGTTCAAAGGGGCTGAGCACACAGACATTCCCATTCCTTATGTGGAGGGTTGGTGGTTAGAACTACTGATGATGGGCCCTGTGCACAATCATTTGAGGGGTGGCTTGTGTTTAGCTGAGACAGCAGGGCAGTTCAGCAAGTGCCTGACTTCCAGCAGGCTTCCCAGCCGGCAGGACTCTGCAGAAATCACCAAGGTTGCCTTGCTGGGACAGGCAATTTGTTGGCTGGCTCTTTAAACCAAGGCCTGAAGGGCAGATTGCCCTTGTACCGCTGTAGGGGCCCGTGCTGAGTCAGCAGCAGTTTGTCAGCACTGAGGAGCACTGAGCAGCCAGCTCTGCTCAGCTCCCGGCAGGCATCGCACCGTGCCCCGATCGTGCGTAAGCTGCTAAATTATTTAATCATCTCAGGCATTAGGAGACTCAGAAAGGCTGAAAGCCAAGGGGAAAACATCTCCTAAACCATTACATTGCATAAAGCACTTTGTTAGATCAGCTGATTGACTGGACATCGCTACTGACTGTGTATCCTGTCACCTGAACATCTTACTCAGGCAAGAAATGGAAAGGTCAGGTCTTGAGGTACTGAAAGCCCTGTGTAATGTTGGGGGTGGATGGAACTGAAATGAGGTGAATGTGCACCTTTTCCTCAGCCAGAAATAAAACAAGGCAATCCTACAAACGGGTTAGGTTTGTGTCTGTGACTCTAAGTCCCTGCCAGCAGTTTTGTGCATCCCTTCCTCTGCCTCCTGCCATCCATTTTGCACAGAGGGACCAGTTCAAGCAAGAGCTTGCTTGCCCCCCAAAGGGTGGCTGAGCCCCACAGTTTACTCCAGTCCTGGTCTGCTCTCCTGTTCAGTAGACCACTTCCTCTTTCTGAGTAGGATATCAGGCTGTACAAATAACTTCTGCAGTTGTATGGATTGCAAGAAAAATGGAAAGCAGATCTTGGTCCTATTGTACTCTAATATGTAAACTCTTATCCTGAAGGTAAATCCACCCATCTGGGCTTTTGAACTTGCTCAGAACTTAACTGAAATCCATGGCCCTGTCCTGAGGCAAAAAGAGAATACTTGAATAATGATTACAGAGCTGAAGGAGCTTCTGGGGTCAAACAGCTCCGGTAAGCTGCAAGCTAATGAACTGGTAGCTGATTCATGCAAAAGGTTGAAATAATGTACCCTTTTCTTAGTTAAAATCTGAGAGTAGCGCTCAATCTCTTCTCTGCTCCTGGACAAAAAGGCACAATGTTGCAGCATAGTCCTCTGGCAATCTCTTGCCTGCTTTGCTCTCTGTTTATGAAGCTTCAAGCCTATGCTTATTTTTCCTACTATAATTTCTGTTAACACCATTGAGGGGATCATCCAAATCTCCTTTTCCTTGGATTTTTTTTTTTTTGCATTTATTTTTGCTCCTGGTGGTTTTTTTCAGGTGTCTACTTACCAAAAAGATATGTAAGAGTTCTATGCTATTCAAAATGAAGTATAAAGTGACGTTCTGGGGCCAATAATCATCTTGTCCAGGTTGGTGTGCAACAAAATTTCTCCAGCAGTACCTGTAATCTAAGAAGAGAGATACCCAGTCACTCCTGATGAAAGGATGCCCAGTTCTTTCTTCATTAACATGTCAGTGAGTCATTTGTTTCTCAGTAAGAATACAGCAAAGGACAAAGATATTCATACAAGGTGTGCACAAATAACTACACAAATAAGTTAGTGGAAAGGGGAACCAAAACTCTACAGAGTAGCAATATGTCTAAAAATGAATTGCCAGAGAGAGAAATTGATCATTGTGGTGGCTTGGGTAACCCTTATCACAAATAGCATGCTCTGGCATAAAGCCAAGAGAGAAGGAATCAGCAAGTGGCAGGAGTGAAAAGGGAAGTGGGACAGGCAGTCAGAGCTGGTCAGGCTCTCCTTTTGGCAGCCTTGTGCTTGAGAACACAGCTTTGGTAAGACAAGTTGCTTCAATCATGAATCTGTCTGACTTATCCAAATGATAAGGGGAAAGATGGAGTGAACACACTAACATTTAGCAGTTTCATATTGATCTTAGCGTTGATAGGATGGCCAGAACTTCTGACAATGCTCTGGTGCTATAATCCCAGGGACAGCACCCCCAATATTAAGTAAATGTCCTTTAAGATTACATTTGATCCAGTGGGTTTCATAGCTCCACACTCCAGTGGTAAATATCCACACAGGTGTGTGAGATTCGTCTCTTCAAATATACATTCCTTTTTGTGAGCTGCTTGTCTGGACTGTTTTTACAGCCAAACATTACCAGGCAAGCAAGATACACACAACAAAAAGGCAAGACACATCTTCTGTGGCGCATCATTTGAAAGTGTCCTTTAGACAAGTTTCCTACTCTTCTCTCGCTACCAAGGGAAATCAATTACTTGATGCAGCTGGCAAGCTGATCTGCATGTGTATTCTAGAAGGGACAGGATTTTACATTGCCTATAAAGGAGGTGTGCATAGCTAGAGAAACCTCCAGCCCTTCATCTTGGATTTGGCAAGAGGAAATGACCATGCTGGTCCTGCTGCTGTACCGGAGAAGACTGGGGAAGAAATAAGGCAGAAGAGAGTGACATTTTTGCAGTCACTAATCCTCCCTGTAATATGCAATGTGAAATAATTCATGCTTAGGGGGAAAATGTATAAAAACCAAAATTGTAAAATAAATTAAACATCCAACGAGCCTCTGACCACGGACAGCCCAGAGACAGATTACCACACCGAAGTTGCGACACTCCTGGTGGCAGCAGGAAAGAATGCCTTGTTAACAAGTAAAAAGATGTGGCTAGTGTGGAGATGGGCTTCTCCTGGAACCACACCGGAACACCCAAGGATCATCAGCACTTGATAAATGTCATCAATCAAGATAACAGAAGTCATCAAGAACATACATCTGAATACCCAACTTCTCCAGACATGATCAGCACCCGACACCATCCAAGAAACAGCGATTGTCCAACCCTGCACAGTGAAAGAAACTTCATACATATGCGAGGTGACAAAAGAATCGGGGCACCTCTCCCTCAGGCACAAAAAACTCTATAAAACAGCCTTGCTGGCGACGGCATTCGTGAACAGAGGGAGGTCTGATGCCATAGAGGTCGGATCTTGGTTCACCCAGCGCTGATCCCGGGCCCGACGCTGACTCTTTGGCTGTGGCTTTCGAGGACCGTGTTTTCAGTCATGAAAATAAAATGCTTTGCAGTAATTAATTCGGCTTTCTCCTTGATCATTTATAACACTCCCCAAAGCCAGCCATGACCTCTGTTACAAACCAAGAGTGCACATAATCCCAGAACTTTCAGTCCACACTTAGACAGAGTGTCTGGGTTACCTTCAAGGTTCATGATACGTATAGCGACTCCATTCATCATCAGGCTGCGGAGGCCTCGTCGGTTCCGGATATCGAGGTGCCTGAACAGCTTGGCTGCACAAATTACCAAGGTTACGTTAGGGTGTGACCTCAGGAACTCCAGAATCCTTCTGCAGCAGTTTCCACAGGGACTAGCTGAAAGGAACCAGGTGATGGAGCAAGGAGTTTGTGGCCTGTCATTGAAATGATTTTCCAGGAAGTTGACTTCAGCATGTTGTTCAGGATTGTTTGAGCACCAGTTCCTCCAGATGGAACCGCTTCTCCACCTGATTTCATACAGCAGGTACACCCGTCCATTTTGTCTAGGTGAATAATTTCTTTGGAAGTCTTCTGGCTGCATCTTCCACCTGAAGAAGAGTACCAGCAGTACTGTGATCCCAGCACTTCAATGATGTTTGGTCCCATTGTGCATTGCCTACTCTCAATGTCAGCCAGGACTCCCACTCCCAGCTTTTCCCATCAGAAATGAGCAGCTTGAGGAATGTTGCAATTTAGCGATCTAGAGCTGGAATTTGATGAAAGCTTGAGAACGCCCCCAGCACCTCCTCAAGAACTGTTGGGTGGGTAAGCAAACTCATCGCCCCTCAGAGATCAGCACCAGTCAAAGCAGTAAGGCAACTGGAAAAGGAAGATTGAGGAAAGGGATAGTAAGAATAAAACAAGGCAAAAGGGTGTGTCTGGAAATTGCCAAGTGGCTCAGGCAGCAGTGAGTGGCAGAGCTACATCTCTTACCCTTGGTTGTTCTCTCTGGATGAGGGACCTGTGTAGAAAAGATTTGTGAATCACTGAGGAGAGCAGGTCAGAAAATAAAATTGCCTCTACCCTTTCTGTCCAGACACCTTTCAGTTCTATACACACCCTCTCAAATCTCTTTTCTCTAAAAGGGGTCAATAAGTAATCACAGCACAGCAGGATAGGCACTCTGGGATGCAGGAGGTGTGGACTCCTACCTGGAAGTTGAACTTGATGGTTGTTTTAAACCATTTTGCACACAAATCCTTGCTCAGTTTAGCACATTATGGTTGATTGTGTAAATACTCAAGTTTAAATTCCCTGATTTCAGCAGTACTGAATCTGTTTTTCCCTGACTAATCAAAGAGCAGAATCAAATGTCTTATCCCTTTAAATTTTCCAAACCACTTCTATGAGAACAGGCAAAGCTTGAGCCATTTTCTCATTGGTACTCATAATCTTGGCAATCCAGGCAAAAACATTTCCACAACTGACTTCCCATCTTTACTTAATCTGTAAGTTTCTAAAAAACTAAAAAAAGAATATAATCAGTGCCAAGGAAAAAAATACCTGTACAGAAAGGAGAGTAACAAATACGTACAGGGTGGCAACACAGCCCTGCCTGATTATACACATTTTATCTTCCATAGTGGCAAGCAGCTTTGGCCCCATGACTTATTCATCCCTTCCCAGTTGAGGGTCTAGAGGAAAACATTTGCAGGTGATCAAGGCAACTTATTTATTTTGTAAAAATCCACCAACAGGAAACTTAAGGATCGAGGAACCGTCATTTTATTTGATAAAATATTCTTTTTTAATTTTAAGTATATATATATGAAAAATAATTAATTTTCTTTTTCTTTTTTGTTTTTATGAATTATGCATAATATAATAAAGATTTCTTTTTAAATATCCTTAGAATTAAGATACTAAAGGCATTTTTCTGCAGCTTAGCTCTTGAAGATGAGAAATTCTGACTTATACAGAGTAAAATTACATTTTAACATGAAGAAAATAGTTTTCCACATCAACAGAGATGTGATCAACTACTAGCACAGCCTTATTGCCCTGTTTCTTTAAGAAGAATATTCTAGTTATTTATCACAATGAAAATAAAATAGATTAATACATAAGATAACTAAATTGCTCCATTCTTAAATGCCTTTGAGATCTCTTTTCTCAGTAAAAGTTATTTTGGATTTTGAATTCTTCTTGCCATACCAAGGTTAAAAAATTATGTTAATAGTTTGAAGCTGGCCCCAAGACTCAAGATACAGTAATGTATTCAAAGATATAAAACACAAATTCACATCTGTCTCCTATGTATCCTCGTGCCAACAACACACATTTGTCTCTATACTCCAGTTCTTTAGATACAGCTACAGTAAATTTCTTGATTATCGAGAAATAGGCCTGCCTTTCACATAAATGTACTTACCTCTGGCACTGACAGCAGCCATGGGTATTTCTGGATTTGTGTATTGCTTCCTGGGAGACTGGTGTGCATTTATAAGCCTTACATTAGTTTCAGTTTCTATTCCTGAATCATAATACTGATCTTTGGGCCCTATTAATGCTGCTGATTAGCTGAGCATTTCCTTATGGAGATTTTCTTCACATTTGTACTATCCAGCTGGCTGAAGCTGAAAGCAAGACCCTGGCAGCAAAGAACTGCAAATGGGGGTGATCCCACTCAGAAACTGATCTGGCCTTGAGTACAAGATTTCCTTGCAGGTACCTAACAGGTGAGCCACTTTTTGAAGTGCAGACAGAAATTACATTTCTTTTTAAACTCTGGCTCCAGAACAGGAGAGCAAATCTTCTCTAGTCACCCCAGTGTGATGAGAGGGAAAAACATCTACACAAATGGCACCAAGCCACACAGCTGTGGCATGGCACGTCACTTTTCTGACACCCAGATGCCACGAGGAAGTTGAGCAGAGGCCAGTGGGAAGAGCAAACAGAAGACATCATGTGCAGAACCCGCGAGCCTGTGGAACTGCAGCGGGTGTGGTGGTCACTGCCATTTCCCTTGGTGGGACTTCTCCCGTGGAGCTCCAAGCACTGCTGACACCCCCTTGAGCCTGAGTCCTCACAGAATCAAGCAGACACTCCATGTGTGTGACCTCTGAGCTGTGGTCAGTGACTGGGCAGCCACTCTCAGGCTGACTCTAAGCAAGCTTCCCACCAGCCAGGAGAGTTTGGAAGTGGACACCGTGTTGTGAGGGAACATCCAGATATTTTTGAAATATCTCAGCTGAGAAGATCTCTGTACTCATGCGGACACTGATCATGACATCAGTTCACTGATGCAAATAGAGCAGGTATCTTCCAGTGCCCCGAGAAATCTGCTCAGCATTATTAACTGGGCACCACCTCACTGTGATCACCTTACTGTGATTCTGTAACTCTCACAAGATGCAGCAAAAAAATATTTCCCATTTAACCTGAAAAATTACTGAAACGATGCTGGTTTCTAGTGAGAAGCTTTCCTCTGACACACCCAAAACTAGCTTGCAGAGGAAAGGGATTACAAAAGAATGCCTTAGGTAGTGTCAGTCTCTGTCACTCACATTTTTTTCTGGTTTTGTGACAAAATTATTTTTGGCCTGATGCACAATGTAGAGATTGCCTTCCTTGGTGCCAAGCCGGATGTGGGATTTTAAAGCTAAGGGAGTGATTTATTTGTATTCTCTGCAGCAAGCTCTCAGTATTCTGTTGTTAAAAAGTGTTTGGTTTTCCACCAGGGCAGAGAACAACCTGGAAGCGTGCACGAATGGTGAAGTTCAGAGGGAGTGGGGATTCAGGCACTGGCAGGACTCTCTGTCAAGGAGAAGAGTGGTGGTGGCAGGCATCAGGCAGTGCCAACACTGACTCTGCCCTCGGGGCCTCTTCTGCTCCAAGGTCACTCCTCCCTTGTCAGCACAGAGCTGTTCCCTGGTGGTTGCACTATTTCCTACCACAGAAGAGTGAAGGGGAGCAAGTCAAACACTCAAGGGATTGTTGAAACAAAACCATGATTGGCTAATATGGTTTTGAGTTCATGGGTGTGATCCTCGTTGAGAGAGGAATGCTTGGTGCTGCAGAACTCCCTTCACTGCCCCGTCCTTACAGTACATATTTACAAATAAGCAGGGGTGAATTAGGCTTAGAGATGATTAGTCTGATCTGCAAGGACTGGCTTGATTGGCAGCAGTGATTCCTGACAGAAAACCAGCAATGTGCCACAGAAAGTGGAGAAGGAAAAATATCCAAGCAAGGAATCAGCAAACACCACACTTTCAGGTGTTTGCAGGAAGCTGAATGTGCTGTACGAGATGGTGGAAAGACAAAATGAAAAAATTATTGGAAATATTGCTCTGTTAGCCAAATGTGAGAAGACTAATCCCTTCTCAATTTAGTAGTTGCTTTAGCCCAAATAAAATCAGGGAGACGAGGCTGCCACACGAGTGAATTTTCATACTTCTAGAAGAACTTGTACATTCTGTTTGTGAGGACTAGGCTTCAGTGAGTCAACAGGAGGATGAAGACCTTCATAAGGATCATACAACTAGGTGGGACACCTGTTCTTTGATTTTTATGAGCAACCAGCAGCGATCCAGTATCCCTTCAAATTGCTACGTGCCTGTAGCAAGGGTTATCTATATAGGTGGAGTCTTGTATTACTCAAACAACTGTGATAAAAATTTTTATTCTAATTCTCATGCAGTCAATTATGTCCCCTTACAGAAACTGCTTAAGGTAACGTAAGAGATGAATGCAGAGGTAGTTTGTGATGCTGAGCTATTGGTAACATCTGAATATATCTCAATCACTCCAGGTATATGCCCTGTGAACCTGAATGCATTTTGGAGGAACATACACAGCAAAGGGTACATAGAATGGTGGACAGACACTTACTCATGCCTCCTTTAAACACCAGGTTCCTTAGACCTTCATGAGAATATTCCCTTTGGTGGTAGTAGAGACATGCTGTATAAATATGATGAGATTCAGCAGGGAAAATAACCTAAAAGCATCACAGTTTCTTCAGAACATTTTACAAAGGGCCTCCAGGATGCACACTGGGTGACAGAGAGGAGGACAGAGCATCAGAGAGTTAGGTCCCTTCAGATGTCTCCCAGGAAAGAGATTGCAGCAAAACAGGTCTGCAGCATGACTATTACACTCCCTTTTCTCGAGCATCTTTTAGCTATCTGACACTCAAAACCCAAGATGTGCATCTGATAACAAATTTGGGCTGAGACAGAGTCCTAGAAATGGAAACATATGGAAGAAATTTGGGAAGATGGACAGGTTAGAGGAGAGAGAGGAGCACAGAAGGAAAGTTAAATCAGACATCAAAGAAGACAAAAAGGGACAAGGCTTGAGTCAGCTAAAATCCTAATTTGCAAATCTCTGAGGATTTTACAGGTGCCTATTCTCTAGCTGGATGATCTATTGGAAAGAGGTGAGAAACACCAAGTGGAAGTCTGGAAGCAAAGAGAAAGGTTAAATTTAAATGTGACAAAATCCTGGGGTTTATACCACAGAGGCTTAGGTCTCAGCCTCCACTAACAGGCTGCCTCCTGGACTTAATTTGAAATGGTAAATTCTGTGTTAGTTCAGGTGTTCTGCTGCTGACACGTTCGACAGTCAAAAGAAAATCCACTGTGTGTTTACTTGGATTTAATGGAGTTTTCTCAGTGGGTATCTATATTTTTTTATGGAAAGAAAAACCACACAGAGCCTTTTGAGATTTATTCTGTGGCCTCCACATTTAAAGAAGGCTAAAATGTGTTTATGTATGAACCTATGAGCTCACACTCATGAAGATACTTACAGATATTTACAGATATGTGTATGCACAATAATGCAATAATGCATATAAAAACAAGCTTGTAGATACCCAAATACACCTCCTTGGCAGCATATTACTTTGCAACTCTGATAAGCACACCCACCCATGACTCTTTTATCTCTCCCAGTACCTTTGCTTTCATTTCTTCTGCAGCCTGCACAGTCACCACACTTTGCTGAGACTCTTGTTCAGCCTCCATGTGCGGAAACCGAAACATAAGAGATCAAGATAACTGGTGGCACCCTGCCACTGCTGGGTGAGCTTTATGAGGCTGACTCTGATCAGTGAGGTGGCATGGCAGCCAGCCACAAGGATGTGCAGGCAGAGCTCTGATGCAGGCAAAGTGAAAAATAATTGGCTCGTGGGAAGGGCTTATCTGCGTGCTCACCTGGGTAACAAAACATCCTGATATCCTTGTAATGGAATTCTTTCACAGCTGGTGAGGTTGTAGAAATTTCCCAGCTCATTAAAGATACTTCATGAGGAGTCAGTGTGAAAAGAACAAGCTGCAAGTATCTTGTTTTACTTAACTATTTTGGAAAGCTTTTCTACTCTAAGCAGTCCTTCTACAGCCTTCTCACACTACTTTGTGTCACAGTAGTTCTATATATTTATTTTGCTTCCTTTCTGTGTCTTTGTTTCAAGGCACGCACTCTGTCAAAGCACGAAGCAGAACAAGTACCCCAGACCCTGTGGGGATTAGTGCCCATGCCCTGCTTGAGAGCCTGAGTCAGCCACCACACAACCACCAGAGTTTTAAATATGAGGGGGACAACATAACCAGGTGGATTTCACTTGAGAGAAGCAATGATTTTCTATGGCTTGTACCAAGGAGAGTGTTCAGAGCAGCTCTAGGAACTTGCAGCTCTGAGATTTTCTTTTCCAAGCACTCAGGGATAGCTCAATGACAACAATATATGGTTAAACTCTCTCCAAAATTCACCTGGAAAGTGTAGCTGTCATGGGAGGCAAAACCTCCATCAAAAGCAGAAAATATCTACCAGGACCAGGCATTGCAACCATTGGGCACCATCAAGGATGGAGTTAATTTTCTTCATTCCGGACCATATCAGTTCCTGGGCAGTGTGTCAGTGGAAGCTGCAAGTGAGAGCGGTCAAGATAACCATAATAATAATTTTGTTCTTTTTTTTTTGTGAAAACAACTTGGGGTTCTTTGCTCGTGACCTTGGAATGTCACAAGCTTGCTTTGAGCAAAACCTGGTTGCAATGTGAATGGGCTGAGCCTGGCAAGACAAAGCCAACAGGACAGTGTAAACAAGGACTAAGGAAAAGGAGCCTTGGCACAGACAGGGCATCAACAACCACCCCCAAAGCTGCTGGGAAGATTACACTCTGATACCCTTTGTTTGGCAGCCTGTGCCAGCAGATTGGAGACTGAAAGGGAAACACTTGGTCCACTTTATACATTCTGTTCAGCAGTTTCACATCATCTGTGTTTCTCTTTCCCAGCCCCCCATAGCAACTTGTGTGATCAGTTTTCCCTGCCTCTTTAAAAACATCTTAAAAGCACAAGGAGTTTCCAGTGGATGTATCTAGTGGCCCACTTCCAGGATGGACTTGCAAATAAAAATAATTACTTCTTTTAGCTATCTGAGTGGAGATGCTGAAATGCCATGACCATGGGTACTGTAATTATCATTCCACAGTCACAGCTCTTGGTGGATGGGGGATTTGCTTCTGTTGAACTGAGCACCTGTGGATTTTTGAAGCTGCATTTTAAAATCAAGTGCTGCTCTTGGTTACATGTCAGAGCTCCCACTGAAACAGTGGGAAATCCTCTAGGTTAGCAGAGTCTATCAAATGCAGACGTGTTTCAGTGATTAATGATGAGACATTATTACAGCAAGAACTGACACTTACTGTGATTAGTTGATCAGTTTAAAACAGTGACAAGTGCTTATTTACATGGCTAACTATAAGATTTTGGAATGTTCTGCTCCAGTAAACTGTGGATGCAGATGGCAGGACAGGGTGAAAGTAGGTCCATAAACAGACACTGAAGGTGAGATGCAGGGCTCCCAAATGCAGTCATTGTGGGTATTGAGCTAGTGGGACAGATAATGACAAACCACAGCTGGTGGCCAGGATTGCCTGCTCTCTGTGAAAAACAGTCCCTCTGTCACTGCTAGATACAGTGTCTGCACTGTGCTTTCTGCCCCAGTGAGGCATTTTCTGTGGTTTTAAGTTCACTTCTGTTCCTCTGGAATCATGAGGTAGGAAACAAGGCTATCTGAGAGGATAGCAGGTCTCCAGAGACGCTCCTTTTGGCATCCTGCCCATCTCTTGCCTGATGATGGGCCCTGGGACCCCAACACAGAAGAGTGCAGCTGAGGGGATGATAACTCAGAGACAACTTTGAACTGGTTCAAGAGTGGCTGCCCCAGATGGATGAGCACAAATCTATGGGGCCTGAATCCATATGGGATCCATTCCAAGGCACTGAATGAGCTGACCAATATCATTGCAGGACCTTGCATTGTTTTTCAATAGCCTTGGGAGTCTGGAAAGGTTCCGGGCCAAGTGGAAGATGACAGTGCTGTTCCAATGTTTCAAGAATGGTAAGAAGGAAGACCCTGGTGATTACACCCTGTCAGTCTCACTTCAGTGCCTGGTAAAGTTGTGGAGAAGACATTCTGTATTCTGAGAGACAATTATCAGGTCCTGAGAGGGATGTCTGGACCACCTCCTCTGAGGTAGCCAACATCTGGAATAGCCTTGGGCTAAATTAAGGCAAAACAACACCAAGCCATCAGTTAGAAAGTTTTATTTATAGGCTGCAGGAATTAAAACTGTATGATCAGTTTAACAGTCTGTAGCAGCAATAACTCAAACCTTTCTGAACAGCCTGAATTTCTGCAGATTTAACCTTTCTGAACAACAGGTGGCAACAGCCATCTCTGGGCAGCCTGTGGCAGCAGTGACTTGAACTTTTAAGCAGAGGGAGAAAGGAAGAAGGAAAGATAGAAAAAATAGATGTAGTCCAAAACAGACCTGGCCTTGTCCAGATTCTAAATACAGAAAGGTGAATACATGTTTCACCAAAAAAATGATATCATATTGCTAATAGCACTTTGTTAATGAGGCTCAAGGATCCTGGTTCAGGCCTCAGCACTTCACCTCCAGGGTAAAATGTCCAGCACACAGCGAGATAAGTCCAGAGGGCTCTGGGTGAGCAGCTGGCTGATGGCTCAAAAAATTACAGCCAAAGGGTGTACATCAGGCTGGTGACCTGCCACCGCTGGGGCTCCCTGGGGCTCAGTTTTACAGCCAATGATCTTCAATGTTCTTAAAAATCATCTGAATGGGGGAATCAAATGTAGGAACCAAAATTAAGTAATCTTGCCGATGATACTAAACTAGGAGGATTTGTGGATTCCCTTGAGGGTAAAGAGGCCCTGCAGAGAGATCTGGATACTGAAGAGCTGAGCAGTCACCAATTGTATGAAATATTACAAGAGTAAGTACTACATTCTCCACTTGGGACCAGGTAATCCTGAAATTTATGTAATCCTGAGACCACGGATCACTGATAGGACTGGTGTAAATGGAATGAAGCTGCATTAGTGGATGTTCAGCCAGAACATTAGGAAAAGATTCTTCACTGATATCAGAAACAAAGTGCACTCCTCTTAAATTTTTAAGAGTTTTAGTAAATGATGATAGGGGATAATCACAAAGCAAAACTTACAGCGCACGCTGGGTGCACGGCCACAGCCAGGCACACCCACCTCTTCTGTCTGCAGATCTCTATACTGTTACAGTGGTGTTACCTCCTCAGAAGATTTTGCAGATTTATTTCGGGCTGGTTGATGACAATCTTGCTTCAGATTTTTGCAGCATTTGCACAATTCAATAGTCGCAGACATCAGCAGTCTAGGGTGCTCTTCTGATGCCATTTTAAGCTTGGAACTCTTCCTTTATGGCCTTCTGCTTTTCACTTATGCTATCTTAGATATACATTTTGCAATAATAATCATATCTTAAAAGACACCTTTTGCAAGCCCACTTCCATCTTTTAAAAGCCTTTTACGTTAAAAGCCTTATTTCTCCTTTTATGTTCCCACAAGCACTTACAAATTTTACCACACTTAAAAGCAATTTGAAACTTACACTAATTATCTAAAAACAATTACAATTTTATAATTAAACTAAACAAATTATAGTGAAAACCAACTACTACATAAATGTTTATAACATGGATGAAGATTTTAGTCATGTTGTTTAGTTTTAGGTAGTCATGGGAGGAGAAGGACTTGATGATCTTTTGGCTCCCTTTCAGCTTGAGATATTCTGTGATTCTTTGATTCTACAAATGAAGATCCTGCAATGGAAATAGAAGTATGGCATTTATGTCCTCCAATTGCACTTTGAACCTGCTGTGATTTGAAATGGACATGGCAGAAGCAGGCTATTAGTTGTAATAGCCCAAGATGTTACTTTTCCACATATGCCATATAAAATGGATTTCCCAAACAACCAATGACTCACATAGCCACAGATTTCTTTCACTCTCAATCACTAAAAATAGCATTTGTCAGAAAATTCTAATGCATGGAAATCAAAATGCTGAAGTACTTATATTAGTTTCGCTATATTTTTTTTTAAAATACAGTCCTTCGCAGCCAAGGACGTGGACCTGTTCATCCAAGCAAAGTGTCTTGTCTCCAGGGCCACAAACTTTCAGCACTCTTGCTGAACACAGCTTTCTCTCCCCTGCCCTTCAGGAGGCCTGCCACAAAACACAAGCAAAGGCTGAATTTTCCCAGGGTGCAGGCGTTGTGTTTTGAACAGCTTTTCTCACCTCACAGAGACTGTACCCTTCCAACCAGCCACAGAAGTTACTGAATGGCATCCAGCAGGGACTTTAGTGAAGTATGCAAGGGCCCAGTAACTGGGGGGGTCAGACCACTGCAGACATTGAGAGAAAGGGGCTGAGTGGCACCATTTGGCAAACTGAAACCCATGCTCAGATCCAGGTTAAAAAGGAATCTGCTGGAGGGTTTCTGAGGTGAGACTGGAATTGGAAGTAAAAATCAAGGAATTTCCCACCCTGGAACCCAAAGGAGAAAAACTGCATAGGTTTTCCTTCATAATATTGTTGCCTTTTCCAACCTAAAAATGAAATCTGAGATAATTTTTAGTATAGGAGGTAAGATAAAAAAGTGGATTTTTATTTGGAGGCCTCCAGGGGCAGTTATGGACAATGTCCACAAAAACCCTGCCACACAGGGTGAATATAGTTTTGATTTGTTTTAGGAAATCAGCATAATTGATAAAAAGCCCCAGTTAGGAGGACAAGTGGTAATGCACCTCTCCCCCAGGTCAAGCTCCTTCTCTGGAGCCCTCCCTTGGTACTAGCTGTATTTATTTATGAAAATGTGTCTCAAAGACTTTGTTCTCAACCTTGGATCCCAGGAAGAACCAAGATAGGATATAGGCCTTGTACCCCTGGGGCTTGGAGCTCTGGAATTTGTTTTGTCTCCCTGCCCAGGGAAAGGGCACAGAAAGTACTGAGAAAACTAGCTAGAATACAATAATAGGCTACAGAGCTCTAAGTCTATGTGCGAAGAATACAGAGAACATATAAAAGAAAAAAAGGCAAAACCCAAGATGGCATCAGTAAGATGGAAAAATATCCACAGTGCTTCTCTCCCAGTGGGACAAGATAGTTCCCATGATTTTAGTACATTCCTTTTCTCAAAAGCCTCAAGAGTCTAGCTGAACTCTTTACAGTCCAACTAGAGCTACATGTGAACAAGGGCTTCTTTCCTGCTCTTTACAGCTCAGTTGCCCCAGAGTGCAGATCATTTCATGTGATTCCCTCTGTCTCTCAGAGTGTACTGACCTGAAGGATGTCTTCGAGCTTTACACGATTCCTCTGTATCTCTGATTGAAACCTCGTGGGCGAGAAATCACAGTGGACACCTCGCTGTATGAAGGTGTCCCGACAGTAATCATAGTCTGGAGAAACAGAAGCAAGATAATTAACCTGAGTTTATTCAGATACCAGAGAAGCTCAGGAAGCACGACTTCTTAAGCACTTCCTTGTGTCTATATCACAGAGACAGCTTGGCCATGGATAGGTCAGCTGATGGATGCTGTCCACTCCGTATTTGGAACCAATATCATTCACTCTGGGCATTTCTTTCCCTCCCTTAACTGCAAAGGAGCTCTTCAGCCAGCCTTGTCCCAGCAACTGCATTTAGGACAAGGGAGAAGGACCGTATCTCCCATTCCCTCAGGAGTGACATAAGGATGGTATCTCTAAACAAAAGAGAATTTTCATAGATATCTGGTTGCTAAGGGTCCTGCCCGTCTTCTCCTGCACTACTTAAACCCCTTTTTTGGGATGTGACTCTCATTCATTGCATGGTGATGGTTGTGCTCCCGAAGAAGCTGAGTAGACACGGGGCACCATAGAAGCAAGCCCATACCAAATTCACCCATGCACAAAGTTCACCAGCTTACCCCTCCCCAATCCCACAAAGCATGGGAAACCTTGCCTTCGGCTTCCATGGCTTCAATGGTCACATTCTCCAAGCTGTTAAGTTCCCTGAGGGCCCTGCAGTTGTTTGGGTGGTTTACATAGTAGAGACGTGCCACATGTATGTAGATGTTCACGTTGGTCTGCTCCTCCAGGAAATCCCGAATTACATCACAGCACTTCCAGCAGGGGCTATAGGACAGGTACCAGGTCATGTCACAGATATTGTAGCATCTTGGCTCAAAGATTTCCTCCAGGAAGTACTGTTCTGCATGGCAATCGTTGACATCGTCATTTCTGACCCAGTGTTTCCAAGATCTGATGCCCCCACGCCACTCCAGCTCGCACAGTAGGTATGTCTCCTTTGGATACTCACGGGGATCAAAGTGTTTTCTTAATGCTCTCTTAGAGATATACATGCTGAAACAGAAGAGAAAATTCCAGGAATCCCTGGTCACAGCTTTGTTTTCACTAGTACTCCATTAAAAAGGGGTGGAGGAAATCAGAGGAGAACTGAGAAGGGCAAAGCACCAGACAGCAACGCAAGGAAAACAGAGAGGCAAGAACCAGGCAGGGTAAAGGAACTAAAGGAACCAAACCCCGAACTGTTAATCCTCCCCTCCTCCACAGCTGCAAGCAGAACTTTCACTAACTTCCCCCTCCCGATGCCTGTCCTCTTCCCCATCAGTGGGAGTGTTTCTAAAAGCTCTCTATATTTTTTTTTTTTGTCAGACATTTTTACAAGGCTCCTATGTAGCTCTTTCCAATGTAGGGAGCTGTTGTGAATTTCGTAGAAACTAATACAAAAAAAATAATAATAAATGCACTATGAAGCTGAATATTTTTCCTTACTAGATTCTCTTGCTGTTTGTACTTTCATAAGGATTAGCACAGTCAGCACTGTCCTGCTTGAGAGAAGAGGAAATAAGTGCTTTATGCAAAAAAATGCAACTCCCAGGATGGATATTTTCTGAGTTCAGAAAGGACTTCTAAATACTGCTAGTTAAGGACCTATGCAAAAACTGCCAGTAGTCTTCAATATATCTTTTATGCTCAGTAATTATCCATAATGCATAAACTATGAAGCCTCGAGAGGCACTATGTAGCCTTTGTACAATTGCCTAATATAGAGATTTATATGAGAAAGCACCTCAGATATATGTTTTTTCACATTAGAATAATTCAGAGTAAATACAGTAGACAACTGATCAGATTCCAAAGAGAGAAGCAACAAGCCTGTAAATTGATTTATAGATTAGTACTCATTAGTTACAAAAACCCACAAACAAACCAAAACCCAAACCAAACCAACAAACAAAAAGCACAACAAAAAAAGTTGCAAAACCCCCCAGTCTAAGCCACGGACAAATGAAATCTTGCAGAAAAAGTAACTGTCACATATTCTCTATCTGCAGGACTTATCACCTATGCAAAAAAGTATCTGAGTCAGTCAGAAGCCGTTGTCTTCTTACCCTGTCTCCTTCCTCATCCCAGCCTCCTGCACTCTAAAATACGCACAGGAAGCAGTTTATAAACCACGGGGCGTGTCTCTCTCGATCTTCTCCACGTAAACTCCATTTATTCCAACCAAAGAAACCCCACATGCAGATTTATTTATCAGACTTTCTATTGAATTTATGCAAATGTTAATGTAAATGTAAAAGTAAATGTAAATGTAACCAAATGTTTAATTATGGTACAGGAGTAACTATTTTATTATACCTAATTCCTTTAGTAGCTTGTTAAAAAAAAACACTAAGAGGGGCAAACTGAAGCACAGACTCAAATTTTATGCTTTCTTGTTTAAGGTGTTTAAAGAGATGCTTTTTTTCTATTTATATTATGTTATTTGGAAGTTAACGTCTTTTAGCTTAAATTTCTGTAAAACTCAATTTTTAGGGAACATATACATAATATAATTATATCATATGTTCACAATAAATATATAAAATATATATATGACTGGTTGAAATTCACCAAAGAAAATTCATTAAACTCCCAATATTCAAGCCAAGTTCAGTTAACCTAATTTTTACAGAAGATAACTTTAAGGTTTTGGAAAGCAATGTCACAACAGATTACAGAGATTTAATTCATTCAAAGGTACCTGTAGATGTTCCCATCTGATTATAACACACAAGTTAAAACTTCCAAGTCTTACTTAAATAGGTTTTAAGTACCCTCTTGCCACTGTTTTGACCATAAAATGCACACTCTGGACAAGCTACTGTAATGGGTGTCCTGTGTTCAGGGACATAAAGCTATTTCTTTAGAACAATCTTGAAATACACTAATCTTCAAGATACAGACACCTTAGGGATGTGTTGAGCCGAGTGAAATTTATGGTGTAATCGGCTTAGTAAAATATAACCAGAAGTCTGCATTCTTATTAATATTTGCTACAGCTATTACTTGCTATTTTTAAATAGTAGATTAATGAAAATTTAAACAACACTACCAGAAGGACAAATGAGAAATTTTAAAAGTGTGATAAAACACTCACATACTATAGAATATATACAGAAAGGCACTATTCATTTTTCTCCCCGAAGTCAGATAAGAGAATACTTACATTTTGAGTTTACAGATACATTGCCCCAATTAATGCAATCATCTCGACTCTTTTTTAAAGTGTTTGTAGTTATCACCAAGTGTTCAGCATTGTCATGCACAGTACACAAAAAATCAGTCACATAACAGCTATTGATACAAATATGAGATAAAATTCATAGTTAGCAAATAATTAAAGCTATAAAGAAGAGAACATAATTTTTCTTTCTAAATTAGGTGCATCAATCTCATAGAGGTGAACTTGTAATCCTTTCAGAATTTGAGAGCTGCAGAGAAATGCACTGTAAAGTATGACTGATAATATGAAAAATGGACTGTACCCCAAAATGTTTAGAGGAATTAGGGCAGAAAATGACAGAGGGATGACAGCTACATAACTATCTCCTAGGCTTTATTTTCTTTTTTATTAATATGCAGCTGCTATGTAAACGTACATTAAACCTTGAAGATGTATTGACTGATTACAAAATACATTTTAAAATGTGGTAATTCTATATTTCCTATTGTATGGTCCCACCATCCATAACTTGAACAGGAATGCGATGAGGTTATTTTAAAATTCACAAAACAGCTCCTAATACGAATATCTTACAAAAACAGTGTAATAAGCCGCATCATCATAGACATTTAATATTTTCCTTCCTTCCTCTAACACATTCTATTAGAAATTATTTAAAACTCTGCTCATTGCACGATAATACCAGTAATAATGACAATGTCTAAAAATACATGAGCATAAATTTGTCAAAACTTCTCTAATCCACATTTTTTTGTCATTTGCTAATGCTTTGCACAACCGAGGCACTTCTTTACCAAGTGCATTCTGTGAAGTACACAGCTGTGTTTCGTGTCAGGTACATACAGGCAATGTGTGTATTTCTGATTGTAATATGTGTGGAAACCGACCATGGGACAGTTAAAAAGATGAATTCTAATAATAACTGAGGAAAGTAAAGCATGGAAGAAGGCCTTTGAACCTATCCTTTGTTTTCAATTAACCTTAGTTGATTTAGGAGCATTTGAATTAAAGCATTAAGGATGTTGCTCTTTGCTTGTAGCTAAGCCTTAAAGAGTTTTCCAATAATAACCTTTTGAAGTATAATTTTAGAATATTGCTTGTAGTAAGGATCTTTGAAACTATAGCTTTAGAATATATTAAAAGGAACCATGCTTATCTCACACCTTAACAAAACAGCGAAAAGCAGCTTGAGAAAGGAAGGTGAACATCAACTCAAGGATCAATAGTTTCGACCAAGGGAAGCTGGACATCGCTGTTATGAGATTTATAGCCTGTAAGACAGTCTGTGGGAGAGTCTGTAGCAGTGACGGGGGTCGAGCACGGTCGGGACGGACGGATGGAGACGAGATCTCTTTGAAGCCAGGCCGTGGAACTTGCAGTTTATTACAAAGGGCATGGGTGAAGGGCCCGCTGGGAGCTGCCACCGCAGCTCGGAGCAGGCCCGAGAGAAGAGAGGCTTAAAGTGTAAGAGAGTTGAGAGAGTTAAAGGTTTAAGAGCGGAGAGCATGTAGAAAGGAAGGGGTGAAGAAGTGCAGAGGTGAGCGCAAAAAGAGAAGAGGAAGAGAGGAGGAAGAGAGCCAGGAAAGAGAGGAAGAAGAAGAGAGGAAGAAAAAGAAGTGCAGAAGAGAGCGAAGTTCCCGTTACAATACAATAAATCATCTTTAGTGTTGAATATTCAGATTCTCATCAACCAATCCACCTACAGCATGCATATCCTATAACATTTCCATACAACCTATAAGAACCACTACATTACCATACTGTGTTACATTTTAAACCCTAAATCTTACTCTTTGGATGTGGTAGATAGGGACAGGCGATCGGAAGATCACGCGGTGTGACGGAAAGCGGCAGGATTCCTTTTCCCCCAGTCCCCTGAGATAAGAGATCACCCTAGGAATGTAACTGGGAATGTAGCCCCCCAAAGATAGTAATGCTGGTAACTTTCCACTCCTTCTTAACATAGATAGTACTGCAGACCCCCTCTGATGTAGAGAAGCCCCTTAGACTATAAAACCCCACGAGATGAGGCAATAAAGGCCTTTGACCGTCTGCCACATTGGTATCTGCGTGCTCTTTGGCCCGAGCGACCCTGGTGAGTTTGGGTCACCGTGCTGCTCCTCGAAACCAGGTCACTTTGCCTTATATCAGAAGGCAACATTTGGGCCCTATCTGCCAAGCTGCAGGGTCTGCTCTGACCCTTGGACCTGCCTGCTTGCAGAGGGCATCGTTTCATCAAGAGGGGATTACCTTCGGCTGGCCACACCATTGTTTTCCAGTTGTTCAGTAACTAAGGGATCTCAAAACTTGCTTTCATTTCAATCTCGCTTATAGTTTCTATATTCTCAAAATCTTTTGCCAGGCAATCATATTTATAAGGCTTTCCTGTTCCATCCTCCCCAACAATAGTCCTTGCAATTAAAAGGTGGGCCCACATCTGGGGAGCTGGACTTCACCAGATGGGATTTGTCTTTCTTCTTTCGGAAACCGGACCCCCACCATCTGGGGATACTCCTTTCTGGGATACATCCTGAGAAAAACTAAATCACAATAGTGTATAGAACTGTGATGTAAAAATAGGGAATAGAAACTGCTGAGAAAGGTTATGAGTACCCCTATAAATATCTGTAAGCCTCAACTATGTGCAGTTGGAGGGAAAACTTCTCCCGCTGTACCCAGCACTGTATTGCTCATACTTTACCATATTAATTAATAAATTGATTGCTGCTTGAATATTGGCCTAGTCATGCTTCTCATTTATAACAATTCTTTACACTTCTTTACTTCTTTTCTTACTTGCATTAAAACTTCCCCTTCCCTGGAACAGAAAATTCTCTGAGACACTTCCAGCCCCTCTGGCAGCCCGGCGTCGGGGCCCGCCAGTTCCCGCCCAGCCCTGCCCCGACACCCCAACACTTGCCGGGGCTTTCCGCAGTGCCCGCCGCTCCTCACTGCTTTATGGCTCCCGGAACAGCTTCCAAGCCACCGGGAGCTTCCCCAGCAGGCTGGGAGCCCAGTGCAGCTCGGGGGCACGGCAGTGACAGAGGGCACCGAGGTCCCGCTCAGGGACCAGCGCTGCCCTCGCCCTTTCCCAGCGCCACCAGCACGGCCCGTCCCGAGCCCGCAGGGACACAAAGCTCTCGCTCCCTCCCTCCCTCCCTTCCCCTCCCGGGGCTGCACAGCCAGGGACGCCCTTGGGTCGCAGCAGCAGCAACAACACAGAGCTGAAGCTGGACTGCTTTTTCCTTTTTTTTCTAGTTTCTTTTACCCTCTCATCCTTCTGCGGTACATGGCTTCTCGTTCGCGGCGGGCTCTGGCGGCGCTGCCCTCCCTGCTGTCCCTGCCCCAGCACAAGGCACACCCCGGGCTCCGCTGGCGCAGGGGAGCGGGAAAAAAGAGATCGGAGAACTTTGCCTGACCTCAGCTGGTGCCTGGGAATGACGTATCCAAACCCGCCTGCCCCCAGCAGGGCTCCCGCCTCCTTTCCTCCCGCCTCGGCTGGGCTGCGGGGGGCCTGAGGAGCTCCCAGCTCAGCTCAGTGGAAAGCACAGTGCTCCTGCCTTGTGTGCTGCCAGATCTCTCTGTCACAACTTTGTGCTCACCAATACCACTCATGGGAGACTTCGCTCACAAAGTGTCAGCAAAGCTTTGTCACCCTCCCTACCAAAACAACAGGGTTACCCCCTTCTGGTCCTGAACAATGCTGCCTGAACACGGCGTGCCCAGCATCTGAAGGGGTCTTAGACTTACGTGTTGTCTACACTCCTATTTCTATTAATATTTTATTAAAACAGCTGTTGGTTAACTCATGTCTTGTCAGGCTTTGCCTACTGATAAGAGGAATAGAGGATTCTTTACAAAGCTGTGAGTCTGCTGGTGGATAAAACTAGCACTAGGAGATAAAAGAAACAATGGGAAAGATTCCACTGATTGATGAACGGAAAAATGTATTTGCTTTTATAAATAAACTTTAGGTTGGCTGATAAATGAAATTAGACATTGAAACATGAAAGAAACAATGGGGAAGAAAAACCCCTAAATTCCATATCAATTAAAATTTAAAAGGGAGTGTGATATATATGTTATGGAATAATTCGTGCCTGTGTAAAATATCCATGAAATAAGTTGTGCTTCTACGAAAAATTCTTAAAGATTTAAAACAATGAGGGGAAAGAGATTCCTTCACAAATTGTGAAATCACAGACAGCAGTGAAGAGCAAAAAACCTAATTAGCAAACGAAAAGACCTGGCTCCGTGCAGAGATGGGCCCTTTCCCGGGACAGTCCAGAGACACCCAAGCGATGAATACTCGATAAGTATCTATGATCAGAATAGTCAGATTCATCAAGGTTGTGCATCCCAATGCCAGGTTCCTGTAACTCGACAATCTTCATTCTTCACTTCCCAGAAATGGTTTAGCCCAGCCCAGCACAGAGAAAAGGAAACTACATGAATATGTGAAGCAGGAGAAGAATGGGAGAAACTCTGCCCCAGGCAGAAAAAACCGTATAAAAGCAGCCCGGCAGAGACAGCACTGGTGAACAGAGGGGATCCCAAGCAGCAGAGGTCGGATCTGTGTTCACCCAGCGCCGATCCCGGGCTCGACGCTGCCCCTTTGATTTGGGCTATCGGAGACCAAATCTCAGTCGTGAAATAAAAACCTTTTTTACTGATTGTTGATTTGGCTTTATCATTTATTACTTATAACAGGAGGGTTATACATTAGAGGGAAATCTTCAGTACCTCAGCCAATGTGGAAAGAGAGAAGGGAAACGTGCCCACGAAATTAGGAGAAAAAGGGAAGCTATGTCCTCCAAAAATTTGAGAGACCCCAGAGGAAGGCCCCATGGCCTCTCTCTCTATTCAAATAAAGCAAAAGGACTCCTCTGTCTCCTTTTTGGACATAAATCTCTGATGTTTGTGGATTAATTTTCCTAACACTGAGAACCAGTATGTACCCTGCACCATCTCTCTTGCACATAAGTGATCCTGGCCAGGCCACTAAGATGCATACATCTTGGAATTGGACTTAGATTTGATCCTTGTGGGTCCCCTCCAATATTCAGAGTATTCTATGATACTGATGAGTATATGGAAAAGAGTGTAATGGGGCAAAATCCATTTATTTTGAGATTTGTAAAAACAACCCCTCCCACTGCCTTTCTTTATGGTCTTTTTGAGTGTTGTTATAGGAATTTTCTGTGGAAATATTTAGGAAATATCGTAGCTCCCAAGTCCTACACAGGGACTTGGTGGTTAGTTCACCTAACCACTATGCTGGAAGAGCACAGTGCAGCTCAGCAACAGTGCCAGCCCCCTTGCAAAAACACTTCCAAGGCAAACCTCACAATCCTGGGAAGACACCAAGGAGTGGATGCAGTTCCCAGCCACTCAGCAGCGTTCTGCTCGTGGATTAACTGCACTGTGGGTGCAGGGGGCTCGGCTGGCTCCGTGCTGAGCCTGGCTGGGCACAGCGCTGCCTGATCAGGTGTGGAAACATTACAAATACTGTCATGGGACACCAAGCCTAATCCAAGAAGAACTGGATAAGCCTGGAGAGCGCTGCAGAGGCTCTGCAGGTGTGTTCCCCAGATGAGGAGCCCAGGGGAGCAGGTGGCAGCAGGACCCATGGAGGAAGCAGCCCTGCGCCAGGGCGAGCGATGGCACACTCTGCGTGCCACCAGCACTCCAGGACAGCAGGCCGCCTCAGACTCAGCACTGCCGGGATGCACAGAGCCAGCCCTCACTACAACAGCTACAGAGCTATTTGTCCCTCCAGGAAATGGCCCTGGGGCTTTTTCCCATTACCTGGGATATCCCATTACCTGGGATATCCCAAAATGTCACGAGTTGACAGTATGAGGATTACAGCTTCCATTTCTCTTTTTATGGAATACCTGAAGAAAATTGCTGAGCACTTTCTCTTCTGAGGGACAAGGAGATCCAGTGATTACAGGACTGATGCTGAAGCTGCTGCCAGATGTTGACATCAGCCTGTCTAACCCTCTTGGATTGGGTGCTGGCTGCCTCAGAAGGCGCCTGTCTCCGGTTGGAAAAGACAAAGGGAGCACTGTGGGCTGTTGGCTAAGCAATGTATGCCACCCTAACCCAATGGGAAGTCTTGTGTGGCCTGGAAGAGGAAGTAAAGACATGCACAGTAAAGCCATCGTCTTCATTTTGACATGTCTGTTTGTAAATGTACTGTAAGTATCTGTGGCGACCTTCTGAAAGCTGGAAAGGATCGCAAATACCACCAGGTAAGGTCTGCTAGGAATGCGCTTCTATCATAACAAGCAGAACACAAATGGAAGTTCATGGTGGAAATTAATGAATTTCAAGGTTGTGATAAACTCACCTAACTTGGAATGAAAAACTTGTGTTAGTAAGGAATGGACTTCTTTGCAGCTTGCAGATTGAGGTGTCTTACACATTTAAGATAAGGTGGTGACACTCAGCCTGAATGGGCTCAGCAGAGATTTGATGGGAAATCTTCCTGCAAGATAATGTGCAAAATGAGTTTGTTTACACGACCCATTCCAGTGACTCTGCTCTGACAGCAATAGACATGAAGTCCATGACATGGGATGAAGTCAAGACATGGGATAAGTACTTTCCTAAACTGCAAAAGCACTGTTGCCTACGAAGTGCCTGTCAACAGCTTTCTCCAAAGATCTGCACAGTGTTTGAGGGACTGACACTAAGCCATGCCTGTATCTCTTCTCCAGAAGCATTTCCCATTCATCACCTCTAGCTCCACAAACCATATGGCTTTTGTCTGTGACTCCTGCAAGTTCTTAGTGGACAGACACACCTTCACATTGTTATGAATATTTTGATCAAATAATCGATTAAGTAACATTAAAGGGTTAGTTATGATTGTAATTAGAAAATTGCCAAGTATAAAGTATAGAAAAATCACTAGTCTGTGTTTGTAATGTGTAACCTTTCAAAACCTCACCAAGAAGTTACTGGACCCTTATGTTTCAATCAAGAAGCTAAGGAGACCATCATGCTCATCAGTTATGCTCCCTGTTGGAAAATGAAAAAGTTAATTTTAATCAGTATAGGAGCAACGTATTTGGTATTAATTGTGTGTAAAGAAAAACGTAGTTTGAAACCTCTAAGCATTGTGGGTGCAATAGGGAGGAAAGAGAACAGTCTTTTCTTTTACAAACATTACTATTTAAGTTAGGAAAACAGTGGGAGACACACCATTGTGTATGTGCCTGAATCAACAATGCTCCTTACTGGAAAGAGATTTATTGGGAAAATTGGATGCTTAAATAACTTTCCCTGGTGAAGAAATATAAATTAAAATACCAGAATCAAAAGCTGTTGAGGCAAAGATTTTTATGTTCCAGGAATAAAAAAAGAGCTGGAAGAAATCCCAGAGGAGGCAGAGAATTAACCCCACTGGTATAAACGACTGAAATGCCTGGATGATCAAAAGTGGCTAAACCAGTAAGGATTACTTTCAAACCTGAAGTCAAACTGGTAAAGCAAAAATTATATCCTCTTAAGTGGGAGGCAAGTGAAAAGTTGGAGACACTTGTTGAGAAATGTTTAGAATATGGGTTATTGAAAGAGTGTGAATTAGAATATAACATAGTGATATTACCAGTTATAGATTAGTGCAAGGTTTAAGGGCCATTAATAATAAGCACCTGATATTTATCTAGCAGTAGCTGGTCTGTACACACTCTTGACAACACTGACAAGGGGAATATAAATGGTTTATGATGCTTGATCTTAAGGAGGCTTTTTTCTGCAGTCCTGAAACAGATAGAAATTGTTTGCTTTTGAGTGGGGGGGTCCAAACACCAGGTGGAAGGTGCAGCTGATGTGGATTGTGCTCACAATAAAAAAAGAAAAAAAGAAATTGGAAAGCTGCAAAAAGAAAATCTGGGCAGAACTTTACTACAATGCGTGGATGATATTTTACCAGCAATCAAGACTTTTACAAGCAATCAATGCTTCGGTGCTACTGTGCTACTGTAAGTCTATTAAATTTCTTAGGACTATTTGGATAGAGGGTGTCAAAGAAAACGGCACAAATAGACAAAGAAGCAGCAATGTATTTTAGTTTTGAGATCTCACAAGAAAAAAAAAGCTTGGAAAGCAGCTGAAAAGAAGCCACTTGCCAGACTCCAGAGCCAAGGAATACAAACCTTCTTAGGTACAGTCAGATGCTGTCAGTTATGGATAGCCAGTTATGGGGTACTGACAAAACCCTTGCACGGTTCTCCAGCAAAAATACTTGGCATAAACTCCTTGAGTCAGAGGGTCTTTGAAGCCCTAGAAGGACCTTAATGCCAACCCCTGCATTGGGACTCTCGCACTTAGACCATTTGAGTTACTTGTGCAGGAAAGGATGCACCTGGCTCTAGAGGTGCTGGGGCAGCCTTTGGGTCATTAAAGTATACTGTCCAAACAATTGGACAATGGAAGTAAAGGTGGATACCTGAGAGAAGTGGTAGCTGCAGAGAAGCACAAAAGCTGCCTTGTACCCCACATGGGCGCAGCAGGTTTGGAGCAGAAAGGAGGACGTTGGATATTGTCAGCAGGATGCTGCAACACCAGGTTGCTCTACTGGAGCAGGACAGTGTTAAAGTAACCAGTGCTTCAAACCCAGCCATGTTTCTCCAGGCTTCAGAGGAAGCCCAGAGACCTTTTCTCATGACTGACTCGTGAAAGGAATGAAAGGGAGGTGTTTTTACAAACAAACTGCATGCCTGCTTGTAGATAAAGCCAGATACTGATAGGTGAAAGAAGCAAAGGGAGAAACCATAAATTCCAGAGGAATTCCACTAATTGACACAGCCTGCTGCTCACTCAAGGTCGCACTAAATTCCTGGACTGAGAAAAAAAGAACAGAGATACAAAGAAGGGAGGGAGGGGTGCACAATAGAAGGGGGTCTGTATTAGGCAATTCGGGAAGTCTGCACCTCTCAAATACCTCAACCAAAGCAAAAAGAAAGAGGGAAATGAGTCTGGGAAATTAGGATAAAAAGGAGGCTGCACCCTCTAGCAATCTGAGAGACCCCATGGGAAATGTTCCCTGGTCTCTATCATTATTTGAATAAAGTTACAGGACTCCTCTGTCTCCTTTTTGGACATAAACCTCTGGCATCTTGAATTCATTTTCCCAACACTGGTAACCACTGAACGAGTGTGTTTTGGCAGACCTGATCTCAAGAGCGATCCCATCCCCGACCCAGAACTGGACCTGAACTCCAGCAGGAGCAGCATGGTACAAAACAGAAAACAGGCAGCTGGTTATGCAGTAGGAGCCTTGACTCAGGGAATAGAAGGCCAGGCTTTACCTTTTAACACAACAGCACAAAAAGCAGAATTAGTGACCTTACACCGAGTGCTAGAAATCACTGAAGGTAAAAGGACAAACATATGGACTGATTTAAAATATGGGTTTGGAATAATACACCATGAAACCACATGGGAAAAAAGGGAACTGTTACCAGCATAGGGGGCTCCTAGCAAATACAAAGAAGAAATTCGTTAACTACTACAGAGTGTGCACAAGCTGAAAGAAGTGGCCATGATGCCTTTGTAAAGGCATCTTCAGTGTTGAGACTCCCTATTTAATACAGGGAATCAATTCACTGACAAAACAGCTAAAGGAGTTGCTGAAAAATATGTCCTTGCACAAATACCAAACAAAAAGTTGGGTATCTGGGAACAAAAACCAAGTTAGAGCAATCAGAACAGCCAATTAGGCCTATCTTAAGAAGCTACAGAAAATCCCAGCAAGTGACTGGTAAAGTCGTGTGGGCAGGTAATTAATGTATTAGATAGCTAAGATAACAGAACTAAAACATCAGGAAACACATAAGGAAAGAGAGAATATGGAAACTACTTTATAAAGGAATGTAGGAAGCACAAAGATGGCAGAAATTAATAGATCAGTTGTTGAAAAAGATGTGATTTGTTTTGTAAAATAATCTCAAGGAAGGAGGAAGGCCATGTCCAGGGCCACTAAAACACAGAAATTTGCATGCAGATTATTGGCAAATTCATTTTGCAGAATTGCCCAGGCAAAATGGGGACTGGTATATTTTGGTATTGGTAGATACTTTTTTGGGATGGCCAAAAACTTTCCCATGTCACACTAACAAGACAAGACAAGACAAGTCTCAAAGATTTTGCTGAAATTAATATTTAATAGCACTGAAACTAACTCTTTATTTAAAGTTTAAAAAAATACATCACTATCAACAGATCAGTAGGACTAGAGCTGCCTGTACATCCTTTCTGACCAGGAGATATGGTGTGCATCAGAATCTGGAATTTTGGGCCAATCCAGGGGAAGTGGAAGGGACCAGATCAAGCTCTCCGGTAACCTACACTGCACTCAAGGTGGAAGGAATTGCACATTGGGTTCATCACACACAGGTGAAACCAGAAATCACACATTAAATTCAGCAGAAAAGACTGACTAACACCATGGGGTTTCTATATAAAAAACTTACTGGTTTAGGTACAGAATATTATTTTCTAGAGGGATATTTACTGGATTCAGGTGAAGATGATAAATAATTGCATATTTATAATAATAATAGAAACTACATTTTTAACTTTTGGGAAGGAGAATGTGGTTTTAAATTTAGTGCAAAATTTTGGCAGATTATAAAATGTAACTTCTATAATATATTGCCAACACAAATCTCTGCAGAAAATCAAGTTCTGTCGGGCTTTAGTCATCAATTTGACAAAAATTTGAAAACTAAAGTTAGTGGAAGCCTGGGGCAAGATAAAAACTGAACAGCAAAAAGTATCAATAAAAGATGGAGAGCCATTGAAATTGAAGTATGATTTTGCTCAGACTTCAGTCCTGGTAAATTGAAAGTTAGCTGGTAAAAAGAGTTAGAAAACAATTATTTTTAAAGGTAATTCCATAGGTAAACGGCACAGTGGCACGCCTTATTATCCTGAAGGACGGCAGTCAGTATCATTCTTTGTTGAGTGAAGGTGATTTTTGTTGCCAGCCCATTGAAAATAAGGAACAAATTGCATAGTGTTACAAAGTGCAAAACAAGAACTGGTTAGTAGGAAATACCAAACTTCAAAGCAGGGATGTTGTTGAGAATTGGAAAGAGACCAAAGAATTTGATTTGCCAACTCAGTCATTCGGAAAGAAGTGCACCCACCCAGATCAAGAAGAAAGGTCAAATAGAATTAAAAGTCAAACAGAAATAAAGCAATTAATCCTCTTCCTAAGAAAAACTCCAGAGGAGCATTTGATTTTAGGATTAATCAAGGAGTTTGCCAATTTGCAGAACGTATCACGGCTTACCGCTTGTTTACCAACACCAAGAGCAGGAGATGAGTCCATTCCATGGGAATTTTAACCATGCACTTGACTAAAAATGAAACCACACATTGTGAACAGTAACCTGTCATTGGATAGAAGGAGCAGGTAGAGAAAATTAGGAAACAATGAAAAAGCTGATTGTGAGAAATTTCCAAATTATATTTTCACCAAAATAGGTAGATTTCAGACAGTAGAATCGTGTTCTTATCATGAACAAATAAAGAAAAATGTGAGCCAAATGTTTATGGAATGGGCATGTGGCAAAACTAATCAGACATAAGGAAAGGAGGCATACTGTGACTCCATTTGCTCTATGACAATATTTTCTCAATTTCAGTATATGGCAAAGGCCCCTTAGTGTTCTTCTTGGGAGGGCTTAGTTTTTGCAAATTGGCCATTTGTGCAAGAAAGGAGAACCTGATATCAAGTAAAGAAAAAGCCAGTGTCGTGGTGGAAATGTGAGAGCATATATAATTGTAGTCCTGTTGATAAGGTAATATAGGCTGTTCCTTCTTTAACTGCTGCTTTAAAGCATGGATGTTCTGAGGCCTCAGAAACGACCTCCAATTGACTGATAGGAGGGGAACATGTTTCTTTTTAGTTGCAGTAGAGCTACTGTTAGGAGCCTTGGACATTTTGTATGGGCAATGAGTGATGGGACTTGGACAACTCCTCTACCTTTAGATGGTAAAGAAAAGCAAATTACACTGGGTATGCCAGCTTTATGTCCAATTGGGAAGAAAGCTCCCTTTAGGGGAACAGTAGAAAACCTGCAGATGGAACGTGTTAGAAGGTCAAACATGGATGAGGGATGGAATGAGCCTTCATCTGAAGTGACAGTTAGTTGGGCCTTAGAGTGTTTATTGACTCCTTTAGTAATACACAGGAATAAAGAATGGATATCAACTCACAGGACACACAGAAAGGCTGGCAAACGTGACCAGGAAAGGATTTATGGATTTAAACATGCAGCTACAAGCAACCTCCAGGATAACATTATAAAATAGAATGGCTTTGGATATGCTCCTGTTCAAAGAGCATGGGGTTTGTGGATGCTTAAAAGACAGAATTGATCATTGCTGCATACACATTCCAAATGTGACACAAGATTTAGAGCATGAGCTGGACTTTGTAGAAAATATAGAAGAAAATATTCATGAACTTCAACAAAATATGTAAGAAAACAGGATAGATAAAATTTTTAGTGGATTGGGATGGAATCTGCATTCATGGGTAAAATCGCTGATTAATACAATTTTGTTAATAGTCTTCCTAGCAATTATGTTGATCTACTATTGTTTAAAGAAGCAAATTAACAAGACTTCAGGGAATTGGATGGTTATCCTAGCAGTAGCTAGACAATCAGATGCAAAGGAATCACTTCCAAGTCTCCCACCAGCCTATAGTGAATAAGATTCAGATTAAAACATTGAAATAATTTTCAAAAATTTAAAAGGGGAGAAATGTTATTAGTATTTTGGAAATGTTATTAGTATTTTGTTCAAATAATTTATTAAATCACATTAAAGGGCTAGCTATGATTATAAGTAGAAAATTACAAAGAATAAGGTGTAGAAATATCAGGAGCCTTGTGTTCGGAATCTGTCACAAACCTCACCAAGGAGTTACTGGGCACTTATGTTTCTGTCAAGACGCTATGGAGACCATCATGCTCACCATTTGTGTGCTTGGAAACCCACTCCACTTCCCATCTTGATTTTAGAAGTAAGGATTCAAATCAGTAGACCTCAGGAGAGATGACCAGTGATTGTTTTAGGCTAAGCATATTGATGAAGTTATTAACAATTGGAACCAACCAATGCAAAGGTTATTATTTAAGAACGTGCATAGTATGCAGATTAACTTATGCACCAATGATTCAGCAGAAGTATATAAAATGGATGGGTTTGGTTGGTGAAGTAGAACATGTTTTCAGAGGAGCTGTTCCCCATGTTCCTGGTGCCTGAATAAAGCAGTGTCTGCTTATCCACATCAAACTGTGTTGGATATGTTTCTTTCATCCCGTGACAATATATTATGTGACAATATATGACAATATATTTTGACAATATATTATATATTGGTGACAATATAACATACAACAGCTATAATTTCTTAAATTGATTCTCACTCACATGCTCTCCATCATGCAAACAACATTAGTGAATGACATAAGGGTGTAAAATTCACACAGCCTGAAATGCAAGAACATAGCATGTCCCAGGCCAGGTTCTCTTTCAGTCTTTCAGACTTCATCATCTCCTGTGAACTGCAACAGCAGCATGACATGCTGACCTGGATTTCCCACATTTAGGGAAAAGGCTGCCTCCACTCTGCTGTGACAGCTTCACATCACATTGTCAAGCCACAGGTTAGGATTCTCCAAGTGAGCTGGCAACAAAGAGCTGCATGCTGAGGGCTCTCAGTTTCCCAACACCTGGGGCTGGAACTGCCTTCTCCTGCTGCTGCAGTGTCCTAGGACTGGATGAAAATGGCACGCTGGACTGCTGAGACAGCATTTAACCCTCTCCCCACGGAATGGTGGCTGCCCTCAGAAAGGGCCAGTCCCTTGCTGGGAAGCTGCCCCGACATCTGCTCTGTGCAGCAGGAGTGGATCATTGCAAGGTGCAGCACGAGCCGTGCTCAGGACGCCTGGAGCACCAGCCCCTGACAGGCGAGGCATGGCACACAAACGTGCTGGCACAAAACCTCAGCTGGGAGGAGTCAGCAGAGCCCTGGCAGAACGTGACCTGAACCAAACAAACCCACAGCACCCACCAGGGACCAACACCACTGCAAGAGTCTGGCATCAAGGAGGTCTGGCTCACGAGTCTGCTGGGCAAATAATAAGCATTATTAGTTACAGGGGTCTGATGGGGCTATAAATAAAGCAGATCAGGTAATTAGATTTGTAGACAGCCAACAAAGAAAAAATGAAAACTGATGAGTGATCAACGTGCCCTCAGTCATTTTGCCTCTTAGGCATTCTGGTCGTATTTGTTATTTCAGTGAAGACTTGAATATGACAATGAAAAACACGATGTGAGATCATCAGCATGTAGGTAACTCAAGCAGAAGTACAAAACATCTTGTTCTGACCGTTCAGTCCTGGGACATATGAGTCATAATGTTTTAGTTCAATTTATAACATTCAATATGCTGCTCTTCATCTTTATTACTTGATGAAATAGAAATCAAAACATAGCTGCATCTTTGTAATTTATTTTCCTCTTTTGAAAATTTGCAGAGTACCAGGAAGTATTTCCTATGCACATATTAGATGTTGGTCCCCCAACAGCTGGGCCTTTCTGACCCCATATCTATTGTGAATCCTGTTAAGGAGGCTTGATCACCTCACAGAGTCGGATAGGACAGGACGGGGGAATCTCTACAAGCCAGGAGCTTTATGGAAGACAATTGTCACCAAAATCAGCATATCAAAAAACTACAGCAGTCCCCAGCACATCTCTCTGTGGCCTTTTGGATGTTGTTGACCTTTGCTGTCAGATTCTGAAGGTTTTTCCTACATCTCAGCCCCTCTAGCTTCAGACCTGCGTCACAGCACTCATCTGACATTAAATATTTGCTCAGGCCCGTGAGACAAAGAACAAGAAGGACAGTTCAGAGCTCAAAAAACAAAGGGCAAATAAATACCTCAGAAAAAAATTACTGATCCCTGTTTTTAGGCTTGTTTTATCTTTTTATGAAGAATATACTTCCCTAATGATTTTCAAAGGGTTTTGATGATGGGGAAAGACAGTGAAATAGCTTCTGCTTTGAAAGCTGGTGTTTGAAAAAAGAAAGATGGGGAAAGTCCACCTGAGCAGTTCAACACTGTAAAGTATTTCCCTTCACTCTTTAAGGGAGGTCTCCCTTTTCTGCATCATCCCTCTGCTATCCAGACACTTCTCACTGCCAAGAGACCGCCCTAAATAGTGACACTTTCCCTTGGTTACTCCAGCTCATCAAGAAAGCTCTTCCCATAGAGAGGGAACATAAGTCAGACAGGCAAAGAAAGCCAGGGTGGGATACAACACACCTCCATGCAGCTCTACTTGTCCATTTGCAGGGCCCCTCCATTCCTGGAGGAATACAGCTGCCTACACATCCTCAGCACGGCAGTGGGAGGAAGGAGCCTCAGAGCTGGGGAGCCCTGGGCAGGTTTGGCCCCTGCAGGTGCCTTGGCACAGCCACAGCAGGCACAGGCACCGGGGTGCCTGTCTCGGGGGCTGAGGCCACTGCTGCTCCTGTCCCCAGCCTGAGAATGCCCCATCGCCTGCAGCCCACAGACAGCCCTTTGCTGCATCTGCATCACCAGCAGCTCTGGGGAACCCCTGCCTGCCTGTGGTTAGACCCTAGAGAGGGCAGGCTTCTTTTCAGACACAAATGCAGAGGCAATGTATTTGTCTCTGATCTCTGTCCCCAAGTCACCCTGTGCCATCTCCTCTCTTGAATCTGTGCATCTCCAAAAGGAAAATCCAGGCTGCAGCAGTGGGTAGTAGTGAATGAAAGGAGACACAAGGATAAAGAGTTTCTCTAAGGGCATAAGGACTGTGCAGGGGATGGTAGGGCAAAGGGTTTGGGTAAAAGTACAACACAAGGAAAAAAATCACAAGTGAAGCCTTCTGTAAGACAAGGACTTAGGAAACTACATTTTCTTCTCTCTGGCCCCAGTTCATCCTGGTCTTTAGCCTTGGAAAGATACATGAGCCAGGACAGTTTTATCTTGACTTCAAGCAACAGTCTGTCTGTACAGGGATTCTGTAGCAATACCTAAGGAAGAGGGAACAGGGTGAGCTGTGAAATGGGCTCAAGTCCAAATCCCAAAACAACAGTCCAAGTTATTGGGCTTGCATCATAGCTTTGCAGATGTTTTGAAGCAGGATAGCTCCACTTATCATTGCACAAATTATTCATAGGACTGCAGCAGGACTATCCCTGGCAATTTGTTGTTGCTTCTCTGCTGCCAGGTGCCACCCTTGCAGTTCTGTTATCAGGAGGGACAGGGTAAATGGCCTCCTCCACAGGTTTTTATAACATTTAATTCTATTCCAGTCAGTTCTGCAGAAGGTAGTAAAATAGTTTGGAGAGCAGCTCTGCAAAGTAACAGATGGATTTTGGCAAAAAACAACCAGGCATGTGAGCAAACCAAAATGTGATATGAAACAAGGTATCACACATCTGAGAAGTTCCATTTTCCCAGAAATGCCTTCCCTGACTGACTTCAGCCAAGCTCAAATACAGTTGGCCATAAATCAGCAGCTCTGTTTCCTGAAAAGCCTCACTCTAATGAGACACTTTTATTCTGACTCACAGCACAAACAGGGTCCCTCCTTCCCTCCCACTCTCACTGGCTTCTACCCCACATCCTATGTTGTCCTATAAAACAGCTGGTGGCCTGTGGCATGCAGCAGGGGTGCCACAGAGGCGGGTTTAAAAGGAGATATGAACCCAAGTCTCATCTCCTCCTCTCCACAGAAACCTTTTGGTTCTGTCCAAGCAACTTTTCCCTATGAAAACCAAACCACCCTGGCCAGCTCAGCTGTCATTCCCACATACAGTGCTGTGTCCCCAGGATAGAAACCAACTCAAAGGGCTGCAGAATCAGTGTGTCTCTATCTGAGGAGAACAGAAGCTGGGACTAAGCACACCTGGGTGGAATTTAGCTTTTGACAGCTGTGTCAGAGGGCTGAGGCTTATCAAAAACATACAGACAAGTGGAGCAAGTGGAACATACAGACAACTGGTGGAGCAAGTACAGCTCACATCTTTTCTTCTGCTGTCCCCCACACCTGTCTGTTACAGCCACTGGGGCAGGAGAGTCCCCCACAAGGGAAGGCTCTGAGTTTTAAGTAAGAAATGAATACTGCCATAGCTGAAGGGACTGCTGAGCAGTCAGTGTGCACAATACACTGAGAATAGTTTGGATATCAAACATTAGGGTGGGAAAGTCCTCCTGCCCCCCCCGGGCTATGAAATCATAACTCTCAAATCTCACTCTGCTACAGCTGCAGAAACTTTCTGGGACCCTGTCATCCTTACTGTTAGGCAGCAAAGGACTACCGGTGACACTTTCCAAGAAACTACATATTTTGACACAAAAAAAAAAAAAAAAAAAAAAAAAAAAAAGAAAAATAGGATCAGCACACAGGAGAGCATAGAAACGGCTGAAAGTCAGAGATTAAAAAATATTGTTACTTTGGCTCCTCTGAGCACACGAAGAAACCTGATGCAATCCGTCTGTGATCTAGGAAGCAGAGCTGGAAAGCAGATGAAGCTGCCAGGCTGATAGCATTGCCTGGTTTGATTGGGCAGATTGTCACCATGCCAGAGAGGCTGTCACATGGCAGAAAGTTCTCAGCACTGATGTCCTTAATGGTGCCAGCAACATGCATGCTGAGAGCATCTAACCATCCCCACAATATAAATAACAGAGAAGGAGTAGCATAAAACCATGAGAATTTTCTCTCTCCATGAAAAAATAAATGGTGTCTGCATCCTTGCAGGTGACAGCAACTACAGTTGCAGCTGCAAGCAACTGGTGCTTCAAAATCAGCTCTCTCAGAGATTATGTTTGTCTTCAAATGAAGATCGCTTTGGTTACTGGCCACAGACTCCTGCACATCACACAGAATCAAGGAAATGTAACAAGGAGATACAGTCAGGAAGGAAAAAAATACAGGGGGATGAGAATTTGAAGTGACAGACCATCTGGAGAAGAAAATCCACGGGAAAAATGCAGGGGAGAAGTGAAAGCAAATAAGAAAGAGAACAAAAATAAGTGGGAAATCATGAGGGGAGATCAGTGATGTGCCAGAGATAGCCACACTTCCATCCTGACTGTGCAAGGGGAAGAAAATGCTGGATAATCTACAACACTACAAAGTTTATTCAGTCCATGCACAGGAGGGACAGACCAGAAGATCTTGACTGCTGGCAGAAGAAAAATAAATCCTTCTCCTACCGCGAGTGAAGCCCTTAATCTTTGCCAGACTGGATTCTGGCATAGGCTGCAGTCCTGCTGGGAAATGTTAGCAGCACCATCCTAAAGGAGGGGAAGTTCAGCCTGCTTTCATTTAGCCTGCTTGATTCTCAAACTAATGAGCCCTCCAGGACCTGAAGCCACATACCCCCCAGGGTTTACACCCTACAGATTAAACATCTTCTGAAACTGTTCTGGCTGAGGTGTTTATTTGCACAGGAAACTTCTCCCACTTGGAGCTCTTACTGTATGGGTCGAGTGGAAACTCTAGGCATGAGTCACTTGCCTGCAGCACAGGGAGCAAAAACATGCACCCATTGAGAATCTGAACGGCCTGCGGCAGAGCCAGGAGCTGGTAATGGTGTCATACCGAAACAAACACAAAAGGAGCGAGTCTCAGCTGCCAGCAGAACAGAACAGCCAAGACAACACCTGCACAAGATTCCTAGAGTCATACTGGAGGCTGGCTTGTCATGCTCTGCAGGATGCTAGTCCCTCCCTCTGTGCAAGCAGGCGAAGATGCGCATTTTGCAGCGATTAAGCTGGGCCAGCTTGCAGCCGGTTCATTTACAGAGGCTGCGCCTGGGGTTGGCTCCCAGCAGCAGGAAACCGTGTCCCAAGCACAGGGGCGAGCTGTGAGCCTAGAGAAGGGAAGTCAAGGGTGAAACAGATAAAACCTCTTGTTCGTTACACAAAAACCTCAGGAAATATAGGATGTGGTTAACTTGGATGTGGATCGTTTGTTTAACTTGCCTAGCTTGACAACTTGCTTGCACAACTTGTTTAGCTTACACAAGCGCGTGGTAATCATAAGATCTTAGCAAACTTTATAGGGGAAGAACCAGGGCTCTCCTACCAAATACGGAATTAGGTCAAAAGACATAGCCGAGGAAGACTACCAAGATCTTCATCTTCGACCACCAGGAGGCAGAAGAAGACCCCCTAGCAACAACAGACGCAAGCGCAGAGTACTTCAAAGTGACATGTCAGTCCGGAAGCACAAAGGACTTAAAAAGGGGGTCACTGGGGGATGAGGGTGCGGCAGTTGGTGGAGCGGAGACTGCCCTGTCGCCCAGCGCTGAATCTTTTGCTTATGCTGTATGCCATAAATTAATAAATTCAAATTGGAAATCTCACTCCTTTTGAGTCCATTTATAACAATTGGCAAGGGCCCTGAGAAGCACAAGAAACGTCGTGCTGGGCCAGAAGCTGTGGTGTGAAGCTCTTATTTTGGCTGCAAAACTGTGTAAACACAAATCCCTGGATTTAGGTGCTGTTGTGGCCGATATCACTGCACATCACGGTGGGGTTCACCACGCTCCCTGCATGTTGTTGTGACACGTCCTCGACAGCCATGAGGATGGCGCAGAAGCCGCTCGGGACCAGCGCGATGGGGAGGGGCGGGAGCTGGGAGGCGGGATGTGAGATGCAGGATGCGGGATACGGGATGCAGGATGCGGGAGCCTCCCTGCGCTGCGGGCGCGGCTGTCTGCTGCCGCTCGGTGGCCGCCGCACGGTGCAGCGCAGCAGGGCCGCGGTGGGGGGATGATCCCCGGCCCTGCTGCTCAGCCTTCCCGCCGCCTGTCCCAGAAAGCGGCCGTGCCGTGCCGTGCCGTGCCGTGCCGTGCCGTGCCGTGCCGTGCCGTGCCGAGCCGTGCTGTGCCGCGCCGTGCCGGAGGAGGAGGCTCAGGTTTCCCAGAAGCGACCCGACTGTGAAAGGCTGACCTCCTCCAGGGGTCCCTCTCCACCTGTTGGTGCGTCCCTCACGCCAGGGTCACTGCCACCGAACCCGGATGGCTCCCCGCTGCGGGCTTGGGATGCACACAGGGTTACCCCTTTTTCTTCTTGTCGGCTGTGGGATGGAGCTGATTGCATAATGCAGAACCCCCGAGGAGCCGAGTACTCGGGTCACCGCGCTTGCTCGGACTGATGTGAAGTGACTCATTCTCTGCCTGCAGTGGCGTTCCCTCGGAGGCTTGGAGGGGTCTGAGGGTGACGCCAGGATGGCCCCTGTCCCTGGGCAGCAGCAGCACACGGCAGGAGCACACCGTGGAAGCTCCACGGCTCCCTGCGGCTGTGGGTTGGGATACGAACCAGGCAGCTGCCACACTGCCCTCCTGGCAGGGCATATCTGTCCCAGCAAGGCTCTGTGGGAGATGCTGTCATAGCACGTGTGTGACAAACCCAGCCAGGGCAAACTCCTCTGTGCAGTGCCCAGGGCTGGGGCACAGACAGCAGCAGTGCCACAAGCCTGTACACTCCTTTCCCAAATACAAACGGCAGCCTGGCCAGAAGTGATGCCATGGCAAACCCTCACGTTACTAGAACAGGCATCTTCACTTCTGCTCAGCCTAAGGATGCAAGCTGCCAAAGATTTGTGAACTGCCTGATGCTTGCTCCAGGCCTGGCAGGAGGGCTGGGCCACCACACAGCCTCGTGCCTCAGTTTCCTGGCATGTGGGTGGGGGAGACAACAAACAAAGCAATTGCAATTACACACTGCTATGTGCCCTGCTGAGGGTGGGGAGGTAGGCAGGGACCAGTTTCTGTGAGTAATTAATTGAGGCTGTATTTTCCTTTTGTCAGTTATACTGAAAAGTTTATATGTTATTTTCAGTCCTTCCCCATACCTGATAATATGACCATTTAGCTCACACCAGACCAGGCCAAGGGCAAATTATTTCACCACAGAACTACTCAATGTCAGCCCATGGCATTTTCTTGCAGTTTTGACACCTCTCTTTCAGATCACTGCCAGAGTGTTTAACCAGCATCTCAGCTGGTATATTTTAGCTTCAAACTGTGCAAACTCCATCATTATCCATAACCAAACCACAGAGTTAAGAGATGGCTTGGAGATGTACCCTAGAATAGCAGTTCCTGGTAAGGTAAGGTCCTTCTCTAACATGGAAAGTTGCCTGGTGAACATGGGTTTGTGATGGACCCAGCACAGTGGAACAGCAGACATCCCTCAGTTATCTTGGACATTTACTGTATTCTAAGTATTCTACATCCCAAAATAGTGGATCAGACCAGCCGGACAACTGGATATTTCTGCTGACAACTCATATAAAGCTAAACTCTCCTCCGCTCCAACATCAGCTGGCAAACAGTGTAGGCAGCCTCCTAATTCAGTAGACTTCAGAGAGCACAAGGGCAGGGCTGGGAGTGTTTCACCCATCCCTGCTGACCTGCTTTTCCTTGTATCTGAGCTGTGTTTTCTAACTGAAAGAAAGAATTGGCCCCTACTTGCCGCACTGCCCAGCTCAACATCTTGATGCACCCAGTGGCCTCAGGCCAGTACGTGGAGGTTCCTTTACCTCTCTGAAGGTGACAGCTGACATCTATTGGTCTCAGCAGTTCCACTGTACTGATAGCAGGGAGCTCCCTAACCCTGTGAAAATCTAGTCTGAGCAGGAAGCAGAGGTGTCTCAGGGGTCATAATAAACCCGTGCTGCAGCATGCCCTGGTCTCACCGCTTCACTTCCAAATAAAAGGTGCACGTTTCCAACACACTCCTCAAATACAGACAGCTGCAAGCATGTTATGAACAAGCCCCAAACTCAGGCCTGCCGAGCCTAAGTCAACTCTTCCACAACAAGTGCAGCTGTCTCCCTGAGGAGAGGATGAGAAAGAGACAGAGAACCACATGTGGCAGATCTGAGTCAGGCCACTGAATACTCCACCGGAAAATGCTCAGACACCATAACGATGAAGGCAATCTAGGAACCTGGACCTAATAAAATGGTTTTCTGTTCTCTTTTTCTCTTACCTCCCCTCTACTTATTGTGGCTCAGCTTTTTCTCACTGTGTCTAGCTTTATTTCTTTGTCCTGGAATGCATGTATTGCCACATGTAAATAAAGGGCCAGTGTGCCCCCAGGTGCGCTATTTCAAGAACAGAACAAATCTCGAACTTCAGTGCTACCCAAGTCGAGATGTTTTGATTGTCATGGGACAAGAATCCCTCCCTGTACTCCTGGTTACACGGAGGGAACAGAAATCAGCACCTGTCCCACCGAGTGACACTGTCACTCCCTTTGGGCCTTGACTTCAGGAAAGACTGAAACAAGATGTTCATGTCTTTCACCATAAGGGAAGTTTTAAGGCTACAAAGAGGATGTTACATAGAACAGCCTGATTTTGAGAATTTGCTTCTCCTCCTGTTCCCTGGTGCCATAGCAGATTGCGGCTAAGCAGGCTGCCAGCAGCCCTTGGCACTTCCATGAGTGCATCATTCAGCACCTCGAGGACAGCTCCAGGTGCTCCAAGGAGCTCTCTCAAGACACAAGAAGGTCAGCACATGAAGAAGACAATGTTGAATCCCATGACCAGTGCACATGTATTCTCTGGGGATCAAATCACAGGGAAAGAGTGCCAGCACATTGGTTCACAGAGCAAGTGGTTACTGATAGAAACTGAAATCTTTGGTGGTTTGTGTCAATGTCTGTGAAGTGCAGTGGCTGAGGAGAGGTGAATTACACCTGACTTGACCATTTCTGCTGGAGAATTGGTGAAGTTTGATGGATGCAGTGAGTGAAGAGAGACATCTGAGGCACTATCATATCAGAAGGCCCTGCTGGATCACAACTGACACCTGCATCTCTGCACCAAAGTCATTAAATAGTCTGCAAGGTTACTTTGCATATGCAAGCACTTTTGACACTATTATTAGGCTGTTTATAATTACAGCAAAATAATATAGTCGTGAGTGGGATTAAGAGAAGTTGTTCTCAGGCCTGTCTTAACCCCAGACTTTGCATGAAAGACACAACTGGGGTTAAACAAGGAATTTTTAGCAAAATGTTTTTCTCAACACAGAGTCATGGCTCCATCATGACTAAGCTCTGCTGGAGAAGCATTTGTCTTTTGTCACAGTAGTCTGGGAGTCTGGAGCTCTTTCACTGTATGATTCTGTGGCTTCTGACCTTGCACCTCGGGAGAGATGCAGTCCATACCATGGTCTCTTTGGTGTTTTGTTGCTGTGCCCACAAGATGTGCTTTCACAGCCTAATTTGAGCTCTATGGAATTTTAAAAAGATGAAGTACAGGTAATTTTAACATTTATACCAATAATGACGGCAGTGTTCCCTTGCCCACTTTCCAGCCTTCACTGGATTTAATTCCTAGACAAATGACACCCAGCTAAGAAAGCTCCAGCCTCTCACTGTTCGTCTCTTCTTTGTCTCTCTCTCTTTCCATCTCAGCCAAGCCGGCCATCTAAATATTGTCAGACAAAGGCAGGTAAATCTTTTTCTTCCGTCAGGCGGCGCAGACAACATCCACTTGCAGATCCCATTCCACAGCCCTGGGCTTAGCGGCTCTGCCATTCAGATGTAGAGCGGGTGCCAGCCAGGGAGCCTCAGGCTCTAACACTTGCTAATCGCTCAGAATGCATGTGCAAGAGCCGGCCTTGGAGAAAAGCAGACGGTGCATAGGTGGGGGCAATGGGGGGGATCCCTGTCTCAAGCCCTGACAGATTTGAAAACTGAGCACCGTTTTTCCTAATACTAGCATTCGCTGTAATGCATCACAGGTGATCTGCTCCTTTGGGGACTTTCTGAGGCTTAAAAAAACACAGCACAGATTTGGCACAGTAAGCTGCCTGAAAAGTATGTGCTAACTTGGAAGAATTTGGTTGTGGGATGTGTTAGAAGCACTTCCACACTGAGTGCCCACTTATGGCCTGCACGAGTGTGATTACAGCCACCCACTTGGCACATAATCCTCATTAGCTCTGTCCTGACATTAATTTACCATGGGCACATACATGGGATCATCCTCAGGTGGGAGATGTGGGATAAAGCAGGTGCCATAATACCTGGTGAACTCGAGAGAGCAGAGATTGAGCCACCACTTCAGCGTCCCGCTTGAACTGAAGGCTCTGGCAGCACTGCTTTTTGTAGGAAGCTATCCCTAGAGAATGAGGGAGACAAAGAAGGCTCAGGGGAGGGGGGAAAAAACCCTTCTGTGTAATTTCAAAGTTCATGACTGGTGTGTGTTTGGAGAACAAAAGACCAAGTGCTGGATGTAGAGCAGCTTTTCGAGAAGAGTGGGGGAGGTGGCTCATGCCAAGCACGGGGCCTTGGTACAGCGCAAAACACGAGATTTGTCATTCCCCCCTTAGGGTGGAAAGCATTTGAAGACAGCTCTGTCTGTGCTGTCTGCTTTTCCTAACAGAGCCTATGGGAACAACCACACCAGGAAGGGCAGGGAGGGGGGAGGATTCCAGCAGAGAGGATGCTTGGAAGGTTTTTGCCTGACATGCACATCTCCAACCCATGTTCCTCAGGATTTCACATAACCCTGGCTCCAAGCTGCTTGCAAGACTGCTCCATATTCCAGCTGATGGGCGCTGGTAGGGGATGCTTCTTGAGATGAGTGCTCACAGCTACAGCACTCAGGCACAAATGCATGGCCGACATGGAAGAAGGGTGGTAAAGAAAGAACAGACCTATCAAACCCTAGAAATTTATGTTCTCGCTGCTTGCCACCTGCTCTATGACACGCAGCTTTCTTGCCTTTTCAGGGAAGCACTTGGCCTTGTGCCATGGATGGCCCGTGCCAGTCTGCCCCTGCACTGCTGACAAAGGGCCACATCACCCAGCAATTCTCAGGGCACTGAGAGACTGGGCTGCCAGGGGGAGGGAGGAGATTTGTCCTTTTCTCTACCTGCTCCCCTAAAGAGTCGGGAGAAAGGAAAACTGTATTTTAATATGAATGAGGGCCTAATTTTTGTTATTCTTTCTTGATTCCCTTCCTTCTACAGTCTGTCATCTTGGGTCCAGACTTCAGGCTATGACCATGCTACAGGGGACAGGCTGTCCAGAGCCAAGTGCTGGGCAAGCACTGAGGTCTGAGGGGCAGGAGTGTTTTCATATGCCTCACCAGGGGAGTGTTCACTTTAAAATAAAATAAAAAATAAACGAAACGAAACGAAAGTAAATTAAACTAAACTAAATTAAACTAAACGAAATGAAACTAAGCTAAACTAAAATAATTTTTAAAAAATGAAAAAATACATTAAATAAAATAAATTAAAATAAAATTTTAATAATTAAAAATAAAAAATAAAATAAAATAAAATTTCAAAAATTTGTAAAAATAAAATAAAAATAAAATTAACAAAATAAAATAAAATAAAGTAAAATAAAATAATAAAAATATAATAAAATTAATTAAATAAAATAATTAAAAATAAATTAAATTAAATTAAAATATAATGCAATTTTAAAAAATAAATTAAATTAAATTAAATTAGAAATAAATAAAAAAGAAAAAGGAAATAAAAAGAAAATAATTTTTTTAAAATTAAAAATAAAAGAAATACAATTAAATTAGATTTTAAAATAAAATAAAACTAATAAAACTAATAAAACTAATAAAACTAATAAAAATAATAAAAATTAAAAATAAATAAATAAAATAATAAAATTTCACAGAAATAAAATAATGAACTTGAAGGTGCCTGCTTGGGACGAAAGCTCAGACAAGCTCAACAGAACACAAGGCAAGGATTTCTTTTCCAGTTGCCTTCCCCAAGCACACACATCGCTGTCAGAGGACGGTGGCTCCCAGGAAAAGCTCCGAGGGGCAGTGGGGCTCTGGCCGTGGCTCCCCGTTCAGCAATAGCCAGCCAGCGCCCGGCTGCCCCGCTGAGCATCCCCCGCACGGGCAGAGTGGCACAGCGACACGCAGTGGCACTTCACAGCCTCTACCAAAACACAGGCGACCCACATCGCACCCAGCTGCAGGAGGCGGGAGAGCTCCTAATCTATGTAAAATTCGAGACAATCTCTACCGCTACAGCATCATCCTGTTGATCAAAATGAGTTTAGCGAGGCTCTGAGGTAGGAAAAGCCCAGGATTTCTGACCCAGTGGTGTGAGCTCCAGAGCTGGATTTATAGCATTAGCCAGCTGGTGCTTCCCCAGCCTCCATCTATGTAAACTGGAGGTTTTGCATCACTTCAGGGCAAGCTTGAGCTCCAGCCCTCTGCAGGTAGGGACCCTACTGAGAATAAGGGGAGATCCTTGTAGGGGGAACTTCCTGGTTGAAACACCTTCCAGCCACTGTCCCATCTCACTGTGCTTAGACAAAGAGGCCAAGACTGCTTTTGGAGCTGAGCTTCTGTCTCTGCTGCTGAAGCACTACAGAAAGGGTTTGTTGGAGCATGCTAAGCCCAGTGAGTGTCTGCGTTCGGCCCCACACACTTAACAGGAAAGATGTGTGCTGATGTCCTTACAAACAATCCCATGGATGAGGGTATGGGTGTCAAGAATTAGCCAACTTATCACTCACCTAAATAATGCTCCTCAGTACATAATGAGTGCATAATGAGCTGAGAACTGAAAAATAAGGGGGTAGCCACAGAATGAAGGGAGAGGGGGACACAATCCAGGGTCAAAACCCAAGTCGTTCCTGCTATTTGGCCCTGTTGGGAAAAACAGGATTAGACTAGATCTGACCTGTGTTGCAGTTTCAGCTGAAAACAGTTCCGAAAGAAACACAAGTGGCTACTTGCATCTGCTCTGTGAGTCATTCCCAACACTTTTTAAAAGCATGTAATCTCTAGAGATTTTAAAATTTTTAAAATTTTAAAAATTTTCCCAACATTTTTTAAAAGCACATCAGCTCTAGAGATTCATGGGCAGGATATTCAGTCTGAAGGCTGATGGTGCCACAGGCAGATGTTCCAAACCTGATCACCCCATGAGCTTCCCAAATGTCCACATCATGTTTCCCATACATCCTCTGTGTCTGTATGACTTCTGGATTTACCTTTGCAATATGTTTTCATGTGTATCATTTATTTGGGGGAAAATAAATGAATTTCTTTTCCTTAATAAATTCTGACTTTAGATGGTATGGTTTTATACATTTGCACAAGTCTTATTTCTCTCACAATTGCATTTAAAAATATATGTTTGGTAAGCTGATTAGAGGCATTGTTAGGGTGAGGGAGCAATTTATTCTCACTGGAAGGGGATATGTGGAAAAGCGCTTTGGTGGTTAAAGCATAAAACAAAGGGAATGGAGGACAAATTGGATGAGAAAATGAAAATATGACAAAGACTTAAAAAAAAAGGGAGGAGGGAGAGAATTAAATCAGCTGCATGCTCACTACAAAGCATGTCTGACCCTGGCACAGAAGCGGATATATACAAAAAACCATGATCTATGTATGAAAATTGCCGACTGCGAGCAGTCCTGCTGCCTTTCCAAGCACGCACACGCGGCTCTCCGAGGGAGGGAGGACTCGCTGGCAGAGGCGGCGTTACTCCGTCCTTAAAACTCGAATTCCCCTGGTTCCCCCTGCCAGCCGTGTGTGCTCGCACGGCTCGGGGCTCCCCGGGGCCGCCGAACGCCAGGGCTGGGCCATAAATCCCGTTGGATTTCCCGTCCTTGCCAGGGGCTGCCTCTGGCCAGCTCGGGGAGACCCCACGCGTGTCCCGGTGGACAGGGCACACGGGCACTGGCGGCTCCCGGCCCCGCCGAGGGCAGCGGGACGGCTTCGCCCCCAGGGAAAATCCCTTTGCGATCGTGCCTCTGCTCTGCGAGCCCGGGACCGGCCCAACCCGCAGCCCGGCTGCCTCGGCTTGCTTCGGGACCAGGCTCTGCCTCGGTATTCTCATCCCTCACACCTCGGTATTTTCATTGTAAGAGATTACAACCTCTTTCTCCCACACTCCTAACAGTCCTGACTGGCTCTTGTCCGGATTCTGAGAAACTAAATCATTAATTAGGAGGTGATCAAAAGTAAGGGCGGCAAGGACCCTTCCTTTCTGGCTCAGGGGACCAGCTGGGGCTCATTAGGAGTCAAGATAGGAGGCGGAGATAAATTGAAATCAAGGGAGGCCTTTCTCTGTCAGGCCCTAAAGACGTTTAGCAGTGCAGCAGGTTAGTAGCTACACCCCTGCCTGTGCCCGGTTTCCTTGCGCTGGAGGAGGTGGGGGATTTGCTTGGTGCGTCACGTGCCTTCACTCGTACTTTTTCCAGGTGGTTTTCCAGGTTTTGTAACTCCCGGGGTGTGAGAGCCTACCGATAAGTTTTTAATTTCTTTAAAGTAAGCAGTAATAGCTGGGGCAGGAGGGTGGCAAGGGAAACAATTTATTCTCCCCAAGAAGGCCATAGACCCTAACTTCAAATCCTCAAGATCTGTAAAGCTCTTTTACAGCGGCAGTGCTCTTGTCTCCTTTTGAATTTGACCCGGTGATTCCCATCCCACCCTGCTGAGTAACAAACTTTTTTTAAAAAATATTTTTTTGTTTATGATACTACTTTTTAGAAAGTCTTAAATGGCCGGGAAAAGAAGCTTGGGAAATGCGCGGAACAGGAGTGCCTGGCTCAGCCTTGGGCGAGCCGCCAGGAGCAGCAGCCCGGCTTTCTTTGAGCCCTGTTCCCCACACACAGACACGGCTCTGAGGGGCCATCCCCCTGCCCCCGTCCGGATTCACTCGCGGCGAGGTGCAGGGCTTATCTCTTTGCAATGATGGCTGCGATCTGCAATGCAGACGCGCAAAGTCTCCTCATGCCCCGCGGCGGGTTCCGGGGACATTCCCTCTGTTTGGGTGGAGAGCTGTGAAATGTGCGGGTGGGGGATGTCTGCCCAGCTCCGGGCAGCTCACCGGGCGGCTCCGCTCGGGCCTGCTGCCCCGAGGGGCGAGCAGGGACCTCCTTGGCCCGCCCCAGCAGGGAGTGATGTACTCATCCCCGCCAAGCTGGCAAGCGCAGTCCGGTGTCCCAGCCCTCCCCCGGTCCCTCCAAGACCCTTCCCCCCAATCAACCAGCTTTTAACATGACAATGGCCATGACAATACCATCCAGCCAAGGCCAGGCTGGGGGGATTTAAAGCATCCCCCCCATCTCCCCCCATAGGAGAGCCTGTCCTCGGGCTGCCGGCAGTCTCGGCGGTCACCTCCACTCATGCTTGGGGCAGGGACACCCGGCCCGGCCATGAGCGCCCACCTCGCCCCGCCGCAGTATGTGCTGTACCCGGGAGCGGCCAGGTACGGCGACTATTACTGGTTCTCCGCAGGCAGCATGGACAGCGTGCCCACCGAGGAGGCTCCGGCGCTGGACGCGCTCCCGCTGCCCGCGGCCAAGACGCCCAGTCCCTCAGGTACGTGGCGGGCCGAGCCGTCGGGCTGCCCTGGCCTGGCCTGGCCGTGAGCCCTGGGGCTGGGAGGCGATGCCAGTGCTGCGGGCGGGAGCCGGGTGCCAGCGGGGCCCTCTGCCCACACGGGACGGGGCACAGGGGCGCAGCGGTTCCGCTGCCATGAGGCGACCTGTGGCCTGCTGCCCACGGCTACGAGCCCCGGCGGGTCCCCAGGGTACCCGCAATCTCGAATTGTCCCGATAAATTGAACTTGCAAGGTGTTGTGAGTCTTGCCTGAGTTATTTTGTTCACCGCAGTTGTCTTTTCTCCTCAGTTGACTCTCCAGCTTCCTCCAGCTCCGGGACGCTCACGCAGTACCACACCCCCGACTCCGCCACCAGCCCCACGGCAGCGGGGAGCTCCTCTCCCCACTCCTCCCTGCAGAAGGCCAAGGCGCAAGGCAAAGGTGTGGTGAAGTCGGGCAAGAGCCGCACAGCCTTCTCGCAGGAGCAGCTGAAAGCCCTGCACCAGCGCTTCCAGAGCCAGAAGTACCTCAGCCCCCAGCAGATCCGGGAGCTGGCCGCTGCCCTTCAGCTCACCTACAAGCAGGTGAACATCTTGCTTTGAGCAGCACCTGATCTGGGGTCTTTTTTTTGTTGTTTTTTTTGGTGGGGGTTTTTTGGTGTGTGGTTTTCGTTTTTCTTGGACCCCAGAGAGAAGTTACTTTCATTGTCTTGCAAGTGTTGCCTCTTAGGTGAGAGAGCAGAGGGTGTGAAAATCCATGACTCAGTGTTACGTTTGGTTCCAGCACTATCCACCCACTGCGTGCGGGTGCTTGGAAGGCCCTGCAGAGCAGCGGAGAAGGGCTGTGCAGAGTCAGGTTCGTGTTCTGCATGGACATGTGTTATCTCTGAGTGTAGAAAGACCTGCGCTGCTCTGCAAGTGGCCTTTCCTGGCCGGAGTGGCACCGTGAGCTCTCCCTAGAGGAAGGAAGGGTCCTTGCCTCAGCAGCTGCGTGTGTGTGACTAAAGGAGCTACCGGCTCCTGAGCCCTGACCATGGCACAGCAGTGAGACGGTGCTCGACAACCTGATTCCTGCAGTTGCCTTAGCCGGTGTTTTAGGTAGGGATTTTGAAGTCGGGAAAGATCCAGTGGTGATCTAAGGAATAGGAATCTTAGTTTTCATGTCTCAGCTCTGTGATTTTACAGCCACCTGCATCTGCTGCATGTTGTTATCTGCTGAAATTATTTACAGTATTAGAAGTCAGAAACGGGATTGTAACAGAAGTAGGGATGTGTAGCAAGCTTTTTAAAATTAATTTGTAATTTATGTCCTTTCTGCATCACTTTAGGTGAAAACATGGTTTCAGAATCAACGGATGAAATTTAAGCGTTGCCAAAAGGAGAGCCAGTGGATGGATAAAGGGATGTATTTACCACAGGTGAGTAAACTCCCCCATCACCACCAGTCATGGCTCCTCCAGTCTGCGGGGAGAAGTGTATCATGCCCAACCTGGTAATTTAAACGAGCCACAGGACTCAATATTACCGAGCCAGTTGTATTCCTCATAACAGGGCTTACAATGGCATCTCTTTCAAGCTGGTTCCCCCCCCCCCCCCCGAGCGCGGTTGGTCCTGGACATGTTGAGCTGCAGATTACTAACCGGTCATCTCTGCTATTAGTGGTCTCTTGGGAGGACAATGGGCCTGAAAAAGGCGCTATTGTTCGGCTTGGAGGGGGGGCTGGGGGAGAAATGAGGACCCATCCGAAAGAATGGGCCGTTGGTGTGGTTCTGCACTGCTGAACGACTTTCTTTGTCTCCTAGAATGGGGTTCATCAGGCTGCATACCTGGATATCCCCCCCGCGTTCCACCAGGTCTTCCCTGCCGGTTCCAGCAGGAACTTCCAGGCCGCGTCCAACGGGCACCAGGCTTACAGCAGCGGACAGACGTACGGAAATGGGCAGAACCTGTACTCATTCCCCTCTGTGGAGGATGAGGGGCTCTTTGGAAAAGGTGGGACGAGCTGCAATACCCAGCAAACCATGGGTTTATTAAGCCACCAAATGAACTTCTATCACAGCTACTTTGACAATATAGATTATGTCAGCGTGGAGGTTGAAGACACCTTCAACTTCCAGAGCTCCTCCGACACTGTCACACCATTTTCGAGCTCTCCTATACAGAATCAATGCCAGTTACCTTGGCATCCCATGGGGACCCAGAGTGGGTATGAGTCTCAGGTTTGAGTATTTTTTTCTCCCACCTCTTGTGTTCACCCATGGGATTTCCAGGGTTTTGGAGTCATGTTCGATTTGTTGTTCTTGCCCCTCCACTAGTGGTGTTTTATCTAATGGGGGGGCTCAGCACCCTGCTGCCTGGAGCTAGTTTCCTATTTAAGTGTGCCTATCTGTTCACAGCTAACCCTTGGCAAAGATGCTTTGGGTATTGATGAGTTTTAACCTCATTCGTTGAGGCCAGTGTGCAATGTTGTAGCTGTGAACAGCAGAGGTTGTTAAGGTCTGTTTGTTGTTCAAGTCTCACCTTCTTTGCTGCCTCTCTAGCAGGTGATCTCTGATCCTTGCCCCATGTGTCTTGCAGCAGAGCCGTTACTGCAAAGGAGGTGAATGTTTGTTGTTGCTGAATAATTTTCCATTAAGTTTGTTTTTTACAGTGTTACCAAGCATGTTTTATGTTATATTCATGTTGTGTTTTATTGGTTTTTCTGGTTAATGTTCAATGTTCTTAATGTTAATGTTCTTACAAAGTTGTTTGACTTGAAAATAAATTACTTTATTTTAATATTGTGATGCTGTCACCAAGCTTGCATTTGAACAGCTGGCTATGAGAGTGGTTGTGCTACAGTACTGAGGAAAGGGAGGGGGAAAATAACCCTACCGTGTTTCTCCCAGAGGTGGGATCAGGTAATTGTTTAAAAGAAGCAAGTCACAAAAGTCTGTCAGCCTGTTTTTAATATGCAGGTGTGTAACCTGCTGCAAGGAGGGTGGGGGAGGCTCCAGGGCCAGGCGACTGGACAAGCTGCTGGCTTAAAGTGATGTGCAGCCCTGAAACGTGCATATATCAGCCCTTAAACAGCAGTAGTGCTTCAAAAAAAAGCATTGAGGAAAGATGGAGCAAAAGAAAGTGTCCTGGAGATTGTGCGGCCTCCTGCTGGTGCTCCAGAAGGTCACAACTGGAGGTCTGGAATCCTGCTTAATTAAAAATGCAGCTTTGTTGGGGTTCTTGTGCTGACCTCAAATGGCAACAGAAGTCTGCAACTAAGTAACTAAAGCTCCTGCCTCCAGCGCTGCAACAAAACCAGAACCAAGTTGCTATTTAGTCATACTCCCAACTAACAGATATAGTCGGTAGGTTTAATGCCTTGTTTCTCAAAGTACCCTACACCACTGAGGCCCTTCACCTGTCCAAAAGGGGTAATTCAATGGGTACTCCCACTGAGAACAATTACTGAACCGGCAGCTGACTGCTCAGGCTCAGACTGCTGCAGGTCCTTTGCTCAACAGACCCTGCTTGTGTGGGCACAAGAGCATATCCCCTCTTTTCCTGTTGCAACGCTGCAATCCTCTGCTCCCGAGGCAAGGTACAGTAGATACGGGAAGGAGAGAGGAGCAGAGGCTTGAGCCTGTATAGAGAAGGACAAAAGAATGAGTCACTGATATGTTTGGGCTGCCAAGCTTAAAACAGGAGAAAAAGGTTAATCTGGCCCGGAAGAGGGGGAAATGCTGCGTTCACCTGGTTTTCTGTATTACAGAGCAAGAGCTCCTTTCTCATCTGGATGGGAGATTCATATCCCAGTAGCAATGAATGAATTCTGGGTAATTTTCTAGCAATAGTATTAATTTAAACAATTGACTTAAAAAATAGAGGTGAACCATAAAAGTTACCTGTACAAGTCATACATACTATGCCTTGTCTTTCAGCTTTAGAATTAGCAGCTTATGATTTTGGGGTTCTTTTAAGATGCAGTCTTTCAAGAAGTAATATACAGATCTTTGCAAAACAGCTGCAGAGGATGCCTGCTGCAGTTTACCTGTGCGGCTCTGTATGTTTTATTTCCATGTGTCTGCTGCAAAGGTAAGGAGATAGGCAGAACTCTGCTGGCAGATGTCTTTCTGCAAAAACAGATATTGTTGCTAAAACAGCCCTGGGGCTGAAAATGATTGCTCTGCGTGTTGTGGTTTGTTACTCCATGTACTGTGGGAGTGTTCTGTGGAAATTGAGTGTTCCCTCGTGGCTGTGTTATTCCCCTGATTGCTCAGCCTGGGTTGTATGCAGGTTTGGCGAGCACGTGTAGCTGGAGGGAGCATGCGGAGCAGCTGTTCTTTGAGTTATGAAAGGTGGGCTGGAAAGGACTCACAGCTGCCCAGCAAGTGTTTCTAGAGCCTGTGGAATTAAAAAAACAGGACTCAGTCTTTGGTTACCTTCACATGTCTGAATCCCATCACCATGTGAAACAACTGCACAGGTAATTGGGCACTACTACCAAAACTGGTGGAGATGCAGGTGCCTCCAGCCTCATCCTTGTAGAAGTGTTGGTATTAGTTCCTTAGAGGAAGAAAGTGCATGCCAGAAAAAGCTTTCTGCTAGGATGCATTACATCTCTGTTAGGACTGCTGCTTCTCATGACTCTGCTGTGTAACAGTGACTTCTGCACTGCAAACATGATTTGCTTGCTAGCAAATCTTTTTAGGATTAAGCTGTAAGATGATTTGGAGCTCTTCATACATGTTACAGCATGTGGGAATGCACTCCTCATTTACAATATCTGCAGTGACAAAAAAGCTGCAGATGTAGTTCCAGTGATGCAGAGAACTCCAACTAAACAGAAGAAATTTGCTCTGGTACAGATGTTGCAGACCAGGATTTTATTCTGTAGTTCATTGAGTTCCAGCTATCCCACAGGGAAAATACCAAGAGCAGTGGAATCAACCTCATTCCTTGCTCTCCATGTCTGTGTGGCCTGCAGGGGTTTCACAAGCTACATGTTTCTTCTGAGTGATCCAGGAGCAAGGGCTCACAGCTCCCCTTGTCTCTCCAGTGCAGATAAAAGTAATGATCTTTGCTTTAATAGGCTCTTCCCTAGAGGCATATGTAAGCATATTTAGCTATCTAACTACACCACATGACCCGAAGGCTGAGCTAGCAGGGTTTTGGAAATTTTCAGTCAGGCATTGCCACATGTCTCTTGCCTGGCCCGTCATCAGAGGGCAGCAGCATATTGGCTGATACTGAATAGTCATGAGGCATAAATTATTCTAAATCATTGCACTTAGATATTAAAATAAAAGGAAAAAAAAAAAAAAAGAAACTAAAAAAAACACCCCAACATCAAATCACCAAAACAAAAAACCCAAGAAACCACAACTTTCCAACCTGTGAGGGTCCACAGTTTTGAAGAGTACCCTCAGGTCATATCTGAGAATCTCTTTCATAACCAGGCTAGAATTAATTTCTCATAATTGACAAAAGTCCATCTGCTGTCTAGCAGCTGGAGAGTGTCCAGGCCATTAAATCTTTTACAAATTACAACACTGTGACTTCTGCTTTAGGGGAGCCCCAAGATCCAGCAAAGTCATTGCTTAGATACTAGAGAAAGACCAGAAAAAGCATTAAGTCCCCAGTGTCCCTCTGGCTGGCTGGGACTGAGGTCCTCCCTCTAACAGTAGCTGCATTCCTGCTGTTTTTACACAGAACATTGGGAATGCAGCTCCTGATACAGCAGACATCAGTGATCTCCCTGGAAGCTGCTTACTTGCCCGTTTGGAATTGCTGCAGGCTTTTGGACTCCATAACCACCTGTGGCAATAAGGTCTATCTGTGGATGTTACCTCTGAAAAATTGTGTCTCTGAGGAAACCGCAAGATTTGGCACTGTTTGTTAGCACTATTTTGCTGAAGGTCAATAGCAGGGAGATCGCAGCTGTTGCTCTTACAGACAGCAGCTTTCTGTAAGCCAGTCCCAGAGCCTCCACAGCAAAATCCTGCCTGTCCTAAAGCATCTCTGAAGGAGCAGGGCATGACATGTGGCTCCTTTGCCAGAGAATTATTTGTGAGGACGTGCTGCAAGCTCAACTTTTTTCACTTACAGCGGCCTTTGATGGGTTGGCATGGAAAGGTTTTAGGTTATATTCAGGTAAGTAAACAGAACTGTCAGCTTGAGAAGAACTGAAAAATATCTTCATTCTGGTATGAGAGCCTTGATAATTGCCGCTATTGTCCACCCTCCCATGCTAGCCAGCACCTTTTCAGTCGACTTAATTGTTCCCCACCCTTGGTTTCAAGAACAGTCTTGCCCATCCTTAGCCGCTTGATGGTTGCAAGAGGAGAGGGCGGGGGCTGTGCCAAGACTACGTGACTCACCATCCAAAATGCTTTATCTTTTCCCAAATCCTGCTGGCCACGTGTTGTGGTTCAATGCCAGGCAGTAAATAAGCACCATGCCGCCACTCAACTTGATCACACCCCATCACTGGAATGGGGGGAGAGAATCAGAAGACTAAAAGCGGGAAAACTCGTGGATTGAGATAAAAACAATTTAATAGGTAAAGCAAATGCCGCACACACAAACAACGCAAAACAAGGAATTAATTCACCCCTTCCCATAGGCAGGCCACCTTCAGGACAACAGAGCCCCATCCTGTGTAATGTCCTTAGAAAGACAAACACCATCGGTTCTGCATGTCTCCTCTTCCTCCCCGCAGTTTTCTACACTGACCCCAATGCCATATGGTATGGAATGGAATATCCATTTGGTCAGTTGGGGTCAGTCTTCCCAGCTGTGTCTCCTCCTAACTCCTTGTGCAACCCCGGCCTTCTCGCTGACAGGGAGATAATGAGAAGCAGAAAAGGCCTTGACACTGTGCAAGCCCTGCTCAGCAATAATGAAAACATCTCTGTATTATCAACTCCATTCTCAGCACAAATCCAAAACACAGCCCCACGCCAGATATTATGAAGAAAATTAACGAACACAGCCAAAGTCAGCACACCATACAGTTTACAGTAGAGTCAGTGTCTGCATGAGGGAGTGAGAGAGGGAACAAACAGCTGTGAGGCACAGGGACATAAATCAGCTTTGCCAATAGAATTCCATGCCTCTTATTACTCCAGTCATAGAAATCACTGCCTTCATTTCATGCTCTTTTCTTTAACCATGGCAGCTACTTCATTGCATTAAGAAAAATTCGTTGTCATCATCAAAGTGATAAAGTGTATGACTCAGGGAACTGGAGGCCTGTTATTGCATATACTTTGCTACACACATCTGGTTTTAGGTACTTAGACACTTACATGGACAAGTTTAGAAATTATAGTACCTCTGTGACAGTCCCCCTATTTACTACTGCTGGATATGGAAAATTCTTAAGGTGGGTGAGTTACTCACCTATTCCTTTGACTTGAGATATCTGGCATTGCCAAGAGCCATGAAGCTGATCCACTAATAACACAGAATAATTTCTGTTTATAGTTTCAGCATCAAATAACAATGGCATACAGTTGCTATGGCTATTTATGCTCCATCTGGTTTTTATATTGCAATGCTCTATTGCAGTGGGAAAAAAGAGATATATAAAAATACATAATGCAGCTTTAAAAGTACTGTTTTTTATTTGCCAAATTGAATGCACTGTTAGGCTTTCTCAGGGGGAGGCACAGAAAGATACAGACTAGAAGGAAGGGCTTATAAAATCATCTTACCAGCCTTTCTGCAAGCTACTTGTCACAACTCCCTTCATTAGACACCTTATCACTTCACCTCATGGCTGATATACACAACTGATGGATTACACTTCAAATGGATAACTGGCATGTGGCAATAACTTCTCCAACTTAAATTAAAGGTAAGTGACCAGCACCTCTCCATACAGCTCCTGGCATCATGTGCTATGTACACACAACTGAACAGTAATACATAGAAATGAGATTCCCAAAGGAATCTGTGCTTCCCCTTAGACAAGTTACACAATCCATAATTAAGAAGATCCAGGGCATAAGCTGTGTAGGCAGATCTTGGGCTTTGCCATAAGAGAGCTTGGTTGTCTGTGCCAATCAAGAAAGTAATATGTGTGTGCACACGTAAGAGCATAGAAATGAAGGGTTCTGTGTGCAGGTACCTGGGCAAATGGGTCTGGGTCTCTGCACAGCTGCATGCCTGCAGGCACACATCTGGATGCCAAAACAGGTTTTAGCTACAAGGTGTCCCTGAGGTGGCCAGCACACGAATAACAAAGGGAGAGATGAGAATAAGATTTGATTCCTGGCTGCCCAAGTACCCCACATCCACAGTGCTTAGGAATGATAAAGATGATGGCTGGCAGCAGTTGGGAAAGGAGCCCCCATGGTGGCTGAGTGGTGAAAATTACAGCCATCGCCTGTCTTGGAGCCTGGAAATTCCACACTGCCAGGATAGCTGTGGTAAAAGTCTACTTTGTGCTGAGCAATGAAGCCCACTGTCTGCTGGACACTGCAGGTCCCCCCGCCTTTGCCAAAGACTCCTCCATCCTCGCTGGTCAGGATTGTGTAAGCGTTCTGCCCTGCTCCATAGTGCTGACAGGGGGCAGGCATGGCTTGCATGTTGCCAGCTGTGGTGATGGGGTAGCCCTGGTGGAATTTGGGGTGCACATCCAGGTAAGTTCCGCTCTGGAAGCCACTCTGAAAGGGAAAGGCAGAGAGTCAGAACACAGAGCTTCTCCACTGGTGTCCACAGGCCTGACATGTACTGGGGCTCTGTCCTTTCATATTATTGTATATTGACCAGCAGCAATGGCATGGAGGGCAAGAACAACTATGTCCATTCCCATAGTTCAGGGGTGGATACACAATCATATATACGTAAGAGGAAAAGAGCTTTTCCCTGGAAACGTTTCTGTGGTACAGCCAGGCCACTGCTGGGCTACCACCAGTACCCATGGTGTGGCGCCCAGCCTGTGCCTCTGTGCTGAGCTAACCAGAAGGCCGGGTACGCTTACACTCCTATGTTTCAGTTGCACCCATGGAGGAAATAGGGGACTGATCTGCCCAGACAGAAGAGCCATGATGAGCCACGCGCTGTGTTCTTACTTGCGTGAGACACTGAGCCCGTTCGCTCCACAGGCTCTGCTTCTGGCACCTTTTCAGCTTCATCCTCCGGTTCTGGAACCAAGTCTTCACCTGGGAGGGGAAGGGAAAGCAAAGAAAATGTCAGCAAAGGAGAGAGAAGAACAAATGTAACCAAATTCACAAGCAGGAAGAACCAGAGGGAGTGACCAGATGGCAGAGATACATGGGCAGCAGCAGATAAAAGCCTTTAGGAACTCCTGGGGGGTGTTGCCACGGGGAGAGTCTGTCTAGCAGCCTCAGCAGGTGGCTACTGCAACTGTGTGATGGGGGAGGGGGTGGCTCGGTGTCAAGAGACAGGGATAGTTGGGATAAATGGACTCATCCTGAACATGGACGTGCATGACTGGTGTAAATCAGATCCACTGACACTTCTACAAGCCCCTTGAACTACAGGCAAACTTCTAAGACGCTGTTTCTGTATGTTTGGGAACAGAGAAGGGACAAACCTGCTCCTTGTCCCTAGCAGTTCCCAAATTCAAAGCTGCTTGCTGAGGCGAATTCCAGGGCCATTTCCCCCCAGGCTGTGTCTGCACTGTGAAAGCAGCCTTTGCAGGGATGTGGATTGAAGGAAAGAGCAGACTGTCCCACCTGCCTTGCTCCTGACAGAACCAGTTCAGTGCATGCACTTACAATGCACCTACAACTTCTTTAGTCCCAGGGCATCCTGACCGTAATGCCCAGCTCTGAGATTCAAATTTCAGGAAGATTTTGGACTTGTAACTGGGAGCTCTTGTGCCCCGTTGCCCAGCCCCCCCTGCTTTAGGAAGGCATCATTGGAGGCAGCATCATTTCACTACACACAACCTACCTGGAGATCAGCAGAGACCCTAAAGGGCAGTGATGTGTGAACCTAGCAGCACCCATGGGGAGGAGGGAGCACATGTCAAGCAGCCAGGCAGTGCTGAGTGTGGGGCATTATTAGATAGTGGACAAGATAAGACCCAGGAGACACTAGGAAGAGATTTCAGCATGTTGCAGCAGCCCTGTGATTCAGAGAACAGATGCATGCCAGGGTTTCTGAGAAGTTCACAGCACACGAAAAAAATCTGTGAAGTGCTGCAAAGCCCAGGGTAGAGACTGTTTGTGGTGAATAACATATTCATCACTGGGTTTGCAATTCTACCATGGGTGTTGGTAACAGAACCCTTGACTGACCCCCGACTTGGGAGGCCCAAAGGAGGTGCCACTGACCCCTCTATCTGCAAAACTGCTTCTGATGTCTGGGCATGAATAAGCAGGGGAACAACTGTCAGCTGGCACCTTGGCCTCAGTCTCTGCTGGGGACTCATCTTTCCATCCTGGCACTCCCTGAAGTGACCACTCAGCCGCTGTGAGATCGATACACTGTGGGTCAAAGTCTCTGTGCTCACCTGCTTGTAGGTGAGCCCCAGGGCAACAGCCAGCTCCCGGATCTGCTGGGGGCTGAGGTACTTCTGGCTCTGGAAGCGCTGGTGCAGGGTTAGCAGCTGCTCCTTGGAGAAAGCTGTCCGGCTCTTAGTCTTCCTGATCCCCTCCATGCCATATTCTCTGCTCTTCTGAGACTTAGCTGAAGGCTGTGGGGATGAGGATGAGGAATGTGGACTGGTGGCTGAATCTGGTGTGAATTGGCTGAAATTCCCAGAACTGGATGAAGCTGGGGACACTTCTATAAATAAAAAGAAAATGAGAAAAGGTCTAAGAGACAAAATGTTTAGCTGTAAGGGTATGAGAATGCTCCCTGCCTGCTGTAGAGCTCTTTGGCTACCAGACAGGAGCTTTTTAGAAGCAAAGGCTTGTGTGACCCTCCTTTCTTCACAGAGCTGTGAGCACAGACAAGCACACTGAGAGCAAGCAGCTTCCCAGCTCAGTCCCCTCTAGGATGTTCATGACTCCCTTCTGCCAGGCAGAAAAGTGAGGGTAGGGAACAGTGCAAAAGCGTGGTGCACATTGGTTCACAGTGAACTCTCCTCCTCCAGATGGCCTCAATAATATTTCAGTCTGATTATGGTGTAAAAAGGCCTTGTCATGACTGCAAGCATAGCTCTGGGTTGTTGGCTGGGCTCCCCAGAACTGCCTGCCCAGCAATACCAAGGCACTCAATAGAGACAAAACAGCCTCTGACCAGGTTGTACAGTGGGGCAGAGCAGCCAGGGCTCACAGTGAGGGCAGCAGGTGGAGAACATCAGGCATTGGATATTGGCTCAGTCCTGCTTGCCCTTGTCTCCCACCACAGACCGTGCCACTGCTGGAGACACTGTCGGTGGAAGGAGCTATTTGTCTGAGAGGGGCTTTTGGCAAGAGAAGAATGAAGGAAAGAAATTTCACATGGAAAAGGAGAGGGAGAGGAAAGGTGGGTATGTGAAACGGGTGAAAAGAGGCAGCAATCCTGTACCAGGGACATAGGGGACAAAATTCAAGAGTGCAGAGGAAGGCATTCAAGCCCCTTCTAATTTGTCCTGGTACATGTCTTAAGGGATCTCTGTCGATGGCAAAGTTGAGGTAAAGACCTAAGGGAAAAGTTTCCTGAGCAATCTGGGCTCCTAGTGAAGACAAAACCTGCTAAGATGCAAAGTCATTTAGGCTGCAGGAATAAGAAAATGTGTCACATGCCACATTATTGGGGTCTGAGAGAGGCTGAGACCTTCTCAGGCCAACTTGACTGAAGGGCTGTGATAGCAGTCACTCCTCTTTTCCCCAGCTACAGTGATGAATCTGCCCACCACTCCCTCCTCCAGCTACTCCTCTGCAAACTGTCCTGCATGGTCCAACCCCGCTCCTCCTACTGGGAGTGCAGTGAATGGGGCAGTGCCATTTCAGGGCACACCTTCTGACTACTGAGCCCAACCAATGTCTCCCAACCTCCTTACCAGTCACCCTGAGAGCTGTGACACTGAGACACCCTCCTCAATCACCAGAACACATGTCCAGAGCAAAGCACTGATGTCCCCCGGAGGAATGGGCTTCCCACCCATCCCATAAAACCTTTCCCTCTTCTGTCCTAAGCTGAGAGTCTACTAAGCAATCACTGAAAAGCCTTGGAGTCCTGTTGGACCTCAGAAAGGTGGCCACATCTGTGGTAGTGCGCCCCTTGTAACTCTCCTGACAGAGGCATGCCTGTCTCTGTGGTGCCTGCCCCTCAAGGCTTGCCTGCTCTGGGTCATTTGCTATCCTTGGGAGACGACAGCACCCAGAGCAGGGGCTGGTGAACAGCCAGGGGTGTGGTGGGGCAGGTTTCCGGCACTGGGGAGTGGGGCCATGAGGATTGCAAAGGGATTCTGTCTGCAAGCAGGAAGAGGCTGTCAGCAGAAGAGGTGCAAGGGCCTGCAGTGTTAAGTGCATGGAGCTAGACTGCAGAGCCTTGAGGAAGCTGAACATCAGTGACCTGGCTGCATGGCAAGCTAAAACTTCATGTGGTGTCACAGGATGCTTGGCTCCTGCAGGCTGTGCAGTAAAAACCTTATAGGGAAGAAATGAGTATGCTGGGAACATGGGCCTGGAAAACAGGGAAGTCTCCTGTTAGACAGGAACCATAGCGAGACACTGTAGAACCAAAGCTGACCTGTCATCCCAAAGCCCCATGAAATGTAGCGTGTGCAGCTTGAGCTCAGGACAAAAGTGCTCCTTCTCCCATGAGAAGAGAGCAAAGGAGAGAGGAAGCAAGAAACACAAACAACAGACACGAACATGAGAGTGCAACAGACATGAACATGAGAGTGCAACAGACATGAACATGAAAGCCTGTGACAGACCCACCTCCTCAAGGCCTTGACATCTGCAATCCTCGACTTCCACTACAGAGGTTCTCTCTGAGAGAGGCATGAGGGTGTTTGAAGATGGGGTTAAAGGCTATGTACCAAACCCAACAGGGGCACACAGAGTCCATTTGCCTGCTGCCTCTGTTGGGCAGGCAGCACGCAGAGAGGCTACATGGCAGGCAGCCACATGCGAGTAGCCATAGGCACTCTGCCTGAGCCTGGAGCTTTCCACAGCAACTCACAGCTCGAAAACGGCACCCCAAAACCTGGCTCTCCTCCTACCCATTTACCTTGCTAGGGTGTTGCCCCGCTGACCACAATGTGGGGCTGGGCGAAAACCTGCTCTTATCAGCTCTTCTATTGCCCCTCACTGGACTGGGAGAGGAATGGCAGGAACAGAAAATGTCACTCTGGTGACGCCTGGGACCTTTTGGTTCAAAAGGGAAAGGCAAAGCAACCAGAGCACAGAAATAAGAGGGAAATAGACGGAAATGGCAAAATGAAAGAAGCAGTGTAACAATTTAAAGGAGTAGATCTTCCAGCACCCAGTGATTCAGAGCAGGCCTTGGCTCCTGATTAATAAGTGCATAAAGAATGCAAGGAGTTTGTAAGAGGATGAAGGATGCCACAAGAAGTATCTCCAGGATCTGTTTCTCTCTACGGCACAAATGACAGCATTTAACTAAAAGGAGGCCCAGACATCCCCACACCAAGAACCACGAACTTCCATAAGACCAAGTTGTCACACTGCCCTTCAGCCTGGAGAACAGAGCTGACAGTGCCTCGACTCTTTCAGGCTCTTTGAGGTTTAGGAAACCGGTTGGCAGCCACCCAAGAAAAGTAGCATGGAAGAGTGGCGTGACTGGCCAAGGTCACCCGTCCTCCTTGCCTACCCCAGCACACTCTGCCCAGGTCACGCACTAGGAAACCAAGGCAGGGAAAGAGAAAAATCCGCTCAAAGTCGTTCGAGCCTGACCTGGTAGCAGGGTTGTCCTGGGGGTCAGCCCCAGGATGTAGCTGGAAGGCCTTACCTGCCGTGTGCCTCCCGCCCGCAGCCTGCGGAGAGTGCCCGGCCGCTGTGGGGGCCTGTGCTGCGGCCCCCGCCGCGCTCCAGCCGAGCTCCAGGCGGCCCCGGGCGGCCCCGCCGGGGTACGCGGGGCACGGCGGCAGCGCCAAGTGCGCGCACATGGGCACGGCCGCAGGGGCGGGTCCCCCTCACGCCAGCTGTCACCTCCACCTGGGGGCAGGTCCCACCACCGAGCTGAGGCAGCCCCGGAGCGCAGACAGGCCTTTATAGCCGGCCATTGCCTGCCCCGGCCCGCAATATCCACCGCGGCCCGCTCCTCCGGGCTCTTTGTCATGGTAAAGAGGCCGATCGGTGGGGTGGGGACGGGGCAGGGGGGAGGGAAAGCAGAGCTCGGAATGGCATCAAGGCTCAAATATGTCCCCTCTGAATTCTTCCCATTCTGCAGGTTCCTCAGTCACACCTGAGCAGGGTCTGACCCAGAGCCCCAGGACAACTCCTCCCCTTGCCTCTGTGGGCTCTTGTCGCGGCTCAGAACCCCATGAGTGCGGATGTCCCGCACAAGACAGCTGATCCCTGCATTGGGATAGCACATCCCGGTCCCTCTCCACCGCGGCGAGGGCACAGCAGCTGAATCTGGTGCTGAGCCGCTCCGGACCGTGCCGGCCAAACCCACACCCTGCCCTGGGCTGCTGGGGAGGGTTCGGAGACCTGAGACCTTTGCTTTGTGGCTTGTGTGACACTGACACCTCCCCAGGACCCACCGACACCACAGACACCCCCTACTGACCTGGCAGCACCTCCCATACTCTTGGTGCAGATGTCAGAGATGGGAGAGGGGGGGAAATGAATAAGAATTAGAGCTGGGGACTAGAACACACCTTTTTTCTTCTTTTTTATTTTTCTTTTTTTTCTCTCTTTTATTTAACTGAGAAGGAATTTCCTTTATACAGGCCTTCGAGAGAGCCAGCTGAAAATGTGTTTGGCCCATCTTCAACAAGCCTGTGCCAGAGCAAACTCAGAAACACTGGGCAAGGCACATCCAACAGCAGATCTCACTTTGCAGAGCAGGCTCAGAAATCTCAGCTGGCTGGTCTCCAGGGGGACAACCAGCATAGGCATTTTCATTGTGGAGCTAGGAAAAGATCTAGTGTATGTAAGGTCCACAGCTATCAGATTTGCTTGCTCATGGCCTTTCAAAACATATCCTTTTATTTGTGTAGCCTTGGCTGTGGCCTTTGTCAGGCTGCTGCAGGTTGTTTGGAATAAAGGAGATGAAGAGTTTCCTTTAGGACAGGGTTAGCTGATGTTTCCTGACAAATGGCCTACCCAAGGGGGACAGGCACCTGCAGAGCTGTTCATTAAATAACTAAAGATAAGCGAGTGAGATACAGAATTCATCTCTGGGCCTGCAGATTGGGTTTGTTTTGGTCTCCTCTCTTCAGCAGGTTTTCCTCTATCTGTAATTAGGTAAATTTTATTGGTTTCATTTCAAAAGACATCTCACTAATGTCCATTTCTCAATAGAGATCTAGAAGTCCCAGAGTTTATTAAAATACTTCTTGCTAGAACCAGCCCTGCTTTGGCACCTGGACACTTGCATGCCTCCTGTCAGAAGCTCAGATCTGAAGGTGCTGATCTGCAGAAGTGTAAAATGATGTCAAATGGACAGTCCTTTCACTCCTCTGAACCTCATTGCTCCACCAATGCTTGTTGCTGCTTTTATCCCAAGCCTGTGCTAGCATCCCAGTACCTGCCAGGAGAGGTGCCAGGAGGGGCACCTGCTTGCTGTCAGTGCTCAAGTACCAGCAGGGAGAAGATGCAGACAGGTGGAGGAAAGCAACAGAACTAGGAAGTAGAATTTAGATCAGTTTAAAAGGACATGGAACACCACTTTTAGCAGAACTTGTGCTGCTGCTCTGTGCCCCACGGCAGGTCACTAGTCCTGGCTTCCCTGTCCGCAGAGACACTTTCCCATGAGGTGCAGACTGGAGGGAGCCAGGGACCTGGCTAAAGTCTCTTTAACTTGGCACTGAGTTTTATGTTTTCTATTTGCATGAAACGTTTTTTTACTTTACAAACTGCAGGGATTGACATATCTCTGCACAAGAACAGCACATTTTAATGTTAAATTTACTTGAAAAAACAAAAAGAGGGCTTTTGAGCACATCTGACTCAATAGAAACACAAGAGCATCCTGAATATGTCAGTTATGTTGCTACAGCCTCTAAATTTGCTTTGGCTCATGTCTCACTTCTGAATCATTCTACATTTCAGAGCCGCAGTGCCACAAGAGCTGATATCACTGTCCCTCACACCTGCCCTCAAGCCCTAGCTAATTAAGCACCAGTGACATGAGTTGTTCAGAGCTTGGGACCCCACTGGGCAGCTCCAGTGCCACCAGTCAAGGAGGATGTTATGTTCTCCTTACTCATGACTGGCCTCTTACCGTGTATTGGTGTTCAAATGTTCATGGCCTTAGGTGCAGTTAGGATATGAAACCAAGGCAGCAGACCTGGAGGATATCAACATCTCTCTTAGGATTGTTGAACCTGAAGACCCGGCAGAAAACACGGTGTGGGTGCTGGTATGTGTGGCAGTGGGGCTCTGTGTAGCTGTTGGGAGTTTCACTGGCTGAGCACTTCACACTAGATCTCATTGATTTCAGCTGCCTCTGAAGGTGTCTGGGATCTTTCCTACAAGGTGCCCAGAGGCCATAATAAACCAGTGTAGTCACTTGCACTACAAAGTCCCTCTGGGCAGCAGCTGGGGAGGAGGGTGGTGTCACTGCTGGGAGCAGAGCCACCCCCATCCCCCGGCTGGAGCCCTGAGTGGGGCAGCACTAGGGAGTCACCTCCCTGCAGGCAGGAAGGGCACCCAGGGCAGAGGAGCTGAGGGAACCTCAGGGCCTCACTCCCTGTGGCTTCAGAGCAGCAGCGCCTCTGAGGGAGCAGCTTGTGTGCCCCACAAAACATGTGGCACAGATGTGGCTTGGCATCACACCAAGCCTGGCTGGTTTGGGACTGTTTTGTTCCAGACTGGGCCCAAACAATCACTGCTATCTGACAATGCTGAGTATGGTTTTGGTTAGTTACTCAAAGATTGTTAATGCAGTTGTTTTAAGAAAAAGGCTTTGATAGTACTGTTTTATAATATTTCTCCTTTTTTTTTTTTTTTGAAGCTTCAAACAAATGCCCTGCTTTGTTTAAGCATTTGTAAAGTTGTTGTGACCGCTACTATTGATACTAATGGCTTAATCAAAAACATTTTAAGAGCAAAAAACTGGAAAAATAATGCAGTTTGAAGGATAAGAAGCAAAGTAGCTAAAACATTCCCACACTCCAACATTACTGCTCTGTTTCCCCTTTTAACCACTTTGTTCAGCATGTTAATTCTTTAATCATAACTTGAATTTGAATTTGCCTCTCTTAAAGCACCATACTTTTCTCAGACTTTCCTTTTGGTGACTTCTTTTGGTGTTTTTTTACATTTTTTCTTTGCTTTCTGTGAGACTGTGCTGTAATCTGGTTAGATCCCTGTGCTTGCCTTGTGTCACAATGACCTTGTACTCTTTATCAATATTGTTAATGAGTCTGCAAAAGAAAAGGGTTTTTTTCCCTGCTAACACACATGGCTTTGCTGAACTGGGGAGAGGAGAATTTATTCTGAAAAATCATAAATGTGCTGCCACTTTCTGGGGCTTTTATATGTGTCATACTGGGCTGAAAAATTCTGAAAGGAGTAAAATAACTTCCCATTGAGGGAATATAGCCAAATTTCATTTGGGTGATCATAAAAAGAAAAAAAAAGGAAAAGTATTCATTTTTTGTTTTTCCACTGTTCTCAGCCTAAGGCTGGTCAGAACTGGTACTTTGCTGTACATAGCAGCCATCCAGAGCCACAAAAAAGTAAGTTAAGACCCCTCAGGGCCGAAAGTTGTAAGGGTATGGTGTAACACCTACCTAGAAAGGCTAGGGGAGGGTCTAGAAAGCTTTCAAACCTTAAATAACATTCGTAAGTGTTTCCTAGCTGCCTTCAAATTTTCCTTCTGTAAATGTAATTTAGGACACAACTTCACATGTTAAGTGATTTTGCTTCATAAAGGAAGGGAACAGAGGGCCCCTTCTCTTAAATTACTCAGAGTAATAAAAGCTCAACTTATTTTACTGTGCAAAATTTTTCAGTAAGATCAGTGAAAGGTAAAAATTAAAATCTGTGCCACAGCCATAAATTCCTTTCTCCCCTCCTTTTTTCTTTTTTTTTTCTATTTTTTTTCTTTATTTCTGTGTAGTAAAAAAAAAAAAAGAGTAAGGGTCAATAAATGAATGGGCTTAGTTTCCAACAAAGCAGTTTAGGACAAGCTGTTGATCATTATCGTGAGATGGATTTTTCTGGTCATACATCCTTCCTGGAGTCCTTCACACAGTCAGGCCCTCAAAGAGAAGTATAGTTTGACACATATGCCAAGAGGAAGATCAAACTGGAAAAAATGATCTGTCACTGTTGCCAGCACTCCCACAGTCTCCTGGGTCTCATTTGTAGGATTTTACTTCCCATTTTGGCAGAAAAAGGTGTGATCAGTGTAGGCAGAAGGGCTGGACAATCTTACCACATCTACCACTTTTAGTCTCATTCCAACATACATCTCTTGGAATGTAGTAGACTCCTCTGCTCTCACACATCCTTCACAAAGCCCAGTCTAGCTTCTGTCTCGTCTTCAGGTTTAAAAGGCACCTGTGGTTGCTAGCCAAAACAATTTCTCTGTCTGTATGGCTACAAGTTGTGGCAAATACAGATAATTCTTGTCCAGCCTGATGCTGCTGTACATTTCCCACTTCCCAAAGTGTCTGTCTGTGCCAGGCATGTGCTACCAACTGAAAGAGATGTGAGACTCCAGCATCAGAAATGGAAGATGGAGTTTTCCCCTTATCCAATATGAATTTTCACTTTGAAGAAATAAGTTTGCTTATAAAATTACAGCAAGGCTGCACTCCAGATCCACCATGTCTAAGTCCCCTGCAATAAAGGGTCTTAAATGCTGTTGATGTCATCTGTGGGATATTTTCTCCCAGAAAGGGAGAGGGGAGGGTTTTTATAATGCTTGTTTCTTTTTTGGTACTTGAACTGTTTCCCCTTCTCTTTAACAAAAGCTATGAGGATTTTTTATAGCGGCTGTTGCCACAGCACCGAGCTGTCTAAGTCTTGAAATCTCAAATCATGTTTAACCAGTTTGGGTCATGCATAGCATTTTAATCTAAATGTGCATATGGAGAAAACATTCCCCACCACTGGAAAACTCATCTGGTCCTACAGAGATGTGGTCCCTGTGTGACATTCCCCAAACTTGCTCCTGGGAATTTTCCAAAGAATTCCTACTTAAGTGTAATTTAGAAAACCGCAGGTCCCCATGGCTCCTCTACCAGTTCAGTTGTCAGTACCTGGGAATGCATCCCACTTATCCAGCACTTTGGTATTAAGTTTTGACCATAACATTTGGGTTGGACTAGGCTCAAGATATGTTTACCATGCTCCTTCCATGGTTTTCACTCATCTTGCTCCACGACAAGTGGATCAGTGCGCAGTCTCATAGGGAATGGTGAAAGGGTCTTCAATACCTTGTGAGGATGTGGCAGAGGAGTAGAGGGTGAGCTGGCAGGGAAAGCTGCCCACAGAACAAGGCACAAAGAAGCTGTTGGGACACCTCTGCAAGGGTAAAAGTTACAGAGAGAGCAGGTGATGGATTTTGGCAGGGGGGAAGAAAGTTAGAGGTTTCCCAGTTGCATTAAATGCAGACAAAGGCTGCCTTAAGGGGGTTATAGGCCTGGAATATCAAACCTTGAAGACTCTTTGACATGTCTAAGGCTGGAAGAAGAATGTAGTGGTCTCCTTTTCCAGTCACCGGCTCTGGTATCTGGGATTCCACCAGCCCAAATGTGCCAGGAATTAAGTCTCCCCAGACAGAGATAACATAGCAGAGCTCTGATCAAGGGACTGATATCAAAGGAGCAAATCTTTCAGCCCCGGGGATGAATCATCAGAGCAGTTTATTCCAACCTTTTCTCCTCCTTTCAAGTATCAGGTTCAATTACAGCAACGGCAGCACAAAAGGCTTCGTCATTCTAGGTGCTGAAAAGGCAGGGAAAACACAACCAGGAGGAATGGAATTCACAGGTGATACAAGACTGGGAGTGTGCTGCAAATACCACAGAGAACAAAGAAGTGATGTAAAAGGATCCTATCTTGCTTGGGCAGGGAGGAAGAAGAAAAGATGGGGGCTGGTCATGCACCTGAGGAGAAAGGATCCCCAAAGTTAAGTATTCAAAGGGACATATCTAGAAAGCACAGCATGGGAGGAAAATTTAAAAAAAGGTAGGCAAAAGAAATGCACGTTTGCCAGCTGAGGTACACCAAATTCAAACAACAGCAATATTATTTTGCAGACATTCAAGCAGTTGACAAAAATCCTTGTAATCTTATTTTCCTGAATGAGCAGACTGAGGCTGCATGTGGACCCAGGAAAGGGCCTGTAATTGAACAGCACAGGCCACTCCTTGGCTGAGCAGAAACAGTTTGTCATTGCAAAAAGCCTGTGCTTAAAGCTAAAAGGCATTACTAATACTGCCCACAGTTATGGTGAGGTTACACAAAGAAGGTCACATTCTGTTTTGCATGCCCTGCAAGATGTGGGGATGAGGAGGAAAGAGAAGCCCCAAGGAAGAGCAGCAAGCACAGGAGTTATAAACCAGCTTCTCTCTGCCAAGCCAGTATCAAACCAGAATTGCAGCACCTCAGCCTCTCTGATTCTCAGCAATATGTGGATCTAATCTCTGTTTACATACAGGGGGAGATCTGTCTTGTCTGAAGGCATTCCCACTGCCTGTTCCACTCAAATTGTCCTACCTCCTACGACACAGGTGAGGACAGGTGGAAAGGGCTGAACTGGAAGGCACAATTCTGGCGACTCTGATGGCAGTAGATGAGGTTGTGTGTGTCACTTCAGCTCCACCAGTTATTCAGAGTCATCTCACCTGTACAGAGATGAGCTGGAGGGCCAAGCTAGGTCTAGTCCTCTGTCTCATCAGTGTTGGTTATGTCAGCTGATCATTCAACAGGCTTTCCTGGGACATCAGTCATATCATTGCTGGATCTCAATAAACCATATTGTCAATGGGTCTGCTTCCCTTATGAAGCTGAATTAGTTCTGCTGGAAAAACAGGAGCAAGACCGTTGACTCTGCAGAAAGATCATTTATCTCTGAAGCCTGTAGCTCAGGTGCATGCCAGGAGCCACAGAACTGCTCCTGATCTGTAGTCTGGCTTGGGCTGCGGTTTGGTGCATGGGGATTTGGGTGGGAGGGAAGGAATTGCTTGTTTTGCAGGTTTGTGGCATGGCACTCATATTTCAGAGTGCCCTGTGCTTTGGCATGGCACAACTTACCCCTGTGAGTTGTCAGCTGCCCTAAAAGATGCTTACTGATAATTGCATTGCAGGTGAATCTAAGCTTTGCAGGAATTGTGGGTGCAGGAGTGAATATCAGCCATACGTACATATACATACATAAATACACATATATACATATACATATATATACACACACATATATATACATACATACATATACACACACAGATATATATATATATATATAAGTGTATATATATGCACACATATACACATATGGCCTCTTTCAGCTATGAGGCATATGAGGCATCTGGGAAACACATGCTGCCAGCATGTTGCCACATAACCAGGCATGTTTCCATGTTTCCATGCCTGGAAAACAGTGTAACACAGAGTCAGCACACTCCAGTGAGGCTGCACTCAGTAGCTTGTGTTTCCCCCAGGGCACTGTGCTGTAGCAGGAATGAAGCACCTCAGGAGCAAGGAAGAAATTCATGGCTCAAAGGTAATCAGCTTGTGGGGATGTAATGTTAAACTCATTGAGAAGGCAAGATGGTGGGGAAGGGGGTTGGGGTTGGTGGCCTGTGAAAATCTCAGCATGAAAAAAGGCAGGAAAGATTTCTTTATGAAATTATGGTATTCTTTTGGGAAAGTACCACATAGTAGAAGGAAGGACCAAGTGTGTTCAGGGGCAGAAGAAAATTATTGAGGTACAAGAGAGGACCCAGAGATGGCCAGGTAATGCGAGCTCATCTTCATTCATACTTTCAGTTTACCCATTTCTGTGCTGTTTTGGCCCCTTTTTTGTGATAGCTGTGCCACTGATGCAGACAAATCACCCAAAGACAGTGTTAGCAAGGAGTATTCAGTCTTTTCAGCTCTAGTAATAGAGGCTTCCATGTACAAATACAGTCTCAGGTCTCTGGCTGCTGCTGGAAGAGATCTTGGTGCTGCACTGCACTCTTCCTGCAAGGCACCAAGTATAAACCACAGGCTCAGCAGGAATTTTGTGTCCCCTTTGCTACAGAGACCACTGAGAGTTTTGTGTGGGGACTAGGTCGTTCAGGGGATCTGGGTGAAAACCTTGACTCTGTCTGTTGCAAAGCTGGGTTTGTGTGCATGGCTGTATGATTAGAGTAATTCAGCTTTTGCCCTTAGCTTCCCTGCAGAAGGAAGGAATTTGCAGATCTGCAAGCTGTGATCCAGGCTGTTAGAAGGCCTCCCTAGATGAGGCTGGGTGTGTGGACATTCTGTACCTTTTCATAACACTACTGGCAAGGATCAAGCAGTGTCTGTGCAACCAGAGTGCTCACACCCACAGCTCACACATCACTCGTGTGCTCAGCATGGCTGCGCTCCAAACCTTCCTGGCAGCCCCCGGTTCAGAGAGACTGGGAGCAGGGGCAGTACAATTGCTGTGGCTCCCAGACCTTCCAGCCAGCTGGCCCTGCAGCTGCCCAGCACTCCCAGTCCTGCAGTGCTTTGCACTCTGCAGGGAGATTATAATCCCCCTCCCTTGTGTCCCTCCATCACCTTCTTTCCCTTTCATGTCAGGCATGGTAAGGAGATGAGGAACCAGTCTGTGTTATGCCTCTGCAGTGTCCTTCATGGCAGGGCACTGCACAAGCAAAGGCACCCAGTGCTCTGCACATCCAGGGTGCATCACAGCTTCCCAGGAGCTTTGCATTTCCATGGTCTCTATTTTTAAAATGTCACTAATGTGTCCTGACCCCACCTTCAGCAGGATAAAGCATGCTCTATCAGCTCAGTTTAGTTGATAAAAACGTTAAGTCCCAGTCAAGGAAAAAAATTGAAAATGTCTTTTCAAGAACCAACACTGGGCACTAAATCTTTGCTAAAGCCTAATTTCTAGTCAGCCCTGGTGTTTGTGCTTTGGCTACTCTGTCCTCACACACAGAGTCAGTCAGGAAGTGGACTGTCCAGTCACAAGGAAAAACGTTTCTCTTCCTTTACTTCTACTTTTCCCCCCCATTTTTATTTTCTTATTTATTTCCTTTTTTTTTTTTTCCCAATTACATTTGGAAAAAGAAATCAGACTTGCTCACAGAAAAAGATGACTCTAAACAGTCTTTTTGGAAACACCAAAACTATACACTAATATGATGCTTTTAACTTTTCTTTGTTTTGTGTGACCAGAGCATGCCAGCACACACCATTACCTATGAACTACATATGATCTGTGTGAATGTCACCCTTGGGTCAGAATGAGAAAAAGGAGGAGCACAAAGGTGGTGGGGTGCTGCTCCACAAAAGCTTTGTCTCTTTCACAAAATAAGGAAATATACTGGCAAGTATTGCTCTCAACATTCTGCATGGATAAGTTTTTCTGAGATGCACAAGCCACTGCTGCAGGTTTCAGCAGTGGTGGTGTCTGCCCACACTGGGCTTTGCTGACATTGGCTTTGGCCAGTTCTGTTTGGATCTCATCCTGCACTACCTACCACAGGTAGGAACAAATCTCTGCTTTGTGCTTATGGCCAGGCTGCTTCTGGCTTGCCACTGGGAGCCTTCAGTGCAGCTGAGCCAGCTGTATCTTGCATGCCCATCAGGTTTAGCTGCCTGTGGCACTTAAAAGGTCCTGTGCATATTATCAGTTTCCACTGAGCCCTTTATGCAGGTTGCTCTGAGTGGCAGCTGACAATAAATTCCAGTGGCTGATGCTGTGTGTAAAATGCATGTTTTGGTCATGTTTCTCTTTGGGTTCCTGTGAAAAATCTCATTTTGCTGACAATTGTGTGTACTACTTTCTGTTGTTCAGGATGTGAGTAACTTTCTGGACATGATTGCTCACATCCTGTGGGGCAATTGCAATCTGGTCTACATGGATCTAAGACACAGACAAACATGCCACTTTCATAACCCAGAGAAAATACCTATGGTGTTCTTAATTGAAATTTTCAAAGGCCACCTGTCATCTCTCACCACCCCCAGCTCCCTCCCTGTGGTGGTGGTTACAACTTGACAGTGCTGAATTTACCAGATCAAGTGCAATCTCTGTGCTAATACGATGCAGCTACATGGCTGAAAAACTGCTGTGATGCAGCTGGAGACAGCAGCAAGACAGGTCCCTACTAAAAAAAACACCCCACAGTTAATAAGTACACGTGGGTGTAGAAACTCGGTAGGAAATACTGAGGCAACATTTGTCCTTCCTGCTCTCCTCCAGCAGTGACTGTCAGCCCGAGTGCAGCCCTGCACTTTTATTTGACAGTGTGATCTCACTCAGACGGGCGTGAACTTTGCTCACCGACTTCCCTCGGGCCGTCCCTTTGCTAATGAAAATACCCAGGTGCAAGGAGGGGCAGTGTTAAGCCAGGATCACGCAGGCCGTCAGCAGGAGAGTGGGATGCGAGCTGCTCCAAGCGCTGCTCTGCCCAGGAGGTGGCACTGCCAGCTTGGCTGCCCGGACCTGGCGCTTCTTGCGCAAACACAGCCCGGCCGTGAGTTCCTGTTCGAACCCCGCCTGCCAAGCACCACCCGAGATAAAACCTAAGTCATCTACCCTGTTCTGTTTGCTCGGCTTTCACCCTGATTGTCCCTTCTTCCAGCGAGATTGCTCAGGTCAAAAGCCCAGACAAGACATTGCACGCTGGCACAATTTCTTGCTGCGCCCAAAACGCCCAGCCATCTTTCCTCTCCTTTTCTCGCCATCCCCCTCCCTTTCCCGTCTTTCCCGTCTTTCCCTACCTCTCAGCTCTGATCTGTCAGCAGTGAGTAGATGCTCCAGACATGTGCTGTGTTTTGCAGTATTGCTGTCTCTTTTTAACTTGCATATCCAAAATTTTTGCAAGTGCACTGGTGTTTTCCCAGCCTTTTCATCAATGGCTATCAAGCTCTGCTTTATCCACAGGACAGAGAGGCCCAGAGCACACCAAGTCCTCTTTCTAGCTGCTGAAGCAAGATTAGCCTTCAGCATGCCACGTATTCCAAAGCTGTCAGCATTTTTTGTTCATTCCCACCACCTCAGTGTGCTTGGCAGCCATCTCTGTACCCACAGAACAGTCTTGGATGGACATGAAAGAACTCTTTTGGAGGGAGCATGGTGACAAAAAGACAAAGGCTGCTGGGTGACAGCAAGTGCTGAGCTGCACATTCTTGGTGGATATAGGCTAGAGTTTATTTACCTCCTCTGCCTCATGGCTGCCTGTTCCCTGCCCACCTTGCAGTCATAATGCCGTGACTACAAAGTGGGGTTGTCACCGTGATATTTTCTGAAAAATCCCTTCGCCAGGATTTCTTCTCCTGGGAAGCTGGGAAGCTTCAGCTTCTCCCTGTTTTGCTGCTTTGGAATGTGATTTGGAGAATTGTTGACCCAGCATGTGAATTGTTTTAATTTAATGACCAATCCCAGTCCAGCTGTTGGGACTCTGGTCAGTCACTGGTTTTTGTTATTCATTCTTTTCTAGCCTTCTGATGTATCCTTTCTCTTTCTTTAATATAGTTTTAGTATATAATTTCTTTTAATATAATAGAATAGAATAATAAATTAGCCTTCTGAGAGCATGGAGTCAAATTCTCATCTCTCACCTCATCCTGGGGACCTCACAATATCACATGGGGTCTCACACCAAGACACCTAAATAGCTAAAACTACCTGATGGCCATTCTACCTCACTTCAAACAGGTCCACTCATAGCCACACCACTTTCAAGGACTCTTCTTTTCAACCACTATTGCCTTCAGAGATCTGACCACTCTTCTCTGCATACTTCTCTCTCCTTATTACACACAGCTCCCTCCTGTCTCCTGCTGTAATGCCAGACACACAGCCAGCAAGTTTCCCAATGCTCTGGGTATGTGATAATCCTTCTGGCTACCTCACTACAGGGACCGTTTCCAGTCCAGCCCTAGGACTCCCTTCCAGAGTCACTCACTGTCTCTGCCACATCTCCTGCTGTGTTCATCACTCAGTGCTTCACTCCATTCCATCCTTCCTTGGCTTCCTCTCACTCTGTTCCCTAAACATCATCTTCTGTATCAAATTAACCACCATCAAACTGATCCACCAGTGCTATGCTGACTGCTCTGGGATGGCAGCAAATGTTTGCTGGGCTTTGGGAGTGCAATGGCCTTCTGCATGGACAGCCTCCCTTGTGTCCACATTCATGTAACACCAGAGAAGGAAGGTAGGCAACTATTTGTGTGCCAGAAATCCAGAGCTCCAGTTGTGCCCTTAGTCACTCTTCCACTGATTTACAGCATCAGAGCATTGTAAAAAGGCACTGGCACAAGACTGCATCTTCAAACAATTTTTTTTCTTTTTTTTTTTTTGGTGCAGCAGGTCTGGTAATTTTGAATGAAACTCATCCTAACTAAGGAAGGAGCTTCACAATGAATTCACGTGCAAAAAGGATGCATGCAAGAGCTGGGAAAAAAGATAGGGTATGGAGAAGGTGGATGGAAGGATGGAAGCATTGCTTGGGTACAGAATGATGAAATCAGAAAGGCCTTAGAGCCTAGCTAGAGGAGAAATTTACATGGAACAGGATGGGTGACAAAGGGATTATGCAACTATCCTAGTAACTAGTCCAGGGAAATGAGGACTAGTCTGCTGAGGAATGGGGTGACAAAGTAGTGACCAATTGCTCAGCCTTAGATGAGGATGAAGTACTCAAAGCTTTCCTTGCTATAGTCTGTAGAAGCAAAGCCTGCTCCCAGATTTCCAAACATATCGTAATGGTTTGTAAAACTGAGGGACAGTAAGGAGGGGGCATCACCAGGCTTAATATTACTTAGGGAGGTTGAATATATTACAGCGCATGAGATTGAATAGAATACACTCTAAGGGTGCTAGGACATTTCTGAAGCTGCTGAAAAAATTGCCTGATGTGATTGTGAGACCAGAGTGTTTCATCTGTCATCCCTGGCAGCTGGAAAAAATACTAATGTTGCATGCAGCTGTGCAGACCAAGCAGGATGAGTCAGTGAACCCCAGACCAGCCATCCCTACCTCAGTGCTGTGTCCTCTTGTCACCCAGTGCCACATGCACCAAAGACAAGGATGTGGTCAGGAAAGGGTGGTGCTGGTTTACCAAGGGCAAACTGACTGCCTTTGGAAATGAAAGGACTGGCTATATGGATTAGGGGAGAGTGGCTGATGTGATGCACTTTGACAGGACTGTAGGCACAGCATCCTCCTTTGGAAGGAGGGGGAGGTATGGCAGCAAACCACAACTCAGCATACTGGGAACAGGGAAGATGCAAAATATCCCAGTGATTGTGAATGATGCCACCAGCAGCTCCTCTAAACTCCAGGCTGGTATCCTGTGACATTGCCCAAAGATTGCCCTGAGCAACCTCTCATGCTCTTCACGCCCTGACACATGGTAGAACACATCAGAAAGAGTAAATATTGCACCTACACAGACTGGTTGCACGACAAAATATTCTGTACCACTGAATGTTGCTCTGGAGACAGAGAAAAAGCTTGATCAGAATTAATTGACCAAATTTTATCAAATTTCCCCCAACCCTTTCATGAGCAATATCTGGAAACAAAAGAGGCATCCCCCATCTATTACAACCACATACTTCTGATGTTCTGCTGATGTTCTACATCCACTGAATGTTGCTTTACTCAAGCACGTAATTTGTAGATGCATTTGCCCATGAAATAGTTGGCACCTTCAAGAGGCCAGAGAAGATGTCAATGGAAAATTCATAACCAGGGAGACAGAGTGAGGAAGAAAGTTTTCACACTAGTTTCAGCTTATGCATAATGGTTATCAGCTATTCCTTACAAGCTATCCAAGAGTGTATCTATGTAGGCAGGAGCTGCTGGGCCCACATGGCCACTGCTCTGGCAATGCTGGGACAGCCAACAGGATGCTTCAGTGCTGGGGGCAGGAGTTAAGAGAGCAGGCCATACAGGTTGCCTGCATTTTTCTGTGCACTGGGGCGTGGAACTGGCTGGAACGATACTGGGAGAGCTGGGTCAGACACTAGAAGGTAGAATGGCAAAGTGCAGCATGCCAAAATCTGCAGGGTAATATGGATCTGGAGTGGCTGGAGATGAGATCCCACAGTAGCTACTCACCCATTTTCTGCCCCATGTGACAGGGTGCTTCCGAGAAGGCATTGGTGTTTCCTTACAGCAAAGAAGTGCCACATTCAGATTTCTGTCCCAGTCCACTGGGAATGAGGGGTTGGCATTACAGGCACAGACAGGAAACGTGGAAAGGAGGGACCTTATGGCTTCCAGTTCTCAGGCGATCAAGCTAGAATGGGAAATCCCAGGTAGCAGGACTATTTTGGAGGAACATTTGATTTTAATGGGTCAATAGAGAGAAGGAGATGGGGTAGAGCCTTGAGAAATTCTTCTCCAGTATTGACACCTTCTCACAATTCATTCATAAAATCCCACCACCTGCCTGTTCTAAACTTCCCTTACAAAGACACTGCTTCTCTTCACTGTGAGCACAGGCCAAGCTGCTAAGCTTGCTAGCTGCTAAGCACTCATGTTCAGTCCCTCATCACCACTCAGACTCCAGAGTTCTGTAAAAAAGGCAATAAAAACTGTTCTGAGGGTTTCATATCTGTCTGTCAAGGTTTCAGTGTGAATCAAGGGGGCAGACATGGGGGACATAATTTCAGGTTATGTTGTTTTAAAAAATGGGAGTGATAGGAAGTCTGGCTTAATCACAGAAATATCTTCTATCCCAGCTGCACTTTTAACACTGTACTACCTTGAGCAAGCAATGATATCTGTGCAACCAAAGTGTTCGCACCCACAAACCACACATCAGATAAGTTTTTATTTCATAAGAAAGACATGGACTCTAATATGAATCTCAGCTGGGGTTTGCAGTGTTAGTGGGAAGCCACTTCAAACATGGTTTTTATGGCTGTGCTCCAAAAACCTTCCCAGGAGCACCCAGTTCAGAGAGTCCAGGAGCAGGAGCAGCGTGAACCCTTTAGATCCATCCAGATCTTCCAGTTACCTGATCTTCCAGTCCTGCAGTCCATTGCATTTATATCAGGAGATCATCTCTTTCCTTTGTGCTCCCCTTTCCTCACCTTGTCCCTCCAAGTCAGGCAAGACAAGGAGATGAGGAGCCATGCCAGGCCTCGGCAGTCTCCCTCACCTCAGAGGCCAGCACCAGCAAATGCACCCAATGACTGCACATCGGGTGCCAGGTGAGTGCATTTGGGACCATTCCTGTGTCCCTTTTGGCCTCCAGTCCAGAGAGGGCTGCCAGGGAACTGAGATGTGTCCAGCCTGCCCAGTTCAAGTTGCAGTGGCTCATTCTGGCTCCTAAGAGCTGTCAGCATTTCCAGGCATGAGTCCCATCCTTACCTCCCTGTCAACCCACTCTGCAAAATTCACTCCTTTAAGTCTTCCCATTGAGCTTTAGATTTCCTCAGTCTCTATTTTTAAAGTGTCACTAATTTGTTTTGAACCTGCCTTCAGCAGAACAAAACCTGTTAATAAAAATTAAGTAGCAGTCAAGGAAAAAATATGAAACTGTCTTTTCAAGAGCCAACACTGTGCACTAAATCTTTGTTAAGGCTTTATTTTTAGTTAGCCCTTGTGTTTGTTCCTTTGGCTGCTCTGTTCTCACACAGCCAGTCAGGAAGTGGACTTTCCAGTCACAAGGAAAAATGTTTCTCTCCCTTAACTTCTATTTTTTCCCCCTTTTTTTTTGGTTTTGCTTAGTTTTCTTTTTTTGTGTATGTTTGGAAACACCAAAACCATACACTAATACAATGCTTTCAACTTTTTTGTGTATATGTGCATGACCAGAGCATGCCAGCACGCACCATTACCTATGAACTACATATGGTCTGTGTGAATGTAACTCTTGCATCAGAATGAGAAAAAGGAGGAGCATAAAGGTGATTGACTGCTGCTCTATCACTCCATAAAAATTTGGTCTCTGGCACAAAATAAGGAAGCTGAAAAGTATTCCTCTCAACATTTCTGCATGGATAAGTTTTTCTGAGATGCACAAGCCACTGCTGCAGGTTTCAGCAGCGGTGGTGTCTGCCCACACTGGGCTTTGCTGACATTGGCTTTGGCCAGTTCTGTTTGGATCTCATCCTGCACTACCTACCACAGGTAGGAACAAATCTCTGCTTTGTGCCTATGGCCAGGCTGCTTCTGGCTTGCCACTGGGAGCCTTCAGTGCAGCTGAGCCAGCTGTATCTTGCATTCCCATCAGGTTTAGCTCCCTGTGGCTCTCAAGAGGCATTTTTAGAGCCATCTTTCAAGCAAGCAGAACCCAATCTTTGTGGACCAAGAGGTGAGGTCGTACTGCAAAGAACACTGTGACTCTGACATAGCAGTTTGTTTCAGCTGCAAAGATACTTCTGGACACATGGTGAAGGTGACACTTCTATTTCTCTTTCCCTGAAGAACCCATGACCTCTTCCCTGTGATTCACTAGCTTCTGGAGTACTATTGGGCTTCATTTTATTTTGCATGCAGATCAAGGGCCCATACTTTGGTTTCACTTCCTCAGTATCTCACCTGCTTCTTTTAAAGTTCATATTCCTCTCTTTTAGATCCTGTTCCACCTTTTCATACTTATAAACATCTTATCTTCCTTCCACATCTTGGGTAATTTTATTATTTTTTGTTTCTTTTCCCTCATTCTCCTGTTACATGGCTGTGTCCATGTCCCTTCACACCTTCACCACTTTTCCTAGGTTTCATCCTCTTCTGGTTCTGCATCCTTAGGCCTTCCTCAGTGGAAAATTATTCTGGTGGCTTTCCTCTAAACCTTAAGGACTCTTTAGGTCATACACTGGACTCAAAGCAGAGTTATTACCTTAAGACTTTCACTGTGGGTTTTGATCCATACCAGAGAGGAGAGCACTTTGCAAGAAATAAGCAGAGCAAAGGGGAGAAAAAGCTAGTCCAGACCTCAAAGAATTTAATGGGAGTAACAAGGTAATATGCAGTCTGAGTGACAATAGCACTTGGTGATAGGAATATAAAGGAAGTAATAAACATCTGAGTTTGTTTGCGTTGGAGAATCAAATTTGTTAATGGAAGGCAAATTTGTTCATGATGGAAAAGACTAAAAAACAGGATGAAACAGAGACCAGAGATGGAAAAACAGGATGCTGTTCAATCAGGTTGATCTAGTGATAGCTTAGTTTTAACATGGAAGACCAGTTGCTGGCTCAGAACAGGATCTGCAGTGGTCCCACAATGCATGTCACAGTGACTGGTGCACCAGTATGACTGCCTTACACAAATCCATGTGACCTCTTGCTAAACAGAAAATGGTTGTGCAACATAAGCAGAAAACAGACTTAGCAGGTCAGTCATGTGTCTGTCAGGCCTGCTGAAACTCATGGAAAAGGAAGAGACAGTTCTTGTAAACACTGTGTAATTTAGTGAGGTATAGCATTGAAACAAGATATATCACAGCAAGTGAATTGTTTTTAAAAGTTACAGCCTGCCTCCACCAGAAATGGAATACGTTCAAGTAACACCATTAAAATTGTCATAGCAATATAAATTTTAGGAGGCAAAATCATATTCTCTTCTCGTCTGACAGCCTGAGTGCTGCCTTTTCCCAGCAGCATATATGAAGACAACTGTCTCTTGTCTGGTAACTCACATTGTAAAGACAGAGCCAGGCTAAGTGACAGACCAGACCCCAGGTTTTCCAGCAAGCATCTCACATGTCTTCTGAAAGTGAAGAAAATGTTAGAATTGTGTCCTTGGTCTGATCTGCAGGAAGTCTGGAAAAAAAGGCCAGAGAGACATAAATTTTCTGTGCAACAAAATGTGCATTTGATTTACCTGCTGGCAAGACCTTTCTCACAATGTGTGCAGTGGGAGAAAATGTTGTGGTGAGTCACTTCTTGATGCTGCTCCACCGTGGCCCATCACAATGACATTGGCAGTGTGTCCACACCTTCCTTCCTCTCAAATGGAAGCAGTGATGGCACAGTCCCCCACCAAACTGGCAAATATTCCTTCTTGGAGTAACCCTTAAAGAAGGGGTTGGTGACTTTGCTCAGAGGTAAGACTGCAGTCTCCTGCCTGTGCTCTCACCCAGACACCTTCCCAAGGGAGAAGTTGCCCCATATCTCCCCAGCTACTGAGGTGTCTAAAATGCATCCTCTTTTCAGTACAGAAAATCAAATTAAAAGATTTTTGCACTGGACATGGAGTAGGGAAATGTACCTCCAATAAAATGTTATTTGCTGGAGGCCTTTTTCCCACATTTCTTCTCACAGAAATAAACTGCTGTTCTTGGCTGGTATGCAAAGACATTAATCAGAAATAACACAGGCAGAAAGCAACAGATGTTGGCAGCGATGCTGTGACACTTTATTGTGCTCCAGCCTGTAAACCAGCACTGAAACCTTTGACAAGGCTGACGTCACTTGAGACCCTCGGGGTTCTTCTCCTGTCCATTCAGCATCAGTTTCATTCCAAGAACTTGCCAGTAATTAATTTCTGTGGGGTAGTGTGGTGGCCCAAAAGTACTGCCTACATGCTCATTTGGATGGGATGAACACTTCCAGCTGAAAACAGCCCATCCTCAAACCATTAAATTGCATTCAAACCATTAATTGGAAACAGGTTTTCCATTTGAAGCTCCCTTACAATTTTAAGAACCAGATCTAAACCAAAGCCTTGTTCCTTAACCCAGATTTTATCACAAACGCTACACAAAAGATTAATTTAGGGCTCAGTGAATCACATGCTTTGGCCACAAGTGATTTTGTTCTCTGCATCCACTTGGACAAAGAAGACTGAAATGTTAAGAGTTAAGTTTGAGCTGGATATGCTTATGAGTTTGGATGGCTGGGCTTTATTTTTGTAGTTGAGCTGGAATTGAAAAACAATCCTAGACAGATTAGCCCAGGGCACTCCCCAGCTCCAAGGCTGGTTGCATACCAAGCTTAGCAAAACACAGGCGCGAGCTGGGAGCACGCAGCAGCCAGCCACAGCAGCTTTCAGAAAGGCTTCATGGGGTCACTGCTCTGCTGAGCTTTTCCAGACTTTACATTGCTCCCTACCTTCTCCTTGTTTCAGGCTTTGAGCAGCCTGCTGACTCTGGAGTTATATTAACCATATTCCTGCTCTAAGGTACTCTGGGTCTGCCATCTTTTCCTTCCTTTCACTTAATCCCATCCTCTTCTGCTGAAGGATATTCTGTTCACATATTTTTTAGAGCAGCCCAAAGACCTGAGAGTAGTCCAAGGAATGTTGCAGTCCCTGAGCTACAGGATCAGCTCCTGAGGCAGTGGGTTTTTTCTCCATCCCTCTGCTCCTTTCCAATATTCACTGCAGAGTGTACAGTGGCACAGTCTCACAGGAGGACATGAAGGTCACATTCCAAACAGAGGGAGGAAAGCAGCTACAGGGGAAAGGGGTCCTTCTCCCTCCTGGCAGAGAAGGTGAGGAGTGCAGTGGGAACAGAGCAGGGGCAGAAGCCTCACCTTCTTTAGCTCTGGGCAAGATTCATATCCTCCAGCCACTTCTCCTCTCCCTTCCTGTTACATTGGAAAAGTATTTGCACATAAACAAAAAGGATTTGGGCAAACAAGAAGCAGAGAAGCACATCTTTAGTTTAAAAATTGCTAAGAAATGGTAGTAAGGGAATTATAGGTGATTTGCATAGAAGCTGAGAGAAATTATCACTTCCAGTGATAAAACAGTAACTCCAGAGTACCTAGCGACCCAGAAAGGTTGCAGCGTAGATGCTGATAATATCTCAGGATGTAGTCCCAGGCTTTGATAAAAGAATAAGAGAAGACCTACAGGATAAAGGTAAAATCCAAATCAGGTATTTATTTCATATTTTTTATTTCAAAACCAGGAAACAACCACATTAATAAGCATATAAAATCCATCAGAAATATTCACAATGCCGTTACAGAAAAAGAAATTAAGAAAAATAGGCCTACACATTTCGGTCCAAGCCAACACACATCTGATGCAAAGTATGGAATGCTCTTATGCACAGCTGTGAGGGGAATTTCCTAACATACAGAGACCCATACAGAAATATCATGTCTGGATGTGCTGGAGGGCCAAAGGAAGGGCACAGAAATCTATGTAACTCAGCCAAATATCAAAATTGGGAGAGACATCTTATGTAATACTTCTGTGAATAAATATCTGGAATGTAAGCCTCAATAAAAAGCTTGGGAAAACTGGATGTAATATGATTACATTGTGCAAAGCTGGGGAGTTTCAAATTAATTCACAGGAAGCATTTAACAGCAGCAAATTTAACTGATCTTTGCAACTGTTTCTCATTAGGGAAGGTAGAAATGTCATCACTAGTTACTAAAAATGTCAGACAGACCCCCCAGAATATACATCAATGGGAATTTCTCTAACCTGCTCTGAAGCACTATGTTGGCAAGAAAGCCTGGGCTATCCATGCTGCAAAAGTCTTGCTGTCATTCCAACCTTTCTTCCTTTTACCACCTCAGAACCTGGGGGCCTACCTCTTTTCTAGGATATCCAGTGATGAATTCCTGCAGGTCGACCCAAGTCTGACCACATTCAAAAACTGCAGCTTGATCTCAGAAGAGCAGGACTGTAAACTGGACCTACCTCTGTGCTACCTTTAGATATTTTGTGCAGGTCTGGACAGGCACGGGCCTGGAGCCTGTCACAGAACGCTGCAGGGATTAAAGCTGCCCCTCCTTGACTGCAAGTGTACCCTAGGCACTACTTTTTGCCTGCCTGAGCTAGCTTGGCAGCAAGGGTGGGGAACACAAACTCAATTGCCCATGGAATGACAAGTAAGGAGACCAACGTTTACTGATGAACAATTACTGCCTGCCACATCTCTTAGAACAGAGGCACTATAACAGAGCTGTACACATCTACAAAGCACACTGGTGAGCACCACAACATCATGCAGACCTTCCAGAGAGGATATATGGGGCAAAAAACACCTGGCCTTCAACCAAGCAGGGGACTGAGCACTACAGACCTTTTGCACTGCTAAACCAGCAAATTCCAGTAGCTCTGGCGTCTAGTCCTGCATCTCTACTCTCATGAACTTAAATGTACAACTGACCATGCCTGTGTCCAGGAAGGTCATGCTACATGACCCTCTGTAATATTTATAGGAACAACTGCTAAGAAAATACAGCTATGAAAAATAATCTTTACCCTTGCGCTCCTTTAAATGACAATCTGCAAGTTTCAGAACTTATGATGTACTAGACTATAACAGAGAAGCCAAAAAGAAATAAAATTAAGAGAAGGCAGGAAAAATTACTTTCTGGTTTGCAATCACCACCCTCACTCATCCATAGAATGCTTAAAACCATGTCTGAAAACATAATCCAACAAAACCCATTTTAAGATGCAATATCACACTCTCATCAACACTTGAGAACAATTATTTAAAACAGCCACCAAAAATCCCTAATAACAGAGATTTTAGTGCAGAAACATACCTCTTCCCAAGAGTACAGAACTCCTCAAATTTCTTTCCAGAGGGCACAAATAACTTCAAGGCGATGTGCATAATTGGCTCTGCTGTACATACCACCTAAAATGCTCAATCTCCTTTTAGTACATTTCCCCTTTACAGTCTTATTGCACCTCAAGTCTACAGCATCTTTTGTTAGAATAGCTATTTCTCTTAAACCTCTCCAATTTCTTTATCTGTACATTTTTGTACACCATTAAAAAAATAAATATTTACAAAGTGACATACAAATAAATAAACTGAAGTAAAAGTATGCTTTCAGTCTGTCTATACAAAAAATAAAAGAGCAGGAAAAAATATGCATGTGACTTGGTCCCCTTTTTCCTGAGGCTAAAAAGAGTGCACACTGGATAGGAAAAAGCACAATGGCTTTTTGGTAAGCTTGCTAAATTCCAGTGTAACACCATACACACACACACAGAGTAGACTCAAAGGGCTGGGGACTTGTTTAGCAGGTCACTTCAGCTCACTACAAAAATAGTAATTAGGGTCAAATACATAAAGGTCACTGTGTGCATAAGTATGTTAACCCCAAATGGCAATTTTATGTGAGAAAAGTAAAAATATTGCCAGCTCTTCTCTGTTCTCCTGATGTTTGTGGCAGGAAAGATGAGATTATTTTTGCAAGTGCCAGGTGCTTTCCAGTATGGCAGATCACCCATATCAGAATTGCTTAATGCTGTCAAGCCTGGCAGAATGGGCGAGCATGTGGGTGAAAAGAAGAATATAGCAGCAACTGAGGAGGGGAAAAACGTCCCAGTTCTCATGGTTTTCTTTGCTCATTCCTTTAATGACTCTTTAAGCATGAAAGAGTTAAAGAATGGGTGCATCATCGTGGCTCTTAGGCAGCTTTGTTCATCTCCATCTTCTGGGGTGAGCCGGTTCCTCGTCCTTCAAAGACTCTGGAGATCTCTTCAAAAGTCCTGCCCTTGGTCTCTGGCACTTTGAAGAAGGTGAAGACAAAGAAGATGACCAGGAAAACAAGGAAGATGAGGAAGACATAGGAGCCACATAGTTTCTGCAGGGAGAACACACACATTTTTTCATATTACATGTAAGGTCATTTGCTGTTGAGAGGTTAAAATTCCAACACCTTTCTCCAACAGTGCCCTTACTGACTTTTTTCTCACCACAGCATTTTAAAAATTGAAATCACATTCCTATGGGCTTCTAGAAGTCTTTAATCTTCCTGAGGGTGACCAAAATTGATGCTTTTAAAGCAAAAGCAATGATGTGCTAAGATGGCTCTTGCAAATATTTGTAAGATGCAACCAGTTAAAACAGCAGAATATAAGGTGAGCAACAGCCTCCAGTAACAATCATAACAGACTCAGAGACTTCTGGAAGACTCAACAGCCCTCTTCCCAAAGCAGGGACAATTTCTAGGAGAGGCTAAGCTATTAAAGGTCCTATAGTCATGTGACGAAGTCTTCAATGACACAGATTCTACTGCTTTTCTGGACGCCTCTTCCAATGGTGCAGTGCTTTCACACAGCTTCATAAACCAGGACTTACCTCTGCATAGGGGAAGAGCATTCCCACCAAGAAATTGGAGGTCCAGTTGGAACAACCAGCCACTGCCACAGCTGCAGGTCGTGGGCCCTGGCTGAAGAGTTCTGCCACAATGAACCACGGGATAGGGCCAGGGCCAATCTCAAAAAGAGCCACAAAGCCAAAAGTGGCAACAATGCTGATGTATCTGATCCAGTCCACGACGTCCTGCAAGGGAACAAAGAATGATCAGCACAACACCATCTCTAGCATCACAACTTTCTCAGCTGCACTGCAAACGCTATAGCAGTTCCCAGAGTTATAAAATTGCTCTTTCCATTGCACACTTGGCTCTACCTGCCTACAGGGCAGTATTGCAGAGAAAAGCAGACGTGTTTTCTTATAGTTTCCTGCTGGGGTCAGCCTGGACAATAACACCCATCACTCACCTTCAGAGCCAAAGCCACAGTCATAATAGCAGCACACACAGCCATGCCACCCAAACCAGCTAAATGGAGGGTCCGGCGGCCAGCACGCTCCACCAGGAACAGCTGGAAAGGAGAAGGCAGAAGGAAAAAAATGTCCATTACTTTGGCAGCAAAAGCAGAACAGACCTCCTCGCTCAGTATCTCCTGCATCTTCTCCTTATCTGCCCATAAACCTCAGAGACCATGATGATCTCAGTGCAGGTCACCAGGCTGCTCCATTGTCAGCACAAGTTCTTCCACTCTGGTTCTTGCTGCTGCTCCCTCTCATCACTCTTTTCCCCACGTGCACTCCTTTTCTACATTCTCTTTCATCTAAGATAACATCTCTTTCTGCCCATCTCTCCTCCCACCTCACCTTTGATGCACGCTGGTCTTTGCTCCCACAGGTCAGTGCACAGCCCAGTGCTTTGCCACCACCTGGCTACTTGTCTGTAGTGCCACCAGCCAGGGACACACCCAGGCAGACACAGCCCTGTCCCACTCACCGACACCACAGTGAAGACTGTGTTCACCACACCAGCTCCAATGGTGGCATAGACAGGCTGTGTGATACCAGCTCGTTCAAAAATCCCCGTGGAATAGTAGAATACCTGGCAAGAGAAGAGAAAGTTGGACAGAGTCACGATTCCATGTTTGAGAGCATGTCCCTCATCCTCTGCCTACCAGCTTGCACTCCCATCAGGGAGTTTCTAAGCAGCACTCCACACTATAAAACAGCATGCTTCCAGTCAAGGTTCATTCACTTGGTGCAAGGCTGCAGTGCCTCACCAGGGTGCACGTGGGCAAAGTGAAAGCCACAATATCCACTTTCCATCTCAGCATCTTTGCCAAATGACAAAACAGTGACCTCCAGTCAAGGCAAAAAGATGTTTTGGGACTTGGAGTTCTCTCCACACCAGTAGCAAGTGCAAGTTTAGCCAGAGATAAGGGAGGCCCAGAAGATGGGACAGCAAGATAACTCACAGCATTGATGCCTGAGAGCTGCTGGGAGAGCTGCAGCATGATGGCAATGATAATGGCTTGACGGTAGTTTGGAGAACGGAAGAGCTCAGGCACAGTTACTTTCTTTTCCTGGGACATTTTAGCACTTTCTTCTTTCATCTCCTCGATGTCTTGAGATACATCTCGATCGCCACGGAGCTTCTGGAGAACTGGAGGGAAGAATCCAAAGACACCAGGCATGAGATACACACCTACCGGCCAGGGCAGGTGTGTGTCCCATCCTGCTGCTGCAGGGAGGGTACGGGAGGAAGACTCAACACCCCCAGCTGGTGTTGAGGCCTGCTGCATGGGAAAGGCCAAGCCTCTGCTGCCAGCCTTGCTCTTCTTTTCAACCCAGAGGTCAGGGTGCTGTGAACAGCACAGAAACCAGGCCCAGGTCCTGCTCATGTTTATTGATCTCCAAGGTTATGTTTGATCCTGAATTTCTGTTCAGACTCTTGCCAGAGCTGATCCCAGCCCTCCAAGCTCCTGTTAAATGCCAGCCTACTTCCTGCCTTTCAGGAGGAGCTGGGAGAGTGGCAGCAGCAGCTGGTCCTGCTACATCCCACCAGGCTAGGTGCCACTCCTCACATCTTGATCCCACCTGCAGCCTCTGTTGGGATGCCAGGTTTCTCATGCTTCCTGGCACTGGTGCAACCTAAAGGATGGGAAGGTAGGCCAGGCCTGATGCCCTCCGGGAGCCACACCCTAATTCACCACAGGCACCAGGATCAGTCCTGGCCTCCCACTCAAGCTCAGCGCAGGTTGGGAGCCAGAACACTGCCCTGCCCCTTTGAGATGAGTTCTTACCTGCTTGGGCTTTCTCCTCCTCCATCTTGTTGATCAATAGGAAGCGGGGGCTTTCAGGGCAGAACAGAAGACCAATACACTGAATGATTGCTGGGAGGATTGTGAAGCCCAAAAGCATTGGCCAAAGACCTTCAGTGCCCATGATCGCCTCTAGTCCAAAGATCTACACCAAGGACAGCAGAGAAGTAAGAGTGACTTCAAACACTTCAATTCCTCACCCCCACCCCAGTACGACAGGATCCACACTTTGCCCCTGAGGGCAAGTAAAGCCCTCCTCACCCCACGTGAGGGCAGGATCAGGTTGTGCCAGGCCTACCTGAGCCACCAGGATGCCCACAACAATTCCCAGCTGGTTGAGGGTGCCGAAGGCTCCTCGGAGACTGGTGGGCGACACTTCGCTGATGTACATGGGCACAAAGCCGGTGCACAGGCCACAGAAGGTGCCAATGACAAAGCGGCCAATGATGAACATCTCCACCGATCCTGCTGCCTTAGAGAAGGCCATGAGAAGGCCACCAGCAAAGGCCAAGACATTCACAAGCAGCATGGAGTTCCTCCTGCCAGGGTAAAGATGTCAAGATTGAACTTAAACTGGCAATACAGCAGGAAAATCATCAGGAGAGGGGTAAATGTAAACCTGCCCATGATCTCCCATCTCAGGGGTGGGAACAGAATGGAATAATTCTCATTCAGATCCTGCCTTGGCCTGCAATCCTTTCTGCAGCCCACACAATCTTGCCTTCTCCCCACCTCGGCCCTCATCCTCCCACCACTCCTTTTTAAAGGGAAAAGTTCTCCAAACGCTTGCATCCCCCGCTTCCCAACTTACCTGCCAAATCTGTTTACAAAGAGACTGACTGAGAATGAGCCAATCATTCCTCCTACTGAGAAGATGGCCACAGAAAGTGACCACAGGGAGGTGAGTAGTTCTTGGGAGGCCGCCGACCCGCTCCTTTCTGACAGGGTTCTGTTGAAAAAGCCCCGGATGATCTGCAAGAGGAGTCAGGTAGCAAGAATTACAATCCAGAGGGGGGCATTTTACACGTGGGAGAGGGGAGACTGCCTTCCTTCTGCTTCCTGCTGCCATAAGAGAGACCCAGAAAGGCAACAAGTTATACAAGGGAAAGACAAGGGCACAGAGGTAGCTCAGTATGATGAGGGACAGTGCTTCACTGAGTGGAGGGGCAGGCAGGGTAGCTGCAGGACAGCAGTGTTTATTAATGAGAACAGGCTTATCTTCTGAATATTTCAGATGAGTCACTGGTGGTTCTTGGGAGTTGGGAATGAAAGGGAACAAGAAAACATGACCAGTGAGTGGATGGGAACATTTCTGGCAATACCAAAACATTGACAGCAGGGATGGGATTTCTGGTATAGAAATAGCTGGAGACACACAAGGCTTCACTGAAGTAAGCCTGAAAAATTGTTTATTTCTTACATAATGCTGTCTCAGAGGGGATGTGACAGGGCCATGTTGCTGATTTCCCAGGCATCCTCCTAGCTGGTGAGGTAAATTCTGGCATGGGGGGGGGGGATGGAGTGTGTGCCCCCAGCAGATGGCAGCAGGACATTAACTAGGGAGGACTGACCCCATCCCCCATCCCGTGGTGAACATCTCTTCCCGGAGAGAGGGTGGATGTGGTATTCGTGACTCAGTTCTTGACAGAGGAACCATCTTAAAGTTACATGAAAAGCACATCTCTCATTTTCTTCACCTCTTAGGCTACAGTCATGGGACGATTTGGTCAAATGTCCAAGTCACAACCCTTTTACAAGCACTTAATCTATACTTAACACAAGGAATGAATAAACAAGTAAAATAAACTTGAAATAAACTAAATTAGGGCAGCTGTAATTCCTACCAACCTTTAACTGTTTTCTGCACACTGCTCTCTACATTCCTTCTGCCGTGGTTGGTTTATTCTGACTCAAAACTGAGGCAGCTCACATTCCTCCACACACTACGTATTGCAGATGGAACCCTACTGCCCTTCCTGTGCCTCTAATTAAGAGAATGAACCTCTCTGTTTGCTTTCTCCCCTCCCCAAAACTTTGTTCTTCCTGTTCAATATTGTATTTGAACGGGGGTTTTAATACCTTACTGACTTCATAAACCAAAACCAAATTACTTGGGAGACAGTCCCTCTCCTTTCTACACCATTGTGGTCCCATCAGCAACTCACCCATCCCACCTCTCCCTTCCTCTCACCTTCTCAGGGGCATTGATGACACCGGTGTTGTATCCAAATTGGAGGGATCCGATGGCAGCAATGGAAACCGCATAGATGAGAGGGGCTGTGAGTTTCTGTGGCAAGAGAGGGAACAATTATTTAGTTAATTTGGCTGTCTACACAACTTGAGCTTCTCTTCAGCATAAAGAGCAGCTGCAGCTCAGAGGTGCCCCATGCAAGTGCTCTGAGGGCAGGGAATGGGCTTTTATCCAGCGAGGGTGAGTACCAGTTGCATCCCTCGGATCCCCTCCCTAGAAAGGGAGATGCAACTGTACAGCATGAAAAGTTCTGCCGCTACAAGTAGGAGGGTTTGTCAGGGCCTCCCCTTTGTTATCTCCTGACCTTCAGCAACTATTCTCAGCTCATCAGTAACAAATACACTGCCTGCATTAGTGGCTGTTATTTTGGGTTGATCTGCTTTACAGCAGCTTTTGCTGATCTCTGGCATGTCATGAAAGAAAGGTCTAACTCTTCCCTGAGCCAGCTGACAAGTTCCCATAAATTGAGTCTCAGATCTGGCCATGAGCTACACTGGCAGTCACTCACAACAGTTACAACACGCACTCTCTTCAGCAACAGGCTTGTTTTTCCCAGGCTAGGGCTTCCCATCCCTGCCCCAGGGCACTGGCACAGCGGCTGCATCAAGAGGTGGCAGCAGTTGCTACCGAGCTCCCTGTCTATTTTTCTTTAAGCTGTGGCAATAGTTGGTATCTTACATGAAGCACACTCCCTGAAGTTTCAGTGTACCCGAATCTCTAGTAAATTAAAATAAAAACTGCTGAGCCCTTAGACCCATAGGGAAAGTTTAGGGACCAACCTCAGAAGTCCCACAGAGAAACTGAAGTGTCAGCAAAAAGCATCTGACATTTTATTCATTTTTAAAGCTTGTGGCATTTAAGCCAGCTCCGAGTGAGGGAGGTGTGGGGGAGCAGGTGACTCAGGAGTTGGCACTTAGGCAGCCACTGCCTGAGTTGGCACAATTCAGAAAGATTGTGTTCCTTCCCATCTCAGGAGGTTTGGAAGCTTTTCCAAAAATATTAACAGTTCCTTTTCCAAGACTTTCCAATTATTGTAGTTAAGCCTGGCAGAGTAAACTACTAGGTGGGGCCCACTGTCACAGCTCCTCCAGTCTCTCACTTTCTAGCTCAGCTCCAGGAGTAGCAGCTCTCAAAACTGCCCAAAGTTTTGGACAATAACCTTCTGTTATACAGTGCTTGTGCCACCTCCACCAATCTTTCAAGCCAAGCATGTATGTGCTTCTGGCCTGCACAGCCCTCAGACACAACCAGTTCTGCCTCAATAAACAACATTTGGGGAAAGGACTCTCAGGCACAACTTCCTCCACCGACCTACATCATGTAAATGTCCTCCTGCCCAGGTCAGTGGTGGCGACAAAATGGACACGGGGCAGATGAGCACGGAGGTGAATTCAAACCTGAACACACCCTAGGCAGGCCAGGCATTCTCCCTGGCACCCTGTGACCGCTCCCCTCATTTTTATCTCAAGGAAATTTGGCACAGAACCACAAGGACACAGCTCTTCCAAAGCAACTCGATGCCTGCAAAAAACGCATTATAATATCTGAACAGTTTTGGGACTCCAGGCCAGGTCATCTCTATCCAGCAGGTATGGCAAAGCTGCAGACAAACCCCAGCTCTCCACATGGCTCACAGAGGAGCACCTTCCCTCCAGGACTCTGCTTTGTCATGGCTAGCAGTGACCACAGCTGGCCGTCTCCTTCTGGGTGCTGCAGGGACCACAGGGTCCCTGCTTTGTGGGTACCCCTCACTTACATGACATATAAATGAGCTGCAGGGTTAGTTGTTCTACCCTCTTTCATGCTTCCTCCTCCTGGCTGCTGCCTGCTATTCATCTTCTGCCCAACCTCCCACCACCTAGACATCACACGGCATGACCCATCCCCTCCAGCGAGCCAGACCGTGATCTAATGTATGGATCATTTGTTCGTGCTGTAAGTGCCTCGCTTCCCAAAAGGCAAACAGGGAGCTCAGAAATAGTACAGCTACACCCACTCTATCCGAAGGCTCAAGACTGAGGTCTGTGCACCAGCACGGAATTCAAACCACCACCCCTCCCTCCGACCACAGGCGTCGGCAGCATTCGTTTGCAGGAGATGCTCCTCACCAGCTCCCCTCCCTCGCTGCCTCCAACCCCAGAGCTGCACAACTTGTTGACCCCGGCAGGAGTGGCCTCTCCCCGCTGCTCTGAACGACCTTGACCAGACGCTCTCTCTGCCCCATCCTCTCACACTACCCTCATCTCCCATCAATATGGCGATGAGAGCGCCGGCCCTCTCCAATTCTGGTTGTTCCCGTGTAATTCCCCGGCATCCAGCCCCAGGTTCAGGCGGGTTATGCGCTGTCTCCTTTAGTACGTTCAAATACACGCAGTCATGAGCTCACTCCGCCGCTGCAGACCAGGAGATGCCGACAAATATGCCCTGCTCTCCATATGAGAAGAAGGGGAAGGACACTCTCTGCCACCTTCTTGAAATTTTAAAATGCCTTTATAAGTCATACTGCCACCACTCAAAAAAAAAAATCTTTAGCATCAATCTCCCGCTTAGCATCCTAAACCCAGGGACCAACCGAGTGCGGCGCCGCCAGCGAAGCAAACCTCGTGACCAATATCCTACAACGCGGACAGCATCGTGTGCATCATCAGGCCACGCGCACGGAACCAAAAATCGATCGCGCGACCTGCGACAACCTCTCCCGAACCGTGCGGTCCCCATCCTCCATCCCCCATCCCCCCCGGGGACAGAGCCGCCGAAGGGCCGAGCAGCGGCCCCGCCGAGCCCACCGCCGCATCCCTGCCCACGCCGAGCCGCAGGCGAACGCCGGCCGTGACCGCATCCCTCCGCCCAGCAGCCCGGGGAGCCGAGCGGCGGCGGCAGCAGCAGCAGCGGGGAGAAAGAGGGCGAGAGGGATGCGCGATGGCCCGCCTACCTTCTTGGTGTCCATCGTCGGCGGCTCCCGGTGCCCGACTGCCAGCGAACGGCCGCCCGCCGCTCCTAACGGAACCCGCGAGAGGCGGCGGCTGCGCCCGCCCACACCCGAGCCTGCCCGAACTGCCCCGCGCACGCCGCCGCCCGCGCCCGCCGCCGCTTTATGGGCCCGGCCGTGGGAGGGGACACAGAGGGGCGGGGCGTCTGCCCCACGCCAAAACACAGCAATCACGGAGGGAGCACCCCCCAAGCTCACGCCCCTCGGTGACGGGAACCTGCGTGCGGGGCGGCCGGGCGGTGATGGAGCGGGCCCGGCGGCCGTGGGGTGATGGCCCCGCGCTACCCGCGCCCCGCAGGGACCGCGTCAGGAGCCGCCACAACTCGGATGCCACTCGTGAAGCTTTCGCGAATGGCACAAATCGGGTTTTTTGGGCGGCTTGCACCGATGGCGGCTGCGTGACGTAAAGCGACGTCTTTATTTATTATTTGTTGTATATAAAAATAAATGTCTTTGTTATTCGGTCTGTAAGATAAAGCAGCAAGGTGGGCAGTGACGGTGCAGAGGCAGGCACGCAAACAGCACCGGCAGTAGCATTAAGTCTGCGGGTGCTGCCACCACCTCTCAAAGCTGTGGATGAAGTACTCTTCTGGGTAGCTGCGTTTCGGGGATTTTTTTGTTTGTCTGGTTGCCAAAGATATGCTTTTCATGCTGGAATCTGCAGGCAAAGTTGAAGCTGGATCTGGTCCCAGACTTACCCCTTCCTTACAAGGGCATGTAGTGACAGGATATGGGGGAATGGCTTCAAAATGACAGAGGGCAGGTTTAGATTAGAAAACAGGAAGAAACTCTTTACGGTGAAGGTGGTAGAGTATTGTCAGAGATTTCCCAGAAAAACTGGGGATGCCCCATCCCTGGAAGTCCATAAGGCTAGGTTGGATGTGGCTTTGAGAAAAAAGTAGAAAGTGTCACTACCATTTTAAAGGTCCTCTCCAACTCAAACCATTCAATGAGTCTATAATTCAATCAAACGCTACTGTGCTCCACATTTACTGTCCATCCTTCAGGTCAAACAATTGCCAAACTCTTCCAGAAGAATAATGAAGAGCTGTGCTTTGAATCAAGCAAAAGTGCTGCCAAACAGTAAAAGTCTCCACTAAATTAAGAATCTGTCAAGGACTTTGACTTCAGAAAAAGCAGCAGCTGAGGGCTGGGGGCAAGGACAATGGGAAAAAAAAGCTGACTTACCCTGGTTTTTATTGTTAGGAAAAATACCTTGAGACCAGACACCACTTTTGCCATCAAATTCTGGGGAACTGGAACAATCACATTTTAAATTCGATTCTGCTGTTTATTTGTTGTCACCACCCGGCCACACGTAACTAAATTTACAGGTCAAGGCTTTCCTTCACTCACCCTCACAAATACCTGTTTATTTCATGGCATTTATGAGGGTGATGGATAAAACACCCTCATGGGACGTTTATGTGTTATATTTATTTGGTAAATATCTCATGGCTATTCTGTGTGTTGTTGTTAAAATATTATTTGCTAGCAGAAGAAGTGTGTAAGGGCACGGGATGCCTGCACAGTCCTCCTTCCGCAGCTGTGTGACAAGAGCGCCTGTTCACACCCACAGGGGAGCACCGAGGGACAATGGCAGAAGGAGGGCCCCAGCTAACACTCCGTCCCAGCTACTCCCCGGCCCCTCACAGCAGCCATTAGCACTTCAAAGGTTCCATTTTCATACACCAGGAGGAAAACAGGGACACAATGCCAGGTGAGGACCCGGATTAAGGACACCCTGCCTGGGCCAGCAGCCCAGGAGAGCCATCAGCCCAGGTGTGAAATTCATCACAAAGCCAAAGCTGGAGCACCTTTCAAACTGCGAAAGAGGAGATGCTGTGTACAGGGGCACGGACACCTTATAGGATGTAGGGGAAGAGCATTTTGGGATTGTAGGAGATAAACTATGGGATGTTTAGGGGAGGAAACAAAGAGGGGAAAGGGAGAGATATGGGGGAAGAAGGTACACTTGCATGAAAATTCTTGGCTGACCTGCACTTGGTTAGCACGGTTTGCCCTACCTCGTTATTAAATCCTGTTCTTAGGGGTGAGGTGCTCTCTGTAGGGGTGAGTACCACTGGTGTCTTGTCTCTGAGGGTGAGTCCATGCCAGTTTGGCTCCTGGGGGGACCAGGAGTGTCCTGGCCATCCGTGCACACACCTCTGTGTGTGTGTGCCAGCAACGGGAGCGGGGCTGCAGCCTTGTGCCAGCACCAGAGAGACTGGTGTCTGTGGTCAGACTGCCTGAGCCCAGCTTCTTGGAAGGATCCACCTTATCATATTTATATGTATTTTCCCCACTGCTGGAGCTCCCTCCTGCTCTTCCTCTGAGGTCGCTGGTGCTGTTTGTGTAACTGCACCGTGTGAGTTTATGCACGTGCCTCCAGGAAATACAGGGTCATCCTTGCTCCTGGGAGCAAGGAGCTATGTCAACCTCACCTCTGTCCAGTTTGAGTACATTTTCTTTTTTCCTAGCTTATTTTCCATTTGTTTGCAAGCACAGGAAGCTCCACGTTGAATCTGATCACCCATCTGTCCCAAACTGGCATTAGCTCTGGAAATATTAATTTACTTGTTAGTGTGAGAAGTTGGCATATTTGTGGAGGCTTTAAGCATATTCACATTTCAGAGAGACAATCTTTGGACTGCTATTCTCATTTCAGAGAGACAATCTTTGGACTGCATTCTTCTGAAATGTCCTCATTCGTTGTTTATTCTTAACACACATAAGTCTGTTGCAAATGCTGAGCAACCCGAACTTCAAGATTAGATTAAATACATACATAGCTACTAGTCCAATTTAGAAGTAATAAAAGTGTAGCTGAAAATTAAATCTCTAACACATAATGCAGAACATAATGGGTAGCAGGTCTTTATTTAATAGAGCTGGAAAAGTTAACAGCAATAAGAAAGACGGTTTCTTTCTCAAGCTCAAAATGCATCACTGAAACCCCAATTTCCCTAAGGAATGTGCGGGAAAATACCCATTTCAGTGAGCTTTGCCCCTGTGTGCCGATGCTCAAATATTTAGGTTTGAAGTTTGCATCACAGCCTGTTCCTCCTAAATACCAGTTTTGTTTCTGTCCCAGGACACACGCCTACCTCCCACATTACTGCTAATTCTTCTGAAGATCGGCTGCTGGGGGAAGTACCTTAACACCTCCTTAGCAGAGCTATCTGATACCGCACCAAAACCATCCATCTTTTGGGGAATGCAATACTCGCGTATTGTGCAAAGTGCAGTAACTGTGCTGGGATGGAGGCCCATGGCATGTGGGCAGCCAGACTTAGGGTTGCTAGGGGAAGGGCCAGGCAGAACCGGTCCCAAGCAGAACCTGATGCTGGCTGCCCCACATTAAACACCGGTATCCTAACCACAGAGCCGTGGGGATTGGGAAAGGCCTGTCTTTTGCTTAACAAGCTTTTTTCTTTTTAGCTTTGAGATCACTTGCATGTCTAAACTAGTGCATGCCAACTAGCATTTCACTTCCAGGGAGCTTACATTTTCTGAGAAAGGCTGGTTTAATCAGAGAGCCCCTATCTAACATTAATCAAGAGCTCCAACGATGAGCAAGCCTGTTCTTATTTTAATTTATCTCAGAGACTAGAGCTGGCATGTCACCTCACAGAAGCACTCTGCTGTGGCTTTTTGAGAATGTCAGTGGAAATCCAGCAGGTACAGTTCTCTGGCAAACACATTCCATATACACAAGGCCTTGGCTCAAGGCTCAAATGAGGAGAAGGTGCCAAAAATTAGGTGCTAAAAAAATTTTACAACTAACATTTTTGGTCCTGTCCATGCCTCTACAACCTAATGTGAGCACAGACTGATCAACAGGGATTGATCAACCACATTGCTGTCTAAACTCCTGGCGAGCTATATTTCACCTACTTTAATGAATCTGCCCAAGTTGCAGTTCAGTGGTGCTGCCCCATATGATGAAGCTCTTTCCAGTCTCTCTCGCCTCCAAATTTGGCAAATCCTATCTCGTGTTTCTTCTTATTTTGCCTGGAGAACAAATTCTTCAGAGATAAGAGGAGCAGGGACAAGGAGGATTATTATGCAGTGTTTGCCTTGAGAGCTGATTTTGTGCTTTACTGTTTGTTGTGTTTATAACAAAAGAGCATTCAGAACAAAGGAGAGAGAATGAGAGCCAGCATGGGCCAGATGCTTCCCCCTCAAGCCATGAGTAACTTTTATTGTTGAGAGGAGGTTAGGAGGAGGGGGGGAAGAAGGGGAGGAAAGATAAAAGAGAGAAACAAGATGATGGGTGGGATGTAGGTTGGCCTGTAAACAACAGGAGGTTAAACGAGTGAGAAAAGAACCAATGGAGAGACAGAAGCCAAAAACAAAAGGACATAATGAGGTGAAGAAAGAAAATACTAAAGCAGATTAGAAGGGCAAGGCAGAAGAATAGAAGAGAAAAAATATCAGAGGAAGAAGGATAACTTGGGAATAGTCAGAAAAGATGAACAGAGAGGTAGAGGAGGAAGCTACAAAATTGCCCAGCTAAAAAAGCACAGACATAGCACTGGAGTGATCACAGCAGTAAACCCAAGGCACCTTTAAATTCTGCCCTCAACCACGGTGCAGTATAGGCTGAAGCTACTGTCTTAAAACTTTGGTCATTAAGCTGGCTGGTTAGTGTGAAGTAAACCAAAGTTAAAAGTTTTAATACTTTCCCCATTGCTTTCAAAAGGGGAAGTATCTGTTGTAAAAAAAAAAAAAAAATCAGCGGAAACCAATTTTTATTGCTTTAACAATGATTCACAAAGAGGAACTAACTTTATTAAAAGAATGAATAGTTCTGCAGAAAGAAACCTACATGCTGGAGAGGAAACCAGCATCCCCTTGAAAATTCTGTCCTGGTGTATGTGAAAGACGTGACAAGCCCCTGGAAGTCCTCTAAGGTTTCCTAGTCCCATTTCCTATAACGCTTCAGGCCTTGTCCTCTTCTTTTGTTCTGACTGGAATAAGACTCCTGGTCTGCGTCTAGGCCACAAGCCTGCTTTTTTTCCTGGTTGATTTTGCCTTGCTAAACCAGGCTTTCTAGCAAAGAGAGGAGCTAGATACCTGTACATTTGCCTTTCCTTGTGCTATTTATTGATCTGATTTTATTCTAACGCTGGTTCGTACCTCAGAATAGCAATAATTAAGTATGTGCATGTGACTCACAGAGAATGTTATAAGTATACATTTTTTTTTTTACCACAAGCAAATGCCCTTCTGATGATCTCTCTCCCTTTTTGCCTCCTTTCATCTGGAATGTAGAGGTGAATTACAACTGAAACTGCCCCAAAGCCCATGTCCCAGTCGTGAACTGGGATGCTGCAGCTTCTGGGGTGGTGGAGACAGCAGCAGAGCTGTGATGGGAGCTCAGGGCTGAGCTATCAGGAGGCTGCAGGGCTGCAAGAGCAAGAAGCTTTGGCCAAAACATTCGTGGTGTGGGGTTTTTTTTGTATCAGTCACTGCATCACACTGTGGTTTTGCCCACCCTGAGCAAGAAACTAAATTTGAAGGGCAATGTAAGAAACCAGCCTGGCTAATCAAGTTCAATTAAAGCCCATCAGCATAAGCAGAGAGGGAAACAAATTGTACCAAGATGTGAAATTACAAGGGGAATTTCCTGGCAAAGTTTCCTAGCAAACTGGAGAAAGATAAACCCAGGTCAGGAGAGGTCTGGGATACAGGAAATCAGGGTTGCCAGTTATCTTAGCCACCCTTGCTTCCTCCCTTCTCCCAAAGGCTGAGCAATACATGCATAAAGACTGGGTTATTTTTGCTAAGTCTTCACAAAACTAATCTTTACTTCATATTGGTCAAGAAGTGACTATATTCAGATGGTCAAATGTTATGTGTTGAGGGTGGGAAACATTCTTCTCTGAAGACATAAGAAGAAACTCTCTTTGGTACGTGCGGGGCACTGTGCCAGCCTGAGGGAAGGACGATGGGATGTTTGACGAGTGCAGCTCGACAATGTGCTCTAGCTGCCTAACCAGCTGCAGGGTTTCAGTCACACAGATACTGATCAGAAGGCACAGGCTTCCTCACAGCTTTTGCCCGGCCTGGTGAGTCCAGCAGCAGTGGAATGGGTGCTGGGGAATGCTGCCTGCTGGCACGCAGAGCCAGTCTGGGCCTGCACCCGTGGCACGGAGAGGAGGCGTTTCGTCAGGGCGAGCGAGCGGCCTTATCTCACGTCCCCTTTTGGCGCATTTCTCACACCCCAACATTCGTAAGAGCAGCACATACACACACACACACGGAGTGGGCAGAGCTGAAACCACCCACTAGACCCACACACGCCCCAGCAAACACACACATTAACACGCGGATCTTGACAGGGCAGCTCAGACATAGCACACAGACACACACCGGGCACGGCACAGCCACAAACGGAGGCATTTCTCAGCAAGCCCTGCTCTGCTCCCAGGTAGCTGACCCGAATCACACCGCATTTTCCAGCAACACAGTGAAGGATGGTAGCCTGGGGCTGAGGGGAGCAGAGACTGTGAAAATGGCTGGGATCACAAGTAATTACAGCAGCAGGATTCCCAGGCAAAGAACAAAGCCCCTGGCCAACCCTTCTCTACTGCCCTCACTATTGTAATCTAAAGTTAGCTGTAAACACCCAGCGGGACCCGAGCCTCACCCTTATCCCTCTGCGGGCTAACAAAGGCTAAACCAGATCAGCGCACCCGGGTTTATCATTCCTGTCCCAGCAGGAGATGCTCTGAGCTGCCCCGGGGCACTGCTCCCCTCTCCCCCAAGCACAGCACCCCTTGCTTGCTGCTCAGTCACCAGGAGCAGCCCATGCAGGTCAAAAAAGAGGGTGATGGGAAGAGTGTCCCAAAACCCCGCACACTGCTCCTGTGCTGAGATCCAGGCAGAGCAGATGAGGAAAAACGAGATTAAACGGGTCTCCAGGAAGAGCTGCCTTGTGCAGCCAGTCCTGCTCTCTATTGCCATCAGGGTCAACCACCAGAAAGGGGGCAGAAGGGATTCTAGCATGCAGCCTCATCATCCCATCCCATCTCATCCCATCCCATCCCAGCAGTTCTGCCCCACTCCCCCTCAGTAATGGGTGCCAGCAGACCAGGGTGGGTATCTCCCCTAAACTGCCCCTCATACTTCTTCGTTTTTAGGGCAATACCACATTGCCTGATCCATGCTCCCTTGTCTCTTCCCCAGCCTCCTTTCTCACCCTCCAGTGATGCTGCCCTGCTCATGTAAACCCATCTGGCTCTGGTATTGCTCCCTCTGGGTGCTCCATAGGCCCTTTGTCCTCCCCCAGGATCATTCCTTCACCCTTTCATGGCTCACCTGCACTCCCACACTCTCGCATGTACCTGCTTGCCCGTGGCCTTCCTCACCCCTTTGAAAACCAGAGGGGTTGCATTCAGCCAGCCTAGCTGGGCAAGGATGCTGTGCACAGCTGCCCAGGTGTGTTTTCGTGGGCAGGTGGAGGATTCTTGGGGCCTGCTGCATTACAGTTGCATTTCTATACAAAATGTTCATATCTGAGTAACTTTATGTTCTGATACATAAACAGACACATAATGTGGGACATTGCAAATGTGTACAAACATTAGCATGCCTGAGATTACCAGTGCATGAATTCATAATATCAATAATATCACCATATTAAAATTTGTACATATTGCTTTATGTCCATATATAATGCTTTTATTTCTGAGCTTACATTTAAATACCTGAAGATATTTGCATACATGCTACTTTGTACATACAAAGGTATGTAGATAAACACATGATCATGAATGTATACATTATATATAACTGTATTTTTGTTTCTGTTTTCATATCTCTGCTTGCATTCATATATATATATATATATTTGTTTTTATATATGTGTCCCTGTGAACTGGTCATCACCTGTTCCCTCTCTGAAAGCCTTTATTTTTATTGTTTATTTCTACTGGGCAAAGTTTACCCAAACTCCAGCTTCCACATTTATAAAAATAAAGGCAAAATCCTACAGGGGAACTTCTGTAGGTAATGAAGAAGGGGTTTTTTTTCCTTCATATTTTGTTTTGCAGGAAAATATCACTCCTTACAGCGATAAGGTCTCAAACCCGGAAAAAGGGAGAGCTTGAACAGTAAAGATAAGATTTTGCTGAAAGCATTAAGAAAGTTAATGCTATTGAACAAATCCTGAAAAGAAATCTGTACCTTTCCAACCAGATGTGAAGGTCAATACTTTTAATCTTTTACATGACCATTTGCAAAGGGTAGGTCACAAGTGCTGCTCTGCACAGCTTTACAGTGAAGTGGAAAGAGAGCTCCTTTTTACTCTCCAGTGGCAACTCCCTGCAGAGGTTCCTGGGGGACTCACACAGGAGCTGTGGCTGCTCTGGCCCAGACCTCTCCAGAGAAAGCTCTGGAAACTTGGAGAGGTCACAGACCTGGCTGCATGGCCTCCTCCTTCCAATCCAAGTAACTGCAGTGAGTCCTCTTCCCATCACAGTTGTTTGCTCTGAAACAGCTCTTGCAGTGGCCCTGTTTCTCAGCGAGGTACAGGCCACCTGCTCAGAGGTCAGGGACCAAGAATAAGCTTTGACAAACATCTCCAGTACTGGGAAGCTTTGGATTCAAGTTCCCCAGAGACAAGACAGCTTGCAGGAAACAGGCTCAGCACCACTCCATGAGAGTGCTGAGTGTTGTGAGAGCAACAGCATCCCCGAGAAAGCATGGATACCACTTGTTCCAGTAGGGGCTTCGTTCAGGCAGGCTGCACAGGGATGTACTGCAGGGAAAACACCATCACAGGTGCTTCTGCCCCCACTGCAGTCTGCCTGAGCAGGACAACAGGGATGAGCTGCCCATCCCACAGCCCCAGGTAGGGCTGAGGTGGTGTTCACAGGGGAAGTCACCACACATCTTTCCAGGAGGCAAAGTGCTTGGCCTCAGATCAGTGCTTCTGCACAGATTTGTTCCGGTTTAATTGACCAGGTGGGAACAGGGTGCACTTTGTTTGAAAGACATTATACTGCTGAATTAGCTCTCCTGCCAAGTGCATTATCGCTCTACAAACAATGTGAGTATGGGGAAATGCACCTGGGAAAGCAGAGACTAGATGCATGAGGAAGAGTGTAGATTCCTCTGTTGATGACACAGATAAGTAGAACTGGCCATTATAGAACTAAACTGAACTAAAGAAATGAGATGGCAGATCTCGGATAGCAAGGAGCCACAAGGCAGGGAGTACACAGCGGCCAGTCCAAAATCCCTGGCAACTGACAGAGCTATAGAATGGTAATCAGGGAACATATGGGGGAAACCACCCACATGGAAAGACTGAGGAACCCACACAGCCTTTGAACTTTGTATCTTCAGCCAGTGGTCTTCTCCCCACCAATTTTAAACATCAGTAGTTTCCCTTCTACAAAACTTTGCCCCAGGCAGGCCCAGGTGTTTGTAGCCACTTTCCAAGTGCCTTGGTTTCAGTATGTCACATAACAGTTCGTCTAGCTAGCTCTTGGCACCTCCTGTATTTGTGCCTTCATCCTCTTCAGGCTGACTGTCTTCCCCTTCTTTCTCTTTCCTCAAGTCTGCTTCCATCTCTTTCTTGGTGGATTCTCCATCTGCTCTTTCTGTCCTTTTCCCTACTGCTGTGTCTGTTTCCAAGCAGGGTACATCTTTCTATATGCTCTCCCTCAAGATGCATTTCCTTTTTACCCTTCACATCAGTGGCTCCTCCTTTCCCCAGCCACACTCCCTCTCATCATTTCCCCCATCACTTTTCATTGTGTGTGCATCCCTGTTCCTCCTCCAGCCTCTGCTGCTGTGATCCCTCACTTGCATCGCAAGGTGAAAAGACATCATGGTCCCCACAGGGTTAAAAGCACAAGTGGGGGTGGGGAGCTGCCCTTCTCTGTCCTTGGTTAGTGCCATCAGCCTTTTGGGAGGCAGCAGGTGCCCCAAGGGAGCTGGACTGCATCCTCATGCAGGCTCTCACGTCCTCAGCACTTAGGGGAGTGCAGCAGCCCTGCTATCAGCTGGGCCAGTGCCAGGCTGCAGGGAAGGAGGGAGGCCATGTAAAGCAGACTTTTTGGCAGACACAGCCCGTACCACATGTGGAAACCTCAAACACACAAGGACTGAAGAGGATTTATATGGTGAGTGACTGTACTTTATGCAGCCAGAGGATGTTAAGTGTCATTTTCCTTGTACTCAGCTGCTCTGCAGAGGCCCCTTGGTCCCCAATGCTACTCCTGTATTCCTCTGGGGTGCAATGAGGCTCCTCAAAGCCTTCCCACATTATACCAGGAGTCCCTCCCAGTAATCCTTATTCTGACCCACTATTCACACATTCATATGTGCATATCTGAGATCCCCAAGCAGCTGAATTTCTAAAGAAGGGAACACCTCGCAGCAGTCAGTCTGACAGACATCCGCCTGGGAAAACCCAACCTCCCTGGCAATGGGACTGTGAGGAGACAGACAAAACAGAATTAGATTTTTCAGAAGTAAGAGCAAGGAGCAGGCATCTCCTGTGAAGACATCCATTCCACTCAGAAACACAGCAGGAGAATTTAGGGGGTAGAAATAAAACCAAAATAAATACCAAAATACCAAAAACAAAGGGGACCTGGCTGAGAGAGACAAAGCATTGAAATTTAAGTGTGACACCAGAGATTATGCCTTTGAGCTAAAGTGCCCCAGCTGAAGGACTGCTGTGTTACTTCTACTTCTGGTACAGCCATTTGGAACCTGGTATGGGGTAGGGCAGCATCTTGCCAGATTCTCAGTCTTCAGGGGATCACAAAACAATATGTTAAGTGCTTCAAAATATGTCACTAATTGTACACCCTCTCCCATCCACAATGCATATACTCATTACACCACTCCTGGAGCACTGAGAGATCTGGGCATCTGACAGTCTTGATTTTTCACAGCACCCCACTGAAAGGAGTAAAGAGCCTTTATCAGATGTAGAACTGAGACAAAGAGAAACAAAAAGCAGATCCCAGTCTGAGATGCCACAATGCTGAGCACTGCAGCATTGGGACTTTCTCAGTCCCTTAAATGGAAACCAAGAGCCCAGAAGAAGAAAAAAACAATACCCTGGGGAACCATAATACAAAATGACACAGAAGAAAATAGTAAATCCCAGCACTCTCCAGGTTACACTGCAGAAGTCAGAACTGCTGAGAGGTGCCTTCCTTCAGAGGGGCAGCCTGCAGTCTCTGCTTTCCTGAACCTGCACTCACCCCTCTCTGTACTTCTAAAAAAAGAGCAGATTCTTTAGTAGCTGCTTTTTCTCCACTGACAGGGTAGCTCTATGGTTGGTGCAATACCACAGAACAAGAGACCAGTGTTCAGCTTCTCCATTAAGGGAACCATTTTTTACATTCCTAGACACTAGACATGGTGTTCGTGGATCCACAAGTTGCTGTGGAAGGACAAACCCATGCTGCTCTGAATGCCGTATTACATCTCAAAACCACCTGCTGTAGTCCTTAGAATATACATGTGCTCTGCCTAATGAATTTGAACATGCTCATGGTGAAAAAAGACCAGGAGCCAAGATCACTGCTTTCTGTACCTGTGCCAGGTAGGGCAGGAATCAGGCTGCCTCATACCCAATGCATCCTTAATTATCCTTTGTATGGGGATGTGTCCCACTGTCTGACACAGAATTTGCAATCACTAACTTCTGAGGGTCTCCAACATTCCAGCTGCCTCCAGTGGTGAGACAGGCTTCCTATGGAGGCTTTTTTAAATGAAAACACACTAATCACCACTGTGTTTCATGCCATGTCTGATCTCTAGCAGGGATTTAAACAGTATTTTCAGAAATAAAGCAGTGACAAAAAATTGCCTCCAGCACATGAAAGTCACTGAGTGTAGCTTTTTTTTGGAACGTGTTGTTTTAGGTGTAGTTGCCTAAAAGCTGCCTCTATCCCTCTTCAGATCCATAAGCCACTGTATTGAAGTCTGCCTTAACTAACAAGCACTGCAGTATCTGTCCCAAGAACAAGCAATGGTGGAGTGCAACCTGTTTACACCAAATTCTTAGCTCCAGCCAGTGTCCTGGCACTAAAGCCACTGTTACACTTCTTTTCTGCAACTTTAACTCATCTGTTTTTCTAGACCTTGTGGTAGCACAGTGACTGAGACAATAAAACAGAAAAAGAGATTAAGAAGAATTGAAGCAAAAAAAATAAAGAGGAAGGAACTGTCTTACACAAAATGGACAGAAAAAGAAAGAGAAAACCAAGGTGCAGGTTAAGACAATGTGACAAATAAACAGCTGGGCAAAATAAATATGTATGTGAAAGAAAGTACAAGGACATAATAAAAATTAATAAAAAGAGAAATAGAAGAAAATGGCTGATGTAGAAACACATCTCGAGTAGGCAATAGATATTCTTCTAATTCTCAGAAAGTTTCATGACAGTATAAGGGAAGTATGTTCTTGCAGCATTTTTGTGTCCAGTGAAGCAATTAGTGCAGCACTGGGTGACAGGAACAGAATGTGTGCAGGATTCCTCCAGTGCCCACAGAAGGATTTTCTTGCTGGGTGAAAGACCACGACATCAGCAAGTCAGTAATGTTCAGGTCTTCAAAGAGTCCCTTGGTTAAGTATCTCCTGCACTATCCCTGATGTTAAGTGCAGACTGTGCAGCTCTTTCTGTCACAAAGGCACAGGGCACACTCAGCTACCCTATGCCAAGAGTTCAGGTTTCCCTGGGAATTTGGGACCCTGAGCCAAACCACCTTTAACAGGTCCAAAGACTTATCAGATAACACATTCTTTAGCCTTTCAGAAGAATCACTGGATCAGACAGAGAAGACAATGTGCTAGTCACATGAGACCCTAAATCCTGAACTGACCTAAAAATGCAGTGAAGCTTAAAACTCTCTGAATAACATATTTATCTGCAACTGATTCCTGATCAAGCATTGATGCAAGATTTCTGGGAACACCTTAAACTGCAAAGTGAAATGTAGTAGTAAAATAAACGTCTGACCACTGCTGCCATTATCTGATGTTCATACAGCAGATCCAAGCCTCCCCAAATTCCACCCCATTCTGTGCCAGGCTCAGTGAAAGATCTGGAATTATTTTCCCATGGCAGCCACTCCTCTGATTCTTCCAGAGTTCACCCCACAGAGCTTAGGATATTGCAGAAACCAACAAATGAAACTACTGATGACATGATCTTCAGAGCTTGGAGCCAGCTAGAGATGCATTATTAATAGGATTAATTAGTCCTCCTAAAGGGTCCAACTTAAATCAGGATGACACTGTAGAAAGCACTGTATGTATAAAAAGAGAGAAAGAGAGACTATATCCTGAAGACTTATCTCAAGGTCTATAGACATAAGGCAAAGGAAGAAGTATTAATTCTGTTTTGCTGGTATGGAAACCCAGCATGTAGTGACTACATTGTTTGGCCCAAGAGAAGATCTGTGAGCCATAAATCAAATCCCAATATCCAGAGACCCAGACCAGTGTTTCACCAGCTAGGCAGTCCACAGTCTCCCTCTGGACTAAAAGCAGAGACTGTGACAGAGGCAGCTGCCCGGTCTGCTAAACAGAGCCACAAGTGCTGCATGTTCAGCGTTGTTTGTTTTCATTCTTGATTTCATGCTCCTTTACTTAGTTGAAGCCTCTGGCACCAACAAACAATTTTCTGGGATGCAAGAAAGTATAGTTATGGATCATAAACCCTCACTTGCCTGCTGGGAATGTGCATAGCTGATGCTATCGGGGGAACATACACATGTCAGATTCTGTCCATCTAGCCCAGACCAGAAACAAGAAAATGACCTTCAGAGTCACATGTCAGATTTTTGTGGTTAGATGACTGAGAAGCTGATGTTGCAGCAGGACACTCTTCCTAAACTAGGAAGAAAAACAAAGCCACTCACTGGCCAGTGTTGCACACCAAAAGAAGTTAGGATATGGCCTTGGAAAATTGCTGCACACAGCATGGAAGTATTGTTGAGACAGCCTACATGAGCCTAAGCATATTCTTACATTTTACTGAGAGGAATAAGAGCTGCTGAGTAATGTGACATTGTTCCTAAACAGACAGACTGCCTCCTCCCAACAGCTGAGAGAGGACCAAGCTAACACTGAAGAAATCTACTCCTGCAGCCCTATGGCCATTTCTCCCTCCTGGGATTTTCAAAAGGCTAAACCAAACCTCAGTGGCCTGAAGAGCAGTAAAAGGCTTGCCAGTCACAGAGACACACACAACATGACATGCTTGAATACTGTACAACCTTTTCAGTCTCTAATTTTGGCTCCCTAATCACCTAATAGCTGGACTTGATGTAAACTGCTGTGGCGAAGCAGGTTTATACGAGTTCAGTGTGCTCTGTGGAGATCAGCTGTCTCCTCCTGCCAGGCAGCAGGTGTGCACATTAAACCTGCCCTGCCCTTTCCATCCATCAGTTTCCAAGGTGCCCAAAAGACAGCAAGGAGGTAATTTTGGGTCTTCTGTTTTCTTACAAAAAGGCTACAAAGATCCAGAGACTCAAGTGGCTCTCAGGCAATAACCGGTGCCCACTATCCGCAACAGGTACCAACTTTTCCAGTTCCACTCTGTTTTCCCTCCCATCACAGGCTCAGCTGCTGGGCAGTTTTATTTCAACTTCCCCAAACCAATGAAGGTGTGTGAGATACCTAAGTGGGGTAACTCTACAGGCAGAATCTCTGATGGGGAATATGGGGCTCATTTCCATTATGTAAGGTAGATAACTTATTCCCTCTGCTTTACATTATGAAAAAGCCTATCCTCCTTTTATGTTGCCTCTGCATCCCTTTCTTCAAGCAGGAAGGCACAACCAGACTAGGAGCAAGTGCATATGTGCACCAGATGTGGGGGGCAAGTTAAGCAGGGGGTAGGACACATGGAGCTGATGTGGATTTGATCCACACTGGGAAGATCTTGCAATAGCCCTGACTTCACTCTGGCTCTTCCCCATATGGAAAGGAGCTGCCACATCTGGCAGCAATGAAAGGCATTCAGGTACTGTGTTCCACTCATTCTATGTTCCCTGTATCCCCATGTTGCGTGCAGGAGCCCTGCTAGAGCTGCCCCACTTTGTGACCCAACAATGGGAATCTGCCACCTTCCACCAATGTGAAATTAAGACAGACCCACAGCAGTTTAAGTGAACAATAAATTAAACTCCCCTTCAAACAAGAAGAGATGTCAGCTATCCCACCCAGTGCACAAATCCTGCAAACACAAGTTATCACAACCTGAAAAATTGGCTGGAGACTAAACACAGCAATCCAACACAGACAAGTCTGCATCTACTTACTCCAGATACCACTTTTGTCATTCCTCCCTTACAACAATCTCCCACAAGCCTCTTTCCCTTGGGGCCCCCTCTGCCTGCAGCATCCCTCTATTATGCACTCAGCTAATCCTCATGGAGGAGCTCTGTTACCATTTGAAATCTTTGCCCTCACCACTTACCCGATGATATTTTCTTCCTCTGCCTTCCTAACTCTGTCACATGCAACTACCCTCCCATTTTCTAAGCACTTCCCTCAGGGCAGCACCTCCCGCTCTGCTCTGGAGACTGATATCTCCCAGGCTTCCAGTCTCAGCTGACCTGGCTTGATCTCCCACCTCCACACAGCCTGCCAGCTTCACCTCACTGAGGAAAAGGTGAAAGGCAGCACAGCAAAAGGGAGAGCTACATCTGGATCAACACACCAGCTGTGCCATCTCACCCTGTTTCCAGAACTTCCCCCATTGTAAGGAACAGAGGGGCTGATTTCTTTATACCTGTCCCCTGAGAAAGCTTCTGTTTGCTGCCCTTCCACAAGCACCGACCAAACAGGACTGCTCATCCTGTGAAAAGAAGGCCAAGGAAGCTGGAATGAGGCTACACTGCTGGGTCTCACATCCAATCCAAGATCAGACCATCAGGACCTCCTCTCATTTTTCCTCTTCTATGGTCTCCCTCTCCCCTTCTCACCCCTGAGAGGCTGGGGCAGATGTGCTTCCGAGGGGATCTCACTGTCACAGGGACAGAGCCAACATGCCAGCGCTAACCTGAGACTAGCAATCCTGGACAGATACAGTGTCTGCAAGGTCCCTTGGTTTGCTGTCTTTTCCCTGTTCCCCAGAGGAGCTGGAAGGACAAAAAAGAATGACCCCACAGGGTTAGGCTGGCTCTTTAAACCCAAGTGGGTTGCAGTGGTTCCCCAGTGCCTTTGGGATTGCCAAAGGGCATGGTGAAATGCATCTAGGAAAACCTAAAAGCAAGATAGGGTACTTCTTCTTTGTTAAAGCTTTCCAGTTGTCTTCTGTTCACAGCCGAAGCAACCCAGTTGTCCTGACTTGCTCCACCTGGGACAAGGACTCTGCCTCTATGTATATGCAACAAATGTGACTACTTTGGAATTACTCTGGGTCATGACCTCTGTAAAAGACTGTTTTCCTTCTTTTGGACAAGAAGTGTTGGTATCTGCAAGCATGATAAAGCACGTTGAGTTCTTCTGACAACACTTCTTTCCACCCCATATGGGACAAACAAGCACAGAAAATGTGACTCTTCTGTTGTGCACAGGATAATTTTAGGCTTTTTATCTGAATTTGTTGAAGTATAGGTCACAAATGGGCAGCTTTTGAGAAAGGTAAACAAATTCCTCTTGTAGTTTTTCATGTGAGTCACATTGTCTCAGATCTGCTATAAAAATCTCTTATCAGCCTGTTTCATAGTGAATGGTTATTTTGATAGTTATATGATCTGGTTTTGGTGTGCATGTTGTTTCAAAGTTCCAAATTTTTTTCCCAGACTACAAACGGTTTTGAAAGTTTGTACTTACCACTGATTGAGGTAGTTTTTATTTTGTATAGAAACAGATGTAAGGATAATCATAGCAGAATGATGATGCCACTGAGATACACACCAGTTTGTTTCCCCTCCCAAGTTAGGTACAGCTAGGTTCAATGACAGTGTGAGCCGTTGTAGGCAGCAAGGCCTTAGAACGAGGGGATCTTCCTGGGCATGTTAATATCACTCCAGATAAAGTCAGCCTTGATTTGTCATTAAGTCCCTTACTAAGAACAGTGTGTTAAGGATCGCACAGAGAAACTTCCACGGCACAGTAACAAATATTCCCAACAAAGGTCAGAGTTATTTAATGCCTCTGCCATATGACATGGATCAGTCATGCCCGACCTGGAAATAGACTTCAAGCCTTCTAATTTTATAATCCCATTATCCTCTGCTCCCCACCTCCTGGCACTTCTTCTGTTCTCTAGCACCTTAGCATCTTTGCAGTGAAAGCTCCAAGGCAGGTAATGTGACGGAAATGTGCAACTGGATCCTCCAGCCTCCCCTTCTTACCTCATGCTCTCACCTCTGCCGTGTACTTGCTCTCCTGTCCATTTTCAGCCAAACTTTTGTGCTCTGCTCTGTACCCAGCATGCACATTATACATCTCCCTTGTCTTTGCAACAGTGATTTTATGCATCATCTCTTCTCCATCATCTTTCTTCTCTCCAGCTGCATTTCTTCCAATACCAACCACCTCCTCTCTCTCCGAGCTAATCTAGTCTGAGCTTAAGGTGTGATGTTAGCCACAAAGGATATTGTGGTCGTTTAACCAGCCTGATATTGACTCAATAGACTGGCTTTAAGTGTTGTTAACAATCCTAATTGAGGCAAGAAAACAGTGAAACGCTGATTTACCACTTTGCATATTTATTAGGTTTTATCAGTTTCTGATATGCTTTCCAAGAGTCCCTCCTCGTTTTTGTTCTGGTCATTATCTTTTGAAACTTACCTCTTTATCCTCCCTTTCTGACGAAGAAAAGGCTGCATTTCACAACTTGATCATAACCCTAAGCAAGATATAAGCTGCTTCCCCTTCACATGTGTTTATGTTAATGTGCTTTCTTCCTATTTCAAGTGTAAAGCACCTGCTTCAAAGTCAAAAATGAATTTTTTTTAAGAAGAACAAAGACCATCTTTTCCATCTTAGATATGGATAAGGCGAGGTCATGATCCAGGAAGGCTGTGGCTAATCATAAAGGGAGGCAAAGAGAGAACAAAACTGATACTAGAAAACAAGGCTGAAGTGAAAGCATGAAGGCAAAAGGTTACAGATAGGGCTGAGTAAGAGCTAATATCAAGAACAAAGAGGAGGCCCAAATCCACCTTCCCACAGGTGTCTTTGGTACCCGTGAACGGGAAGGTGCTGGCAAAAACCGGACTGTGCCACAGGATCCAGCTGACTCCAGCACTTCCCTCTGCTGGCCGGTGTGCAGAGCCCCAGGCTGGGCACCCAGAGCAGGGGAAGGAGGGCTCTGGATTGCCCCACTTTGTCCTGGGACACAAGCCATTTGTGGGATCCAAGGGAGCACCTGAACCACCTCTGTTTGCTGAACCACAGCGTTCTTCCAAGACTGAAGATGGCTGAATTATTGGGGGAACTTCAGATCAATTCTAGGTATCTATATTGTGTTCTCATTCAACTTTAAGGTCAATTCGTAGGCCTTTTATGTTTTGAAATGCACACAAATCTACTGCAATACTCCAGCTTCCTTGTGGCACCTAACCATTTCCTCCAGTGGCTTCAATTTTCTTACCCCACTGCTGTTGAAAGAGGGCAGTCAGAAGCTACAAGGAAATGCTGAACAGGAAGCCCCAAAAGGCCAGATAATTTACAAAACAACACATAGACACATGTATCCATAATGTATTGTGGATAATACTCAACAGCATGGAAAAGAGTTATTTGTTTTGCTGTATCCTTTTGTACTTAAATACTGATGTATGATCTTGGTTTAGCAGGCAGCACGAGCTTCTTGGCCTGCTCCCCAGATGTGCACAGATCTGTAAAATTTCCTAAAGCTTTTCTGTTGACAGTGCAATATAGGAGGCACTATCTGGCAACAGCAGAGCTCTTGCTGCTTTGTTGCAGGGGTTCTGCAGTGTACGTCATGTCTATTGTATGTGTATTGAAGAGTTTCTAGATTTCCTTCCTATGCTGCAAGACTGCAGGCTTACAGCTAAGTCATATTTTTTTCTAAGGTTCCCATCTCTAGATCCTTTTGCAACTTCAAATTTCCTTTATCTTGTTTTTAGCTACAAGTTTCAGATGATTTTTCTGGGGTATGTATATCTTAATAAGCATTCATTTCAACACGTTCATTCCCCAAACCTCCCACCTCTGGCTGTGCCCCACCCTCCTTGCCGGTGCCCATCACAAAGCTTTCCAGCTGCCCTCGCAGTCCATCTGTCCTGCTGCCTCTCCTAGCCACAGTTCTTCCAGCCACCTCCTTTTCCCGTTTCTCTCACCAGTCTCCCCTCCTTCCCCCTCCTTGTTCCTTCTTCCCTTTATCTTCCTTTTCTCTTTCTCTGAATGACTGTAACGCTGCCAGGACTTGGCAGATGAGCCAACCCTTGTCTTAGAATTAGCTAAATTAGCTCCATCAGCGGTGTGTGTGACAGGGAAACCCCTCTTTCTTTCGCAAGCTCAGCCCTGCCCATCCTGGACACGAGAGGGCTGTTCTTAGGGATTCTCTTTCCTGCAATCACTTACTGTCTGACGCTGTTTGCTTCTGAGGCTCTGAGGTGTGCAGTGATGTACCCTGACAGCTATTTATAGGATAAAAAAATGGGCCTGCTGCCCCAGGAAACAGCTCAGGCAGGCAGGCAGGGTTTGCTAAGCGGTGCGTGCTCATGCTTGGGGGTAGGGGGAGGCAGAGCTGGGATCTGGCAGCGCTTCCCGCACCTGTTGCGGAGACAGGCAGGACCACCCCCGCTCAGCGGCAGGGGCACGGGGGACACGGCTGATTTACTGTCAGGTTTGACGAGCATCTAGCTGCTTCGTAGAGACAATGACAGGAGGGGGCAGCAATCCAGTTCCCATGGCAACCGTGCTCAAGTCATCTAAGGTCAAAATGATGACCGAGGCCGCCGGAGAAAACGAATTTTGATGAGAGGATAAATCCCATATCAGTGACCGCATGACTCAGTCTGCCAGCTCCGGGTGCCCAAGCTGCCCCGCACCCCCCTTTTTCCGCCGTTCCCCCCAAACTGGACTGCAATGCTCCCCTCTATGATGCTTCTGGGGGGCCCTCTCAAAGCCTGATCCTCTCTCTCAGTGCCTGCCCTGAATCCACCCCCAGCTATTTCTGTTTCTGGGTCACCGAGACCACATCTGCACAGCCACCAGAGGCTGACTGCAGTGTGGGCTGGCACCGTGAGCAGGGGCTGCCCACAGCTGCCGGGCTCAGGCCACCAGCGCGCCACCGGCCAGCAGAGCCTCGGCTCGCCAGTCACCACCCCCTCGATGTCCTCAAGGGTCCCACCTCATAGAAAGCCATTGCGTACGCGCCTGGTGACGACAAAAACCACGTCACCTTTCATCTTTTTTGGAAAGCAGCTGGAACTGAGCAGCAGTCTCCGCAGGATGCTGCCGCGCTGAAACGGATTTCTGTTGCCATCTGGTGGCTACTGAACAGTACTTGGAAGTACAGACAAATTACCAAGCTCCACGCCCCACTATTCTCTGAGAGGGGCTCGCTCTCGCCACTGGATTGGAGGGAGGTGCCCAGGGAGTCACCATTCCTGAAGGTGTTCAAGGAACGGCTGGACTGGGCACTTAGTGCCATGGTCTAGTTGACAAAGTGGTGATCAGTCAAAGGTTGGACCAGATGGTTTTGGAGATCCTTTCCAGCCTGTGATTCTGTTTATTCCAAAAGTCTACTTGCACCACATCAAAGTTTCCTCACTTTAAAAGGGAACAGGGGAGAATGCTAACACGATTAGATTTGATTTGATATCTAGATTCCAGATTATACCTGCCATTGCAAGTGTTCTCCACAGTTTTTAATTAAACACTGGCAATTTTCTTAACTACTCCATGTGCTGTGATCAATACTCTCTCCTATTATCCCCTAAACCCTGCAGTTTAGCTCACCCTAAATTAGAAATCTTCCCTCTGCCTCTGAGAATTGTTGAATGAATCATCCACAGTTGGTCAGTTAATGAATGTACAATTACCAACCCCATCTGGCTATTGCAGAAATCTCCCTAAAGGATTGCACCCCTGCTTATTGAGGAACATATGAACCAGAAGCCAGCCTCAGACTCCCTCTCTGTCTAGCTCAGGGCCCCATCCTATCTCTGGCTTAAGGGCAGAGGCCTCATGAAGGGCAGAGTTCTCTCATCAGATGGTCTGCCCTGACACGTTCCTCTTGTGGGCGCTATTGCAGTTTCTGCTGGAGCCTGGCTTACACTGCAGCACCAGCATTTCTGAAGGCAGCCACAGATTGACCCTCTTGTCAATTCACTGCTCTCTTGTAGAGAATAATTCCCTTCCTGTTTAAGGAGGGCACCAAACCATTGGAGTGCATGGACAATGCAGAAGCAGGGCATCCTAATGGCATTTGATTGTGTAGTCCTCCTTTGGTTTTTGTTCCCACTTATGCTTAGCCCTGCCTTTGTGCCTTCCCTCATGCCAATCTTGCTCCTGCCCGTTTCCCACTCCAGCCCAGCCACATCTGCCCACTGGAACCACCCAACCTCCTTCATGGTCATGTTGCCTCAACTCCAACAAACCGCCTTTACCAGTCAGGCAGAGAGCCCACAGAGAGTTTCCCACTCTGTTGTTCCCACAGGCAGGGGTGACTCATGACATTTTGTCACTCCCAAGTAACTCAGCTGATGAAATCCCAGAAGCAGCCAGCCATGCTCCAGCTCCACGCTGGTGCTCCAGCACCAGCTTCTGCTCCATGTGAAATAATCCGAGGAAGTGCAGTAGCTCCTTCACTAGCCCCATCTCAGAGCTGAACCTTCCCTTGCCACACACAACTTACAATGGCCACTGATATTGTTTTGGTGCTGTTCATCTTTCTCACAGGTTGATTTTGGCCCAGTCTCCTGTGTGTGCTCTTGCTTGCCCGACACAGGATGTGAGTGAGGGCCCAAACAAGCCCTCCCCCGCAGAAGGTGAGGCATTGCTTTTAATCCTTTGTTTAGATCCAGGAGAGAGCAGTGGGCAGAAGCAGCACTCACAACATTAAACCAAAAGCAGAAGGACTCTGTGGATATCTGGCAGTACTGTGATCCTCAGCATGGTCCCAGAAAGAAGTAATGCAATGCAGCCACCCCACTTCCAACAGGAGCCAATTGGAAAAGCCCTGGTGCAGCTGTAAACATCCTTCACTTTTGTTAATTTATTTTTTTATTCTCTACATCTGTTCTGACATCCACTTTCAAGAGAGGAAGGCTGAGTGTTTGAAAGGCTTGTAACTTGAGGTGATTTTCTCATCCAGTTCTCTACAGCTTCATGTTTCATCTTCATGTTGAGTGCGTTCAGAACTGTTACCTCAGGCCATAGAGCAGACAGAGGCACTAGAGAGTCACACCACAAATGCAGGCAGCCCGACTGACCTGCTCCAAAACGAGGAAACCTCATCCCACCACCATATGGTGGCAGTGAATCACATGGGTCTGAAAGACACAGGAGCCTCCACAAACTCCATAGACACAGGATTTTATTGAGAATGTGAATGGTTTTTTACAATTTAGACTAGGAACAGATCTTCAGTCACTCTACGCTGTTTTGTGAAAGCAATTAGTTGGTTACACAACAGCACTAGTAAATGAAATGGTTGCTGGGAGTGTTCCCCACTAAAAATTGATGATTACAGTTAGTAGCCCAATAGAAATTGTCCTTACAGTTCTGTACACAGTTTAAAAGTCAGCATTGGAAGGAATGTTCCAGAAGGAAGTATCCTGCAGCCAGTCTGTTATAGAGGGTAAGAATTTAACACTATGGCCACTCCATGCCCAGTAGCCTCAAAACCAAAGGAGTTTAATCTACTGCCAGAGTGAGCCTTACTCTCTAAGTGGGCATTGAATCAATTTCTCAACACTTTGTTCACTTTTCATGTGGCCCAATTACTTTAAGCTCTCTGCATGGTACCAAAATAATTTGGGTCAAGAGCCTAATGCAGTTTAGGTTCAAAGTCATCTTTCACTAATGTGTCTCTACATGTAATGTTTGATTCACTCTGATGACAGAGTCAAGTTTATTATTTTTTTTCCCTTTAGAAAAGTAGAGCTTGTTGCTGGTTTTGAGGATCCAAGTTACTGGAAAGACTGGTCAATAGGTCAGGTGTATTGCTCCACCACATTTGTGCTCTTCCCCACAACTCCCATTGATTTGATCCCGGACATGAAATCTCCCTAAAAGAACCAAAGCCAATGTGGATTTGAAACAAAGCCAGGTTATTCTGAATGCTTAACATAGGGTTCCTTGTTCCCAGAGCTTCATCTACAGATATCCACGTTCTTTCACAGCTGGAAAGGACAGCTTCCTTAAATCTTGTGCTGCCTACCAAAAACTGAAGAGGAAATACTGGGAAATACCTCTTGCATTGCTTCCTTGACCTATTGGCTTGCATATGGCAAAAATCACTACAAAGCTGGAGTCAGAAAAGCATAGTTGTTCTAAATCCAATAAGATACAAATAGTAAACAAGTCTTCCGGGCCAGAATTGGTCATTTGGGGTATATGGCTACTCATCTTGTTAACAGTAACTTTTTGAGAAGCTGCAGACTATTTTGCATCATCCCCGACTGTATGCCACAACCTCAGCAATGCCCTTTTAAGCAACCCAGAGCAGAACTATTGGCTCATACCAATTTTTAAGAAGGACTAAGAATGACTCACATTAACATTTCAAAGCTCACAGACTGAACCAAGCCTACTGCTGTTTAGGGACTCTGCAAATGCTTCTTACCAATTTCTTACCAGGTAACAAACCATCTCTCTTTCTGACACAGACGCCTTAAGAAGGGGACAGTATTTTTGGGACAGCAGCCATTCAGAAATGCACTGAAAACCTTACAAAAGCCTTTATAGATACTTCCCCCCCTCTCCTATTAATCCTGTGTTTCCTCAAATACTTGAGACAAAAATCTTCTGATTATGCACAGGAACACAGTTGTCCCAGCTCCTCATTTCTTAGACAGAAAGCCATCTGATTCTGGCTACTCCTATAAACCAACACTTTAGAACATAATTAGCAATGTTGTCAAAAAACCCTGCAACTAATTAGGATCACATCTGGTCAATGGTAAACTCCACTTGAAGGAATATGTTGTGCTTTAAAATGTGGACTGATCAGAAAACTTGAATAGCTCAGACAAGAAACCAAATTAAGTTAGAGATAAATAACTCTTTCCACCTCAAGCTGAGTGAAAGAGTAGGACAGCAGATGACTGTCCATGAAAGGAAACATTAGTCAGTCCCCTTCTTGAGCTCTGTATCTTCACTTTAAATTCAGCTATGTTTCAGTGTGACTCACACGCCCTTGGGACATTCTTTGCTATCATCTCTCCTGGGCATCAGTAACCCACCAAATAATTTGGCATCTGTAGCCAGGATGTCCCCCCTCAGAACCTCTCAACAGTCTGTGGGGACACAACCCTAACAAATAGTCCTGCCCCAATTCTATTGTCACTGATGACAGCACGAGACACTGATGAAAGCTGTATAAATTTCCAGTCCTTTCTGAAAGCTAGTGAAGCATTTGGGTCAACTTCCTTCAGCGATGAATTCTCCAGTGCAATCTCATCATATGGAAAAGTGATCCCCAATTTTCACTTCCCAGTTTCATTGAATGGTCCTTTTGTTCTCATGTATATGATACAGGCAGAACAGAAGCTAAGTCTACTTTTCCTACTCTAGCAATTATTTTATAAACTACCTGTCCACTTTTATATCTCTCCTTTTCAAAATAGCAATCTCAGTTTTTCCCATGTCTCAGAGTTTTTGCATGCTGTAGTTTCTCATGTCACCATTTCCTGAAGTCTCCTATTTGAGGGCAGACTCCTGTGCTGTCTCCAGAGCATTCATACAACATGTCCTCAATGGTAATGAAATCCCATGCCTCTAATTATTGCAGAGTTAATTTAAACCCCACAAGGGTAACATCAGCCCTTGCAATTGTACTGTTGAGACTGAATTTCAAATACTGTTGTGTTGTCCGGGAACTTCCCTGTACAGGTCATTTTAGGGAAAGACATTACAGAAAGTCCTTAATTAACTCTGGAATTTTGGTTATTTACTGTTCACCCTCACTTTGGGACATATAAGTTCTTAAATTTGTAGCATCCTCCTAATTGAAAGCTCCTTTCCTTATCTGTTGATTACCATCAAGGGTATCTCTGGAAAACCATCAGCCCTAATTTTACTAGGCAAAGTTTTTAAGCCAAAGTTCTCAGGATAGGATCTTCATTCTCCAGAAGATCCTAAATGAAAGCACCTGTTTTCATTTGCGTGAATCTTTATTGAGAATTAATGATCAGAATTATTCACAATATTCTCTATGAGACTTTTTACATAAAATATTCTCTTGATACTTTTCTGTATACCATTTACCTTTTAGCAGTTCATGATGTGTGACCACCTAATACTCGAAGATCCTTTTTTCTCCTTCTCTCTCATTTCCAGTTGGTGAGTTCCCAGGAACAAGTTATTAGTCCCTATATCCATGGTAGTAAATTTTGCATACTCAAATCTCATCCAAGATTTCATTTCATCCATCTTTCAGTATTCATTTATAACATCCTGACCATTCTGTCCTTGTGCCATCAGCAAATTTCATCCAAATGCTCTTTTTATTCATGCCAAGGCCATGAATTCAAATATGAAACAAGATAAGGCCCCACGGTGACCTCCATTAGTAATCCCTTTTCCCTATCAAGATTTTGCCTTTGTGGAGCAGTCTCAAAGGCCTTTTAAAAATCTAAACATATCAGATTAAATGTTTCTCTTTTATTAAGTTCTTTGTTGATGCATCCCGAAAACTGAGCAGAGGATTTATGAGATACTCTTTGCTTAAAGAATTAATCTCAGTTATCAGGCTCTTCCAGGTGTTTTGACATATTTTTAATTACCATTCTGACCAGCTTTCAAGAAACAGATAAAAGCTTCACTATTCTACTTCCCTGATTCATCCCTAGCACCTTTTTCAAAATTGTGGGTAAAGTCTGTGTTCCCTGAAGCTCTGGTACCATGGCAGCTTTCTGTGGCAGACCATATATTTTCCTAACCCAAGAAGCTAAGAAGCCCCACTACTACACACTTGAAATTCCCTGGAATTCTTGGAGGTATACCATATTATATTTTAAAATTATCAGTTTGGTCCAACATTTCTCATTATCAACTCTCAGTCTTTGAAAGCTGCTTCGTTGTAAAAAACAGAGTGCATGCAGGACAGGAATACAACAGTCTCAAAATTGAAAGTGTATGAAAAACTTTGAATAACAAGGTTTTTCTCAATTGTTCTCTTTAACCACCCTTGATCCAACACATCCACTAATTGTTTCACAGGCTTCCCAGTTCTCACACCCAGGAAGAGTCTAATTTATCCTTTTCATTCATTTCGTTGTTTGCTCTGCAACTCCCTGTTCTGTCTTCCCTCCTAATTATTAAATGCTGCAAATTCAAGCTTCTCCCTACTGTAAATTTTGAAGAACCTCTTGCTTGACTCTGAAATTGTAAGTTAAGTCACACAGGTATCCTATTTTCCTTTTGATCCACAGGAATGCTTGTCATCCAAGACTATTATTATTGCTGATATCATAGGTATCCGCCAGCACTTCTAAGGATTTTAATCTTTTACTATTAACTCTGATGTCTGCTTCTCAGTCAGGACGCAACGGCATGAACTGCTCATTAGTTTGAGTTATTGCGATCAAACTTTATATCCTGTCTGCATTTTCTCACCATCTGCTTTTGAAGTGGCAGATAGGCTGTTAATCAGACCCACCGTGCTTCAGTGCCTGTGAAGTGTACTGGCTCTTTGAAAAGTGACTTCAGGTGGTTCTTCATTTACTGTTTCAAGCAACTGCTGCCCACACTTACAGGCAGACAGAGCTTTCCTAGCTGCCAGTCCTGGGAATGTGTCCACAGCTTTCCTTTCCGGGCGCCAATGCCCAATAGGAAGACCCAAATTTTGATACACAAAACAAGGTTCTCCTTTAAGGACAGCTACCAATTGATCTTTTGGTTTGTGCACTACAAGCACACAAAACTTAGAATGCAATTTTGTCAGTTCCAAAGGGAGGAGCAGTATCCAGCTTCCTCTTTCAGAGCTATTTTTATTCTGCAGGGCTAACAAGCAAAAAAACCAGTAAAAATTACTTCAGCTTATCAAGTGAAATTAGCCAAAATGAACCTAAGCATCTTAACTGCTGTGTAAGAAGGTACCTTTCATGCAGTCATTTCAGAGGAGAATCACTTTATAACTTTGCTGTACTTTGTATTCATTGAGCCTGTGGTAATACATGTGACAGTACCTCTGTGAGCTTTGGGGCCCTAAAATCTGACCTTCGATATCAATTTTTCTGTCTGTCCAATGACTGAAATATTTCCCTTGTGAGTACTTCACAGTCCTTATCATAGTAACATTATGCAAATCTTTTGAGTCAGGAAAGTGCAATTGTAATGGAAATAATTTTTTTTTATGGAAAACTCTTTAGATGTTCTACACTGAAGGGAAAAACAGCACGACTTGGAAATTTATGCAAAAAAATTCATTCACTAACACTCCTTTCTCTTCCTAGAAAAGCACCTTTGTCTCACCCAAGTCTTCTAGAACAGAGGACAGCACACCCTAAGCCACCAGAAACACTTGTGAAGACCTCAACACCCCGGTCCGCCAGATCACTATGGCCGGGAGTCCCCTGCCCAGGGCTCCCCTACCCTCTGTCCTTACAAGCACTGAGATCACACAGGAGTTTGCATTTCAATCCTGCTTAGAATCGTGCAGGCTCCTGCAGACTCTGACAGCTTCAACTTCACCCTCCAGGTTTTTCAGTTTGAACACAAGCTCCAGAACATGGCTCCTGCATATGATCTTCCTCCACCAACCTTTCCAGATGACATTGTTCCCAGAGCCCATTCACAACACAACTCAGCCACAGGACACCCATAGGAAGGGCTGGGGCAGACCAAAAACATCATGGGTAAAATATTTTCCCCAGTTTGTGTTAGATCTGTATCCTGACTCCTGTCTCGCTGCACTGTTTTCTGTCAGAGATACCACAATCTCAACACACAGTTAAGCATTGTGCAGCAAGTATTTGTCATTTTGTATCTCCCTGGTATCTCCCATGTACTACTGCCTGAATATCCTAATGAGTGGGGTTTGTAATCCACCTATTTTTGTCTCTGTGAATATTTAATCAATCATTCACACAAAGAGGATAAGCTTCAAGGGGAAAAAAAAAGTCATTAAAAAACAATTACCTCCAATTATCCAAAGCTGAATAACAAAAGCATTTGCCTAGGATATGCTGGCACATCTCTCTTTCAAACAGAGCATTTGACCTCGGGACACAGAAAGAGCAGTCTCCCTCTGCTCACAATCCTTGGGAACGAGCCCTAGTCTGTTCCCGTGCCTACCTACAGCCACTGTGCCTGTCTGAAAGATCAAGGGAAAAACGGGTGAGCCAGGTTTAAACCTCTGCTAAAAAGCCATGAAAAGAATGAAGGTCCCTTGCAGAGATCTAAAAAACCAAGAACTCATGTAGGGTTCATGAAAATAAGAGAACAAATACAGGAGACAGACTTTATTTTTGTCCTTGCAGAGGGAAAGGTCACAGTACAAACTAAAGATTTAAAAGGCTTAAGAGAACCAGAATGAAAAGAGACATTACAAATGCACCAATTAGGGGAAAAGCTTCAGTTAGAACTTGTGCCTTGTCACTCATCAAAGGATCCAATTACGAGACCAAAACCAGGCTTTGTTAGTACTGCAATTCACAGAACTACCTGCTTCAAAGCACATTAAAGTGCAGCTGCAGCCTGAAAAGTGACTGTCACGGCTACGTGGGATGGCATGCACCGAGCCTTGGAGGAAACAAAGACCCAAACTTCAGTCCCTAAGGAATGAACACAGGGACTTTCCTCGTTTCAACAAAGCCTCCCTGTATTGGAAGTACAGCCAGTGGCCCTGTCTTGGACTTCTGAGGACTTCAGGGAGAGCCTGTACTGTTTCAGGTCCTATTTGAAAGCAGAGGTGGGCCTGGAAGAGACAGGACAGTCCATGTGGAAACCATTTTTGTGGGTTGCAAGAGACAGAGGGAATTCTGTCCACCCAAAATATTCCACTGCCTTTCCCAGTGACTAAACCCCTGGAGCACAACTGGTTTGGGTTTGGTTGGCATTTCTCAGGCAGGGAATGGCTGAAAGACAAAACACACCCCACACTGCTGGGAGCCCCAGTGCTGTGTGTGGGAAGCAGGCATACTTCACCCTGAGAATTCCGTCCCACCCGCTGTGCGAGTAAATGAATTAACTTTAAAGGCTTCCAGAATGAAAGGACATAGTCTCAAGATGTGCCAGAGGAAGTTTAGGTTGGGAGACTTTAGGTTGGAGGAATTACTTCACCAAAAGGGTGTTTAGACATTGGAATAGCCTGCATAGGGAGGTGGTGGAGCCACCATCCCTGGATGTGTTTAAAGAACACTGGATGTAGCACACAGTGCCATGGTCTATTGCCATGGTGGTGTTCAGTCACAGGATGGACTCGGAGGTCTTTCCCAACACGACTGACTCCGTGTCTCCACCCGCAGCCGGAGGAGCGCACACGGGCGCGGCCCTCACGCACAACATGGACCCTCCGCTGCCATTTTGCGCGCGCCGCTCCCCACGTGCCCCGGCCACGGGGGACGGCCCCGCCCGCGCCCTGACGTCACGCAAAGCGCATGCGCCGAGCGGAGGCGGGAGGGGGCGCCACCGCCCCAGGCCGCGGGGCGGGTCAGCCGGAAGCCGCCGAGCCCCGCGCAGGAAGTTGGCCCCACGCGCACGCCGCGACCAGCAGCCCCTGGCTGCGGCCGCCCGCGCGGCCCTTTGTGACTCATGTGACTGACGCGCGCTGCGCTGACCAATGGCAGCGGCTCCTCCCTTGCCCACCTGGCCCCGCCTCCCCTGGGGTATCACGGCCAATCGCGAGGGCAAGTTCGCCTCCCTCGCCATCTCCTCCCTGATGGATGGGTGCGAAACCCAATGAGATCGCTAGCCCCGCCCCCGCTCCCCGCCAATGGGGGCCGCGCAATGCGGCGCTCGCGGGCCGGGGGCAGCCGGGGAGGGCCCGGCCGGACGCCCCCGCCCCGCGGAGTCGCCGCGGGCGCCGCCGGCCGCCCTCCTGCGCCGGGGGCAGCCGCTACGCCCTCCCCCCGCCTCCGTGACGGGCTCCGGCCGCCCCCGGCCCCGGGCAGCCCCGCCGCCCGCCACACGTTCCCTGGCTGGATGCGACACGGGGCGGGGAGGAGCCGCCCGGCCGCTGCGTGCGGGGGCTCTGCGCGCTCTTAAGGTGGCCCGAGAGCCCAGTGGGAGCGGGACTGGGATAGCCGGGGGTGTCCCCGTGGGGCGGAGGAGGGCGCGGAGGCGGGAGCTGCCTGGTGTGAGGGCGGCTGCTGGGGAATGCCCTCTCGGCCGTCAGGGTGAGGGAAGCGGGTGGAGGTTTGTACCGGGAGATAAGGGCCTGTCACATGAGGATTCCCGCTGCAGAGACGGGGAGCGGCAGCTGGAGACAGTCTGTGCCTTCCTGTGTGTCCGAGGCTGGGCCAGCAAACACGTCCCTCGACGACTGTCCAACCTTTGAAACTGTGGAGCTCCCGGCAGGTGCGGTTGGCTCTGGTGGAGATATCAGGTACACTGGCTTTCTTGTAGTTAGAATCCTAAACGTGTAATTGAAGGGCTTAGTTTTAAACCACCAGTTTTGGCTTCTTGATTTTGCAAGATGCAGCATTACACGCATAGGTATGTAATTTACATAGAGCACACCAAGAAATTATTCGAGATACACAAGGTGAGTAACCAATAAATTTTTACATATGTATGTACAGAATCACAGAATCTGTGAGGTGGCAAAAGACCTCTGAGAAAATCAAATCGAACCTTTGACTGAACACCACCATAGCAACTAGACCATGGCACTGAGTGCCACATCCAGTCTTTACTTAAAGACTTCCAAGGACATAGGTTGCACCATCTCCCTGGCAGCCCATTCCAATGTCTAATCACCATTTTCTGTGAAGAAATTCCTCGTGAAGTCCAACCTAAACCGCCCCTGACACAGCCTGTGGCTATGTCCTCCTGTCCTGTCTCTTGATAGCTGGGGGAAGAGGCTGACCCCCACCTGGCTGCCCCCTCCTTTCAGGTGGTTGTAGAGTGAGAGGGCTACCTCTGAGCCTCTTCTACAGGCTAAACAACCCCATTCCTTCAGTCATTCTTGTACTTGTGTGCAAGTACATAAACAAAGGTTTTCCCAGCTAAGAGCTTTTTAAAAAAACCCAAGCCAAACACCTAACCCTGCCCAGGGAGAAAAACATGTTAGGATACCTACACGTTACATAGGATGGCTGAGATGCCTGTTTGTTACTAGTTGCAAATGGAAGGAACAGTCCTTCAGCCAGGATGTGGAAGAGAATTCCTTCCCAAATACTGAGACTTTCAGTGTCCCAACTGCCAAAAACCAAAGCCACCTCCTACACCTTCCTGGATGCGAGAAGCCCTAACTGCCCGCTATCCATCTGTCAAAATTTATAGATCTCCTTAGACAAATATTAACAATTCAGTCATGCGCAAAGCCTGTGGCATATTGAAAAAATTGGGAGAAGGATAAAATACAGTGAATGTAATGTAAAAATAAGCTACGTGGTGACTGGTTTACTCTTTTTCCCTGTGTCTCCATCTGCTCTCCTCTGCCTTCTATTTAGCTGTGAAAGGCTTTGGGATGTGTCTTTGTTCTCTGAATGCTGAATATGATGATGGATGACAATACATTTATCTCTGTGCATTTCTGCCACACTGATCCTTTGCCCTGCCTCCCTAGGGCACTTTTTGTGTTGGATGGTAATTTTTACATTTTACATTCTTACAAGCAGTGGAACAAGTTAGTTACATCCTACCTTTTAATTGTCTATAAAAAGCAGGCAGTACTTCACATATTCATTCGAGGAGAGGATCCTGAAAACCAAAAGGAAAAATAAGTAGGGAACACACATCGGATGCCTGGCACACGTCGAGTCCAACCACAGCTTTTTAACACCTCTGCATTTGGCTGCAGATCAAACAACTTGCAGATACCACCCGTCTGCCTCGCAGCACAAGGATGCTCCTGCCTTGTCTCTCAGTAAAGAGTAGTCTGAGCACTGTGTGGACACAAATCCTAGCTAGAGGGGAACTGGGGAACATGGACAACATGGACTAAGAGCAGCAGACACACCCAAAGACCACCTAGCCCAAAGAGAAGTCAGAGGCAGAAGATGGGAGCTGAAGCTAGGCTGTTCTCGCAGGACTTGAGTGAGCCTGGGAGAAATGACAATAGGACAGAGCTCTGCTGTGGGAAAGAGATGGTTGTTGGCCCTTGGTAATGATCAAGAACACCATAATTGGGATCTGTAGTGAGATAATGCAAATAGTATGGTGAAAAAGGCAGGAAATCCTTCTTGACAGGACAGGTAGTAGCATAGGGAGGGAAGTTGTGACTGGAGCTGCTGGCATAGGCGCAGAAGAAGGGGATAGTGTGGGAGAAGGAGGACACAGAGAATCCTGAGAGGATGGAGGATGATGACTTGACTTCCTGAAATGAAAGCGTGGAACTATGGCACAGGTTTTGACCTGTCGAAGGAATGCAAGGAGTCATTGCAGGTGCAGTGGTAAATTCAGCTCTGCAAAAGCAGCAAGTCTTAAAACACCCCTTCTACTATCTCAATTTCCATATTACAGTTTCCAGAAGTGAAAAAAATTATTTTCTCAGAAAGTGCCGTTTCCTCCCAGTATATGTGCTGTCCTCTACTTCAAGCCTTACAGCAGTGCTACCATTTGGAAGGATTCAGATGTGAAACCACACACAAAAAGATGAGATGATGAAATACGGGGTGACTTTCAGATAACTGGGATAGGGGCCCCAGGGGGGGCTGTTTCAGTCATGCTTTTCAGATTGACACATCAAAATGATCTGCCTATGACACTGTCTGCAGGTGTATGGGACACCAAACAGCACCTGCTCCTCCTCAGACACACATTTTAGAGTATTGGCTTTATTTGACTGCTTTACTGCACAGTCCCCTTTAATGTTATAATGAACTACTGCCTTGGTCTGCATCCATGAGACACATCAACAGGAGACTCCTAGTTTTTGGCCTGCTGGGTCAGAGTGGGACAGCACTGAGTGTAATTCACAGTCACAGAATGAGTTAGGTTGGAAGTGACCACAGTGGGTCATCTGGTCCATCCTCCTCGTTTTAACAGGGTCTTCCCAGAGCCCATTGTGCGTGATTGCGTTCTGATGGTCCTTGAGTCTCTCCTATGAGGGAGACTCCACAGCCTCTCTGGGCAGTTTTTTCCAGTGGACAGTCTGTACAGTGCCGTTTTCCTGCACAGTGAAGAAGTTCTTCCCCATCTTCAGGTGGAACTTCCCGTACATCAGCTTCTGCCTCTTCATCCTAGTGGTTGGCACCACTGAGAAAAGCCTTCTTGCATCTTCTTGGACCCCCACTTTACATATTTATACACATTAATGAGGTCAATTAATGGGGTTTCCTATATGGTTCTAGCTGGCATTAACACACAGGAGAGATAGCAAAGAGACTTTTAACAGGATTGTGGTAGAAACACCTTTTAAGATCTGGTGTCTCTGCAATAGCTTGTGGGCACACACAATGTTTGAGGGAAGACTACTAGAGACGGAGAGCTGCATTGTTTCGGGGTGGGAGTTGACTCGGAGCACTCAGGGCTGAAGCAGGGCACCACCGCTGCACGGGCGCTGTGAGCAGCGCGGGTGGGCAGACCCCGGCCCGGGGTGGCCATTTGTGAGCCCCCGTGCCGGGGCTGTGACCGGCTGTCGCAGGGGTGCCCCCGCAGCCGCTGCCCCTGCCCCTGCCGCGGCCTGGGGGCGAGGGCCCCACGGCCATCTCCGAGGTGAATCGAGCCCCGAGCGGGGGACGGCCTCGGCCGGTCCCGGCGGGCGGGCAGCTCCTCCCCTCTGCCTGGCAGAGCGGGCGGGCAGCCCCTGCTCCCCCGGCCCGGCGCCTCCTTAACCCGGGGAGGCGGGGGCGGCCGCGGCCGGGGGAGCCGGGGGAGGCGGAGCGGCGGCCGGGGAGGAGCCGGGGCCTGCAGTGGAGCCGCAGCCCGGAGCAGCAGCCGCGGGAGCGGCGGGGCCTGGAGAGAGTCAGCGCCGCCCGGGCCGGGTCCCCCGCACCGGAGCCCGGGGAGACCCCGGGGACGAAGCCGCGGCCCGGCGGAAGGCGGCGAAGGCGCCGCGCAGCCCCGCGCAGGCCCGTGAGCCGCCGCGGCCTCCCGTGGTAGCCGAGCCCGGGCAGGAGGAGCTGGGGCCTGGGGGGAAGCCAGGGACAGCGGCCGGGGTGGGGGGACACCCCCGTAGCCTGCCGGGGTGGGGGAGAGAGCCTGCCCGCCGCCCCCCGCCCCGTCCGCAGCCCCGTTAGGCAGCCCCGCGCCCGGTGTGGGGACACCCCGGCGCCCCCCCCTGCCAGGCCCCTTCCCCGCAGCTGGTGAGGGAGCTTAACACTTGCCCCCTTCCCCACTAACCAGCCAAGGGTGTGCGCAGGCCCCCGGCAGCCAGCCCTAGTAACTATCTGGAAGCAGGTCTGCTCTTTCTCGCTGTGGAACAGAGCTTTCTGGAGCTCCTTCGATACTTGTTACAGGGAGACTTGTTCCTCAGACCCCAGTTCCTGAGGATTGCGAGAATAACCTTTACTGCCGACTCCCTCCTGCTGCTGAGAAAAGTCTTCGCTCAAGCAGAGCAGATAGCCCTTCCCCAGATCAGGTAGTAGTGAGTGTCTTTACAGAGGAAATCCTGTATGCCCAGGAGAGGCAGTTCCCAAGACAGAAATAAGTAGGAGCTCCAGATACTTACCTAGTAATTTTAATTATTTACATCTGCTCGGCAGGTGATAGGGCAAAACAAGGGAGAGAAAGCAGAGAGAGATTTAGCTAGTCTTTCCTTTTCCAGTTGCTGTTAACTGGAGATAAAGGTAATTTCCAATACTGATTTCATCTTCCTTCATCCCAAGGAAGATCCCTCATCCCCTAATCCCAAGAGGGTTTTCTTCAAATACCCCGTGCAAGGAGAGAGGACACACCTCCTAGTTACAGGGAGAGGAAAAGGCAGATTTCACTGATAATATCCACCGAGATAGCAAGAATTGTTTTAGAGAAAGAGATTTTTTTTTTTCCCCGTACGGGCAAGGTGTACCTAGAGAAAAGAGATTTCTAGGTAGGCAGATTGGGGAAATTGATTTCTGAAATAATCTGACCATCAGTGAAAAGGCTGTTTCCCGGGGAACACCCCTTTAGTAGTTAGCTGCCAAAAGGGAGAGAGGATCTCCATCCCGGGATAAAACCAGCAGTTTTAGGGGACTGACAATCCCCTAGCAGATTGTTTTAATACTCAAGATCCTGATTTCATCCACAATCCTTTCGTCCTCGAAATATTTTTTGAAGAAGCCCTTGGAATAGCTGACAGCAACGGTCTGAGTATGGGTCTCAGAGAAGGAGTGTGAAGGGCAGCACCCCAACAACCAGCACTGAAGATAATCCACCTCCCTCCAGAAATCTTCCAGACAGAGTGAGTGACCACGTTTTATCACCTCTCTATTCCTAGCTGTCTTCTCTCGCCTTCTGTCCTTGTTTTCTGTGTCTTTTCTTCTCTCATGGTATCTGCATGCTTTTAATCTTTTAGCTCTTTCTGTTTCTGGACCTCTCCCCACCTTCTTTTTCTGTGTGTCTTTCTCAGTCTCATTCATTTAGCTGCCTTGTGGAGCTAAATGAATTGACCTGATTCTTTCCCTCACTATTTAGCTTATGGGAGACCTTAGCCTGATATAATTGTAAGAAGCCTCTCTGCCCTTTCCCTTCTACTTTCTTTCCCTGGTTTATTCATCCTAGACTCAGCCTTAATTATCACTGGTGTGAATTAATTTCTGTCATTTAGGGGTCATTGAGAATGATAATAGTTGCCAAAAAGAGCTTTGAGGAGACAGGAGCAGTGATTTGTAGTGCCAGGGTCCAAGGATGCAGCCATGGGGTGGAGTGTCAGTTCTCCATGTGGGTCCTACTATGCTTGTAACTGTGGGAATAAAATCACTGTGCGGTGCAGACCTTGCTGTGCTTGGGGTCTGAACCTACAGATCCCCATGCAAATACCCTGAGATGTGTGTCCTAATGTACCTGAGGGACTGTGGGTGAATTCTGGAAAGAGTGCCCTTGGGAGTGGGTCCTGTGGTGCTCAGGGGCCTGGGAATGAAAGCTGTGACAGTGCTGGTGGAACCTGCTCTGAAAGCCAAAAGAAGCCGTTTGGTTGCCACCAGTCTTCATCTGTGTTTTATGCTGCATTCAGGGGCTAGGAATGTGAATCCTAGTGCTGGTGCTGCGTGAGCCAAGCTGCTGCTTTTTGTAAATGAGGCAGTTAATTCCCAGCCACAAATGAGTATTCTGACACCAGCGTAGTGATTTCCTGAGGAATCAAGTCTGAGGGAGATGTCTCAAATAAAGCCAAAGCAGGCTCCAGGAGCAGAAGAATCTTGGATGTCTCACATGAGATATTACTGTTTCTAGTGAGATAGCAGTGAGGACATCCAAGATCAAACGGCCAGGACAGGGAGCCCTTTTGGAGAGCAATGGTTAAACAGGGAGTCCCTGAAGAAGGAACTCCTTGGTGTAATGTGCTTGCAAGATCAGACAAAAGATGCCAAAGTGATTCCCCATTTTGGCAGAGAATTTTGTCAGTTATTCATGGCTTCAGAAGGTGACTCTTTCTAAGGAAGGGCTGAACCACCAAGCCTACATATGTTCTGGGGGTACTGTTAGATGCCCTCCTACCTGTTGCCCTATAGTTATGCAATCAGCCTGTTTTGAGTAGAGCTGTGTTATCTAGCACAAGGGAAGAGATAACTGAGGCATTTTGGCCTTTGTACATTCAAGGGGATAAACTGACTTTTCGTGCTCGTGAGGTTAATTTACCTCACGCTGCCCCCTTCCTCACAGTCATGACTTGACATTTTTCAAGTGCTTTTGCCTCTGATGGATGCCAGGGCACTTTACAGAATATATACACCAGACTTAACAAATTCTGCTCTTCCACAATAATTATCTTTCTGCACATGAAACATTTTTTTTCTTCCATTAATGATAAAGATTCTGTATTTGTTGCCTGAGCTTTAAATGTTCTTTACAGACACAAAAGACTAGAAGTGGTATGCTATAGACTAATGGTAATTTATTTGTTAATTGCTGACAAGGCATTCAGTACTGACTTGGACACCAAATTAAGATAATCTCTGCTCAAAAGATCTCATAATCTAAAACACAGCTACACAAAAGCTGAGACATACTAATACATTTTAGGAAATAATTTTTTGTGAGCACAGCTCTTCAAAATGATCATGGTATTCACATCAAATGTTTATCACAGGTGAAAATGCAGCTTCCTCTGAGATGGAATACTGCAGCTGCTCTGCACCATTTATTTTATACAAAAGTATCTATGCAAGAAAAAGGGAGAGTATTATTTATCTTCATGAAAGTGCAGGGTACTTTACAGACACGCTTAAATGGAAGTGTTATGTCTATAAGAGTTTACATTAAGAATGTTAAACCTGACCACCTAAAATTAGACTTTAAAAACCACATTAATGTACCTTCGTAAGTAACCTAATTCTTGTAGATGCCTAGGAACATAGAGTTGGCTTCAACATAAGCAATGAAGTCTTCTGCATTTGGGGAAAAAGACACTTTGTTGTGTGTATATGGGTTTGTAAATTTAAATCTGGACTTTCATGCTTCCAAAAGTTGACTTTATAAGTTGAAGCAGTCCGAGTGTCCTGTGGGCACTCAGCTCCCCTCTGAGAACTGACAGTGGCATTTCTCAGGTCAAGCCCTTAAGCAAAATGAAACGAGACGGTCTAAAGAGTTATGGGAAAAGGATTATGTTACTGAAAGATCATGAGGTTGTAATACTGATTTAGTCTGTGTTCTATAACTTTTTGGGTTTTATCTTGAAGTGTGGCTTTGTAGGCAAGTTTCTAGGATAGAATAAGGAGTCCAAAAAGTTGGAATAAAAGAAGGAAGCAGTTTGAGGAGTTGGTATCTAAGCTTTCAGTCCAAGAGAGGGTTGTGACTACTATAGTCCTTCTGGTTTGGGTTTTTTTGCTGAATTTTTTTCCCCCTCTAAAAATACAGCAGAATGTTGGTGTCTCTGAAGAAATTTATTCTTACCACAGAGGTACAGGTTATCACATCTTTCCCTAAACTTCGGCTGACCTTCATGTAGTGGGAGATTCCATCTTCATCCCGGTTTGGATCTTTGGCCCTTTACTTCAAATGTCAGAAAGGAGGAGTGGTTAATGGCAACTGTGATATGGACAGCTGTCCCTCAAGAGCAGGACTGAGCTGATTATCTCATTTTACACAGCTGTCAGACAGGAATTGGATCTCAGTTATTAGCAACCAAAAAATGAAAAATGCTTCTGGACTCATTTTTCCATTTGCTTCTCCCAGTCTTGGGTAGAAGAGTAACTGGTGATTTTCATGCAGAACCTTCTATGTTTTTGTAGCACTCCATTTGCAGAATCTGTTTCTGAGCGACGCTTCAGAACTGAAACTTTGAAGGATACTGTTTTTGGTCCGGGAGGTGAATTAGAGAAGATGAGTGGCCCCTTGATTGATGGGCAGCCTAATGTGATAGCTGGCATGTTTGAACTCTCCAGTTGTGTTAACTCTGAAGCCTAAAGAAAAGCCTTTAATTTGCTGTATTGTTGGCAGTTGCATATGTTATTTTAGCAAGAATATCCAGTTGATGTGTTCAACCTCCAAATGCTTATTGCCTTTGTAGGAGGCAGTATTGCTACTTGTTATCTGTTTTGCTGGTTTTGTTTCCTTCTTCCTTCTAAGGGATATATGATGAACATCAAAATCTATAACATATTTCTGCCCTGAACTCATGTTTTTCACTTTTTAAAGGCTGTCTGTGTATGTGTATTACTGAGAGAGAGCAAGCATGCAGCAGTATGTTTTCGCAATTAATTAATTGCAAATTTTCATCTTAAGTTTGAAGTGCAAATGCAAAATACTGTGAATGTTTCAAAATTTGGAGATCTCACAGCCAACTTTAAGACCAATTTAATGCTATACCCTGTGATGCTTTGCCAAGATTTGGACTAGATTGTTGTTTTAGCCATCTGTTTTGACCTGACCAGGCTTCCTACTATGAACCTGATACTTCCTTAGGTAGGCAGCACAGATCTAAAGGTAGCCAGCAGACGTTTTGGTAGTGCCTGACCTTTCCTGAATACCTGGGCTCCATAGCATCATGTGGCACTCATGTTCCTCTCCTGCACCTTTAAGGCCCAGCATGTTTCCAGCCTGCCTGCTTCTTGATTCTCCTTTCCTCCTACACCCACTCCTCCTCTCAGTTGTTCCTGCTCCTTGCATCTCTTCTCTCTTTTGGTCCCTTTGGCATTCTGTCCTATGGTCCTAGAAGGCTAAATGCTGCTTTTCATCAAGGAAGCATCCCTCATCTTCTCACTAAGATTCTTCACTGGCAGGAGTCTTTTACTGCATCTCACAGGCTCTGGTCTTACTTCTACACCTGCCATTTGACTTGTTCCTGGTTGCCTTTTGTTAGATTATATGCCTGTGGACATGTAGGACTTTTTGTCTGAGGTTATCTCAAGAAACTTCTTTTTTTATTCACTGAAAATAAGCAGTTCTGCTTGCCTGGGGAATGGCACTTGGTCTCCATAGTCCAACTCAATTTCATTCTCCCACCCTCTCTTCTCTTCTGGCCCCTCTCCTTCCTCAGGAATTGCTGCATTTTGGTTATTTAGAATAAAACCCCCTTCTATTACATTCTCTGGTTCCCTCTAGCAGTCGAGGATCTTGGTTTTCAGAGCTGGGCTGAACATTTTGTGCAAGGCCCAGTACCTCATTCTTCATCTTTCTGAGCTGGTCAGTTTATTTGATGTGAAATCAAGAACCAGGGGAATGTGTGTTCTTTTTTTGGCCTTTTTTATGTATAAGAGAGACTGAGTAATGAGGGACAGGGTGCGACGATGAGTGAGAGCTTTTATACCTCGAGGAAAAAAATATTTGCTTTTTTGTTTTTTACCATTAGCAATTCAAATTTTGTTTATGCTCTCTGCTCTGTGAAGACTGTGGCTGATTATAGCAGAAATCTGTAATTACTGTTAAAAGTTCAAATCTGAATAATTGAGAAAGAATCTGAACACTTTGTGGTCACAAATTAAAAGAGCAAAGTTCCTGAATTCTCAGTTTCCCCTGAAAAAACTATTGTGAAGTAAAACCAAGACAAATTCTCCCTCCCCATCAGGAACTTGCAGAGAAAAATAAACAAGCTGGTAAAATAGTTATATCTGAAATTCTTTTTATCTCTACCTGAACAAAGTAGTCAAGGTTTGACTGTAGAGAACTGGTCTGGGTTTTGGGAGAGCAACGTTCTCTGCAAAGTTCTGCTGTTCCTTTGCTGGCTGACCTTGGGCTGCATGCTTCTCCATGCATGGCTTCCCATTTATCCTGGAATAGGTTATTGATCCTTTATAAGGGTTCCAAAGTATAAGGATGAAAACCACTTTCTAATGGCTTTCTGCTCTTGCTGCTGAGTGCCTTAATTACAATGTGATATTGAACTTAAAACCTCTATATGCCCTTTTTTTTGGCATTGGGAAACAGTAGAAGCCCCAATGCATTTTTGTTTCATTGAAGGACCAGTCACTCCAAAATTGAAAGATTCTGTATGATTGTGAGCAGTCTAGAACTGTTTTATAAGGTGACTTCAGTGTAGATATTCTCATTCCCTTGAAGCTCCTCCTGAGATCTCTAATGACCTTTTCTTGGCCAAGTCTCAGGGTCTCTATTCCATCTTCATCCTTCTTGGCTTCCCTGCTGTTTTTGACACTTGATCATGCCCAGTCTTGAAATCTTGTCCTCCCTTGACTTTTGTGACAGTATTTTCCTGGTTTCCCTCCTGACTATTCCAGTCATTCATTCAGTAGCCTCTGCACTAAGCTGTTTACTTCCCTCCATATTTTTTTTTCTCAACTTAGACACAATGACCCACTTCTAGTATCCTCTCTTTGCTTTTCTTTACCTCCTTCATGCCAGGGATATTAAATGATGCAGCCTTGCATACTACCTTAACATATTTTTTAATTAATTGCTGCAAGTTTAAGACCCCTGAGGCCAGTGTGGAACTTGAGAAAGCTCCTTTGAGATTTGCCTTTGTTTCCTGCTTTCCTCTGCTGCAAGCTTCCACAGTTGGGCCTCTATAACATGTTCTTGCTTTGAACATACAGTGTAGGACTCATATTCCCGTTCATGGCCTGAATCTTTTGCTGCTTCTTTGAGTCTCTTTGGGAACCCTTGTGCTTCCTCCTTCATTTCCCATCTCTGTTAGTTTGAGCTGTTCTTGCTGGCCTCTGAGAACCGTGTTACCTTCTCGTCTTGTTAGCATCACAATTGCTGAGGCTGTCCTCCTGGCATGTTTTCTCAACACGTTGCCATCTCCTCCTTGACAAGCCTGTGCTTTGGCTATCATCCACCACATAAGGTTCCAGCTTGTTGTGCTCACTCTAAGGGGCCTTCACATTTCTGTTTCTCCCCTATCTGTTGCTGTCCCTTACTGCATTGTCCTTTGCTGTCTCAGCAACACAAGCATGACATTGTGCTTTTCCATTTTTTGCATGAACATCTCTTTGCATTCTTCCTCAGCTGACTCATACCTTGATACAAGCAGGAATATTGCCAGCCAATAGAGGCCAGACATACTGGAAAGTACTTATTTCATAGAACCCTAGAATCATTAAGGTTGGAAAAGGCCTCTAAGATCATTGGGTCCCACTGTTAATTGCATATTTGCAATTAGCAGTTTTCAGATATGCAAATAGCCATTATTTGCATTTTTGAAAATTATTCAAAGGTCTAACTGATACTCAAATGTACTCGTCTTACTGTATGTACCCCACTCTCCCTGGCTCCTTTTGTGAAGAAGCATGATTGCAAAAGGAATAAAGAGCAAAAAAATAAAGACTGTTATAAACAAAGACACAATATCTTGAAGACTGGAATGTTCAAGGTTAGAGCAGAATAATATTTACTTGCAGCTGCAAGGTGACAACTGTGGCAAGCATGTGTGTAGAAGAAAGGGACTTCTTTCAGTGTCTTTAAGGAGATGAACAGAAGATTTAGTTTCCAGATGATACACAAAATGGAGCATTTAGTGAGTAGGATGCCAAGCAGCAGTACTAGTGTTTTAAGTAAAAAGAAACCATTAATTGTAATGGTTCTGTGGTAGTGTGGTTCTGAATCCTCTTTAATTTCAAGAGTGGTACAAATCTTCGAGTTGTGAGCCAGGCAGGGATTGTCAGGTGTTTTGTCTCCTGGAAGAGAGTTCTGTCAGTTTGAGAATAACAGCTAACAGAATAGTAAAAAGGAATTATGTTAAAAAAGTGGTTGAGACTTAATTTATGAGCCTCACACAGTATTATTTGATTCTTCTGATCATTCTCCAACCTCAATTTCAGCTGTGCTTTGCTCTCAGACTCCTTTTTAACAGGCTCTCTGCAGTGCTTTGGTAATTTCAACCCTGGGAGCATGTGCTCTGTGTACATTTTGGGCACGTGGCATTCAACTAATCTGCACTTGATACTGATTTCCTTTTTTCTTATGAATTCAGTACAGAGTTCTTGCTACTGCTTGATACCCGTTTCCACGAGTGGGTTGTGGTTTGTTTCAGCAACTGTTGCAGAGTTCATATTGACTATTTTGTTTTCAGTGGTTCAGCCTTTGGTGAACAAGTTCTGACCACTTGCAGTCAGATTTTCATTTTCCCTGTGTGTGGCTGATGTTCCTTTCTCTACCATAGAAGCCTTTCACTATTGCTGTCATTAAAATGCAAGGCTAAGAGTAATTTTTCACTGAGAGACCCATTTTTTAATGTAAATAAATTTTCATTTATAAGCATGTTACATTCTTTTAACCTGTGTCTCTGTATATGTCTGCAATGCTCTGCAGATCTTCTGAGCAAGATAGTGCACATGCTGATCTACTTCTGATGTTGTCTGTAATTTCAGAAACAATCTGGGTATTAAATCAGTGTTTACATATCCTCTGCTGCAGGTTTGTTACTGGATGTGATTCTGATAGGCAGGTAAAATTGAAATCCTTCAGCTTGGGGCCTCTCAGAAGGCTGGGGGAAATACCTGCTCTTACCTACCATTTCTCTACCACAGACTTCCCAGTTTCCCAGGGAAAATTTCATTTCAGATATGTGCTCATAAACTTGACTTATTCCAAAACCAGTTCCCTCTACCTTTCTCAGTGTAAGAGTAATTGTTCCGTTAATATTCTTAAAGCAAATGTCAGAGATTTCTCTCCTGCCTTGGCATATGCTTGGAATTACAGCTGCTACTTCCATCGGTGAAATATTGTGCAGTGGCACCGAGGGTGGAGGGATGCTGCAGAGACACTTCTGCTGGGGTGATGTATTTTCATTGCACTTCTTCAAAGTGCTTGGTTTACTTTTTACTTCAAATCTGTTATTGGGAGGGTTGTCATGGGACATTTGGCTTATTATTCGAATAAATCTTTTCTAGTAGTCTTATTACAAAGGAAATAATTTCCAGCTCAAAAGTATTTTATGTATACCAGTATTCTCAGTATCATTTACTGTTTCTTTTGACAGGTGTTACATATTCTCCACTTTACCTTACGCAGCATCATAAATAAACAAACTGGTCCAAACTTTGAGCACATATTTTCAGACTGTCTTAGGAGTGTCTGCAATGTTTGTGTAGTATTTCTCAATGCTTTTTTTCCCTGTATGTTTATATAGCAGACAACCAAAGCATTTGATTAGTTTGTCTTATTAAAATCTGGCAAGGCCCTAGCTGTGCTCAATCTTAGCCTGTTATGCCCATAAAGATACTGCTTCTCTTGACACGAGCATATTTCAGGCTTTGGCTATAATGCCATCTGTTGATAAGTTTAAATAAGCAGGTCAGGTTTTGTAAACTATACCATTTGTCAGTTTCAAACAAAGCTAGGACATAATTGCCTTTGGAATTGAATCCTGATGCACTTCCAACATGAGGGTTTGGGTGACTTTATAGTTCTCACAAGACTTCATGTTTCATTAGTACCAAAAATGCCTGCAGAGTCAGTGCTTTTCATTTACTAAATTCAAAATACAAATTTATAGCCTGCTTGAGTACCTTTCACAAAATGGAGGGAATTGAAAGGTCCTATGATAAATGTGCTATCATGATACTTATCTTATCTGGAATGACAGTGAAAACAAATTTTTCTTTTTATTTTTCTTTGAGACTTAATATGAACCTTATTTTGTTGAGATTTCTATTCATTAAAGGAAAATCATATCTTTATAACAGTTTAATTACAACAAAACAATCAGTCGAGCAATTTATATTAAGCTATACATGGCCTAAAAGTTTTCATCTTCCTCGAACTGGTAATTTTCAGTACCATCTGAGTGTTTAGTGTGACTTGGAGCAGATTTTCCATTCAGGGTAGCACAGTCCCAGTACTGCCTGTGTTGCATGAAGCAGCCCCGTGAGCATTCAGAGCTGTGCAGCCTCGCACCCGCAGCAGTTCTGAGCAGGGCTGTGCCGTCAGAGCCCGACGCGTGGACAGGTGCGCGTTGTGACTCACAGGCGATAGCACGCCGTGCGCTCCTGGGTGACAGTGGCTTCCTTTGGTTGGATCCCTTTTCCCTTTGTGCCTCATGACTAGTGAGAGCCATGTGCCTCCTGTTGCCATATCTGCAAGCCTGTAATTGGGAAAACAGTTTTTGGCTTGTTCTACTGCTCCTCTAAAAGGGAATCGTGGTTCTAGGGTATGAGAATTTCTCTTACCTCCTTGCCCCCAGGGATGGGTTTTCCTCCTTTCGTATGGCACTGAAGGCAGAAGGCTGCTATCAAACTGCAATGCCTTTCTTTTGGCAGTAACATGACACCTATCATTCCTTCCAGGTTAAGTTTCATTTTATGAACAATACCTACCAGCCTCTCTTCCTTCATTTGATTACAGAAATACAAACATTTCCTGAAGGCTTCTCACAAGGAGTTACCAAAACGATGGGTAGCAATTTCAGTCTGGGCTGATAATCAGTATCCTCTTTTCTTATTTCTTACATGAAACAAGTATTTCTGTGAGAATGTTTGCTTAGAGAAGATCGGATTTTTAAGTGTTTTATTCCCGCCATCTTAGTTCACACCACCTTCTTTATGAGGGAAAGCACATATCTTAAAACGGCAAATTTCTCTTCCTTCTAGACTCAGCTAAATTGATTATTTCCACCTTCTTGTACTGGATGAGGACACAGAGTTTTTTGAGTGTGTAATTTACACAAGTCCATTAGAACTGCCTTTTCTTCACCAAAGTAGAGGCTCTTCATTTCTTCATGCACGTTTTACTTTTACTCCTCACAATGTGACATTATTTCAGAAAGGTTGTAGTCAAATAGTCTTTTTTTTTGACAGTTTTTAAAGCTGCTAAATACCTTAGAGACTAGGGGCATCTCTGAGTATATTAGATGGATATTGTTAGTTAGATCACTGGATCTGTGTTTCAGGCACTGAAATTCAAGTGGTCACCTATTCATAGGTGCTCTGCAGCAATGTCTGTCATTGCTTGGTAGTCTGTCTGAGTTTTTTCTCTCAAAGTTCATGTTGAGAAACTTGAGTCTCCTTTAAATCTTTTTGTCATAGTGTTTTGTTGGATCAAAATACTAGCAAATAAAGCAACAGTGAAGTAAACACATCAAAATGTAAATGTACAGATTTGTTCTAGAATAGGCATCTTCTGTAGGCAGTGCACTGCATTGTATGGCTCCCCATTTGAGTCCCAACTGATTCTGCCTGACCAGCCCTTGAATCCAGCCTTAGAGAATGCTTCAGGCTATAAATGTATGTTAACTCCGTGTTCAGTGGGATCCTCAGTGTGTTGTTCCCCACATTTCATGTGTTTTTCTGTCCTGATGGGCAAGTAGCAGTGATCCTGGGTAACATCTGACTGGCTTAGAGTGAGCATTTGCAGAGTAGCAAAGTACAGATTTCTTCAGCACTGCTAAGGGATGGCCCTTACTGTCCCATCAACAGGAGCCTGGCTTGCTTTTGCAGCAGGAGCTTCCACTTGATTCAAAGATTCAAAGTAAGGCAGCAGTTTTCCCAGCAAGCTGTAGGTCTAGTCTGAAGTGAATTAGTGGTTATTAAAAGGTATTCAATGCAGGAATTTTCTTTAATACAATTTTCTTATGCATTGGACAGATTCTTCTTGTCTGTTTAACTGTAGTTCAGGATCCATGCTTGGCTCGACTTTTTGCATCTCTCTGACCTGTCTGACTTGGGATTGTACTGTAACAGTTTAGTGCTTGAGAAATGAAGACTGCTGTCGCCTTCCAGCTGTTGATGGTGGTTATGACCTTGGCTACTCTAACCTTGCTTTTTAAATTCAGCCAAATATATAAACAGATAGCACTTACCTTGTAAAGTGGGACATTGTGAATTCTGGTCTTCGACTTTCTTTTTACTTCTTGAAAATTAATTCTGACTTGCTATTGTGGTAGGATTTTAAAGCACCCTTGATTTCAGTTCCATGTGCTTATTACTTATTACTGGTTTTTTCTTTGTTTGAGTGGGATCATAAGAGAAGAGTTCAAAAGATTTGCCAGGCAATAAGCCGGAAAAGGAAAGTTGGAAGAATGATCAGCTGCTCTGGTTTGGCTGCGGTCTTGTTTTATCATGCCATTTAGTAGTGTCAAGCTGATGCACCAAATACTTGGGTCAGGTGAATGAGAAATGCAACATAAATTAACAGTAATACTTACTGCATAGCAAATATTCTTTTAAATAATTTAGTAGCCAATTACACTAAATTATTGTTGCCCTGAAAGTGTTCTGGAATTGCCACCTTACGTAGTGTTTGACTATGCTCAATTATTACAGATCCCATATTGCCAGCAAATCCAGTAACATGATCAAGTGCAAACTTGGAAAAAAAGGTCTTATTCCACAGCTTTGAAATTTCCCATGTGATTGCTGTTTGGTCTGACTCTTTGCTTTCTGCCCTAAATTACTGTCTAGTGTATATCTTCTTATCTTCTTAAAAAGCTGCTATGTTTTACTGAAAAGTGTGTTAGTTTGGGGTTTTTGGGGATTTTTTGTGGTTTTGGGGTTTTTTTTGTGGTTTTTTTTTTTTTTTTAAGATTTTTGGATTTTGTTTTCTTGTCAAAGATTTTTATAAACCATGGAATGAAAATACTAAATTTCTTAGTGTGGGTGTAATCTGACCCAATTCTAATTTTGCTTGTCTCCCTGATGAGTGTATTTTATACAAATGCACAAAAGCTTGTGTATTTGATGATGGGGATGTTGCATATCAGCCTTACATTTTACTGCATAGCCAGTCATCCCAGATGCTCTACTGACATAACCTGGGCAAACCTGAAGCTCTGTGAAAGCAACAGTGCTTTCTTCTGTTTCTTGAATTTCTGGTGTTTCAGATTGGTATCTTAATCTGTCATATGCTTTTATAACCTAATTTTCTTGATTTCTCTGCTTGTCTTTAAAAATCAAAAAGGGGGGAGGGGGTGGAACTGATAAATTTGTGTTTATTTTACTTTGGAGTTGTATTGTTAATGCAACTGATATTTCATAATGGTTTAACAAGAAGCAGTAATTTTTTTTCTGCTTGCACCATAGAACTTAAAATTTATATGAGACACTTACAAAATGAAGCATTCAACATAACATTTAGTTCATGTTTATTTTCTTCCAGGTGGGGTACTACTTTTAATGATGGCTTTACCTGTGAAGTTACCATGTAAATGTAGCTGTATTTTGATTGGTCTGTCCATCCCAACTGGATAAAAATATATTGTTGCTTTTCCCTTGTATTATTCACAAAAGAATAGTCCTGCTATTTTTTTTTAAATTTGTGTAAATTTCAAATGTTTGATACTAGATTAAATCAGTCAAAACGAGTTATTCAATAAAGCTCAACTTGAGGGGCTGGATAGTGGAAAGCCTTTTGCAGCTTGGGTCAGTTAGCTGTGCAGCAGGTAGTAATGCCTCTGTCCCAAGTGAGAGTGTGGCAGATGAGTAGATGGGTAAGTTGGTAGCTGGTGGGCTTTTCCTTTCCTCCCCAGACATAAAGATGTTTCCACTCGCCATAGACGCTGTGGTGCTGCAATTGTGCTTCTCAGTCTGAGTGCCTAAGAGGGAGTGATGGTGTTAGCTGTGCAATTAGGACGTGTTTCCTGAGGCCAGGGCTGTGAAGCCACTGCCTGTGGGGGCTGAGGGATGATTTTGCTGGGGTATTGTGTAGGTGTTTGAGCCCTAAGAGGTGTGGTGAGCACATGCATGGAAATGAAAGGTTTAGCGCATATGAATGCGTTGGAGTGTGGACTTCATTGCTTTGGTGCTGTGAGGCACTGGGGTGCAGAAGTGAAAGGTAGAATGCATATGGGTGTGGGGGAAGAACGGGTAGCTTCAGTGTCAAAATGCTGGGTGCATCTGTCTCTGGATCTGTGCATCCACACTGTGTTATTGTCAAATGCCTATTTTTAGAACGAGTATCTAATTGGTATTCATGCAGATGGGTGTCTCCCTGTCTCATCTGATCCACTCATCTGAGTGATGCACTCAGTGGGAGGTGTCTGCTGACGAATCTTCCCTAAGCAGAGTGTGTTCGTGTCAGTCTCTTCTCTCTTACATGTATGCAAGTGTTTAATTTGCTATACAGACATAAGTGTGTTTGTGTGTTTGCCTTGTCTATGCTCCAGCATGCTCAAAGAAAGTACCATTTAATCTTCTGGAATGACTAATTTCAGAAATTAAAGGTATAGAATTTGCATGCCTTCAAGACACATTTCTTCTCTTTATGCAAAGAGCAGTGCAAGTTGTGGCCTTGGAAACTTAGCTCCCTCAATTCAGACTTCAAGGGATTGCTCCCAGTATAGTAATGCAGCCAGTTGTGAGTAGGAATGACAGACTTTCTGCTGCCTGTCTACTGCAGCAGACTACAGAAAACTTAGAGTGCTAAGTGCAAGTTCATACAAGTTCATGCTGCAAAATGTTTTCTTCTTATGAAATAATTTGTATACAACTGCTAGCCAGGTGTGGTTTATTTTTCTGAGGGGAAGTATATAACGTTTATGAGAGAAAACATTCTGAGTCTCTTCCTGCAGCAAACTTCTGTGATTTCAGACAAGTAAGTTTTTTCTGTGTCTCAGAATTGGAGAAAATACTTGCCTGCTATAGTGTGAATTAAGCAGGATTTAAATATATATCTATATATTTTTTTAGGAAAAACTGGTTATGGCAGGCAAAGCTTTAACTATTATGAGCTTAATATAGTGTGTTCCAACTTGACATGGTAGATGTAATTATCTATATATAGTATTATGCATGATCTTGGTGTTTTAAAATGAGATATGTAATCCTAGCTCTAAGGAATAGGATTCATTATAATGTCACCTAATGCAAAAAGAGAGGCTAGGCCTCAGAGAGAAATTAATTTCCCCTCAAATTAAGATAGTCCTGACTTTGCAGATGATCTAATTAAATTGTGGTTTGTGTGTGGCATGAATGAATATTCCCTTTTAGCTATGATTTTCCTCTTACCTGACACCATAAACCTACTGGATCACACGTAATCTTGGTGAAGAGTACCAAGGTTATATGGATTATGTACTAAAGGAGTGAATGTGATATACCTGCTGAAAGGGCTCTGCTTCCCTTAAACAGAGCTTGGCTTTTTACCTGGGAGCAGTGCCCTGGGATAAGCCTGCCCTAGCAGTGTTACCGTCAGTGTGGAGAAGCACTGTCCCAGCTGCCCTCAGTACGGATGGTCTTCCCTGAGGCACAGTCATGGGCCTTTTGGAATGGTGCTGGCTAGCTGTGAGTAAGATAAATAAAGGAGGATGATCTTCATACAGGTATTTCTGATAGCAGGAGATGTTTCTGTTCTTAGGCTTCCCCTTGTTTGTGTCTCAAGGGTTTCCTTTCCTCTCCTTTCTCCTCACAGATATTCCTGCTTCCAGCAGCATGGCCTCTGATCTGGAAAGCAGCCTCACTTCCATAGACTGGCTCCCACAGCTTACTTTAAGGGCTACTATTGAAAAATTAGGGGGTTCCTCACAAGCAGGACCTCCAGGGTCTGCCCGGAAGTGTCCCCCAGGCTCACCAACAGATCCCAATGCCACACTGAGTAAGGATGAGGCAGCAGTGCACCAAGATGGGAAGCCACGTTACAGCTATGCCACTTTGATCACGTATGCCATCAACTCATCACCTGCCAAGAAGATGACGCTTAGTGAGATCTACCGTTGGATCTGCGACAACTTTCCCTACTACAAAAATGCTGGTATTGGTTGGAAGGTGAGGGCTTGCATCACTGAAGTACCCTTTTTTGCCTAATTATAAGGCTTACTTTCTTAATTCTATGCAGAATAGCTTCACTGATTAAAATAAGACTGATGTAAAACTAAGTTGACCAACTGGAGAAAATGCAGAGCCAGCAGTCCCATTTTCTCTGAGAATTTTGTTGAACATATGTGGTGGTCCACTAAAAAGGAGTGCACACAAAACCCACCGCCACCAACCAAGGAAAACAAAAAAATCCCCCACAAAGCACACATCACTACCATCCTCTGCATCACACTGATGCTATTTTCATTGCACCTTCTATAGGTGTAGAGGTGGTTCAGCCCCATATTAACTGTCTTAATCAGTCCCTTTCCACAGCTTCTGTTCTTCCCCATTCCAGCGATATGTAGTGAGCTTTGGCTTTTATGTACCATCCTATTTTCTCTGCTCCAGCACATACTCAGAAGACTGTATGTTTTTGTTGTAGCACTTACCTGTATCTCTTACTCTCTCATCAGAACTCTATTCGTCATAACCTCTCTCTGAATAAATGTTTTCGAAAGGTGCCTCGACCAAGAGATGATCCTGGGAAGGTAAGAAATCTGCATGCTCCTGGGCAAGCAATTTAAAACTGCAGGGAAATAAGCTGGGGTTGCCCTTTCTAACTCATGGATGGAATTTGAAACCTAAAGTGTAGGCAAAAATGGAAGCAGTAGTAAGATTTACTGCAGTCCTTCGGCTACAGAAGCATTTACTTAAAGGGAAACTGTAAAGGAACTTTAAGGGTTTTAGTAATTATTTTTCTTATCTGTGGTCTTCAGTTGACTTTAAAGATACTGGGAGAAGTCAAAAAGTGTTATTGAATGTACTTTATTAATTTTTTTTCTTTTTCTTTTTTATCTTTGTGTGTAAAATGTGAGTATAGTCCAACTTGTTCTGCTATGAGAGAGCATAGCGGCTGCTGGTGAACAGTAGGACTGTGATGTGACATCATGGATTTCATGGAGGCAGGATCCATGAAAATGAGAGCAGAATTGCTACCTATATAGATTGCAAAGTATTTGGTGTTGGAAAAATATGTCATCATCTGTAGAAGTTATTTATGAGTAAAACTCAAGAATTTAGGAATATGTTGGCTAACTAAGGATAGCTGTGATAGTACACATAGATTGTAAAGGGGAATTGCTAGCAAAACCAAGACTTGGCATATTGGCATGCAGGTATTATTGTCTGAAAAAACCCACAACCAAACAAGCAGGAGGAGATGGTAGGGGTAAGAAGCTGTGTATTTACACACAAGGATTGTCTCCTCCCCCTCATCCTGAAGTTGCAATAAAGGACCATTTGCTCAGGCCTTTATTTCAGGTTATATTTAAAGGACTGTGTGGTGCTCAGTTGGCACCTATAAGTGGAAATAGTAGATCTTTGAGGATCACAGCTCAAAAATACCATTAATTATGTGGCTTATTCCAGGAAATCCTGACTGACTTAAGGGTATATGTCTGCAAGGTGTTCATTGGCATGTTGGGCTGGGTTTATAATGAAAACCTGTGCTTGATGCTTATTCAGATTATTCAGATCTTGATGGGAGGTTAAAACAAGCTAAATCCACTTTAGAGTTCTTTTTATACTTAGTCAGAAGACAACACTCATAATTATATGCTGTTTTATATTGAAAGGGAGGTCTAGGAGTTGACATGTACCCCTCTCCTCTCCCAGACACGAACAATAACATTAAGCTGATGAGATCTGTCAAATTTTTAATATCTCCAGGGATAGAGATAGCAAAACTGGGCATTTGTTCTAGTTCTGCACCACCATGATTGTGAAGAAAGTTTTGTTTATATCTGACTGTACTTTCCCTTGCTGTAACTTGTATTTTTTGTCTCTTCTTGTGCTGTACATTTTTGAGAAGAATTTGATTTTGTCTTTTATAATATGCTTCCACAGTTGAAGGCAGTGCTTTGATACCCTTAGCTTTTTCTTGTCCAAGCTAAACAGACCTCTCTGTACATTAAGTTCTTAACAGTGATTTATTTCTTAGCCATCACGGGCCCTCTGTGGATGCCTGAAGTGTAGTCTCACAATCATGAAAAAAGAGCAATCCTTCTGGCTGTCTCTGCCAAATACCAGCGTTGAGTTGGTTCTCACGAGTTAATCATAAATTCAGATTGTGAGGAAGCCACTGAAAGGAGTGTCCAGGCCTAAAAGAGTTCACTCAGCTTGGATCAAACCATCCTTTTGTGTCCTGTCTCAAGAGTGATGGAAAGTAGAGAGTTCCGCCTTCCACCAGTAGCGTTGTTCCTCATAGTTCAAAGCAACCCAGTGCAAGAAAGGAATCTCTTGGCAGCACCCGAGTCTCGGTTGTGTGAGGTTCTAGAGGATGGTCCTTGTGGTCCTAATGTTTAGTTGGTGCTGCATTTCTTGAGTCAGCAGCCCTCTACTTCAGGAAGCTCTGTGATTTCATCATTCATTCACCCATGGGTTTTCTTTCCAGGGCTCTTACTGGACAATAGATACATGTCCAGATATATCTCGCAAGAGGCGGCATCCTCCAGATGATGACGTGAGTGTTTTTCTTTCCACACAGCATGGAGTGGGCTGGGAATTCCCTTCCAGCACCAGACCATGATAATGTTTTGGGGTCAGGGTGTTTAGATGGGCAGACAAAGGCCAGGACTGAACTAGTATGTATGTCCTGTTGATTGCCTGTTGTTGCAGCTATTCAGTAGCAAAGTTAATCTTGTCTGAAGTCCTTTATCCTGACTTTTCAGTGACTAAGGCCCAGTCCTCCTCTTTTTTAAGCCATGAACTTCTACAGCGGGGGAGCTGGCTTCCCATCTGCAGTTTCACTTCTCCATCTGTTTTTGATTTCTGCTCCTTTCCTTCTCTCTCTCTTCCCCATCCACAGATACCACAAGACTCCCCAGAGCAAGAGGCAAGTAAAAGCCCCCGAGGGGCTGTTCCAGTCAGCACAGAAGCCTCTTTGCCACCTGAGGCCACCCCTCAGATGTCGATCCAGAGCACCACCCCCATTGCTAACTACAGTCAGGTGAGCTGTGGGGAAAAGGATAGAAGTGGGAGGCAAAGGAGAGTGGGAGGAGTGCATGAATGGAAAAGTGAAGTGGTGAGGAGAGGGAATTGTGAAAATTGTGATATGGAGGCAAAAATAAAAAGAAGGGAAGGAGCTGAAATTGCAGAGATAGAAAATAAGGAGGAAGTGAATTTTAGCAAAGGGTTGGATGGGGATAAGGATAAAGGCATAATGGTATTAACTGAAGAAAAGGCTGGAGCCATTGTGCTGTGGTTGGTGTTCCTCAAGAAAATGGCGCTTGGGAAGATTTGTTGGAAGATGAGCTAAGTGATATGGGATATCAGTGCATGTTCTATGTGTATCTAGTCTGATCTCTGTCTCAAGCTGCCAATCCTAGCACAGACTGAAGGCCTTTTTTCTGCCTCCCTTAGCAGGGTGCAGGGCCTGTGGATGTTGCCTCTACTGTAGCAGGGGGGCAGGGCCGTGAAGGGGCCGATGTGCCACCTCCGCTGTACAGTGCCAACCATGACTTCAAGTTCTCCTACTCCGAGATCAACTTCCAGGACCTTAGCTGGTCCTTCCGAAATCTCTACAAATCCATGCTGGAGAAATCATCTTCCTCTCAGCACGGTGAGTAACTACATGCGTCATGTGGGGTGGGCAGGTATCTGCCCACACAGTCTTGTCCATTTGGCATCTCTCAGATCTTTCCTCGTTTAGGAGCCTGTGCAAACAGACTTTCCTTCTTTGGCATGCTGTAATTACTTCTGCCAGGAGCTGATAAGAAATCTGCACGTCCTTTTATGCATTGCTCCCCCTAGTTCTCTCAGAATAAAAAGGCACAATGATTTAAAAATGCCTTGTGTTGATACAAATGCAAATACTAAAATGGCAGAAGCTGGGAAAAATGAAGTCCTGAAGAAAAGCATGTCAGAGAAACATTCACAGTCTGTCAGGCTAGAAACTGTAAGAGGGAGGGGATTGTTGCATCTGGAGTTTCTCAGAAGGAGAGTGGAAAATCATCATTGCTGAGATCTGTTAAAAGTAAGATTGTACAAGGCCTTGGAGAATTGAGCTTTGTGGATTTAGAGCAGAGAAGAGAGGGCCTCCAACTCCATTTATATCTTGCATTTCTGGGAGTGAATAAGCAGCCAGAAGAGGGCAGAATCACTTCAGGGATGAGATGTCCATGGAAAATACTTCAGAAAAACTTAAAGCTCTTTCTGCCTTTAAACACTATTCTAAATATTAATCTGGTGTAAAAAGGATTATGTTGTTACATGAGCTTTTCGCCTGTGCTATCAGCCATCACACAGTGCAGGCAAAGTTTGTCACTCCAGAAAGGGCCTCCTGAACTTGAAGCTTCAGTGAAATAAAAATGTATATATTTTCACTGCTTTCATGATGCTGGCACTCCTAGTAGGAGACTTTTGTGTGAGGTGTTGTAGTATGAGCAAGCTAGAAAAATGTAGAGAAGAACCTTGGCTTGGTGTGTTCCTCTGATTTTACAAACTTAGCAGCTGCTGGCTTTTCCCCTCCAAGTTGTAGGCTGCATGACAGTGTAGGAAAACTTGCAGTTTTTGAAAAAAATTTGTTGGCAACTTTTGAGTCAGGATGGCAGTATTCATCCTTTTGCCCTAGGACAGTAGTAGGATACTCGAAGGGTTGATGTTCAGTCTAGTGAAAATGTGAGGCTTGCTTGCAGATGGTCAAGTAAAGGTACTCAAAGGAAGAAGTGAATAGCTCAGGTTAATGGCATGCTGTGCCCCTGACTGGTTTTCCACAGAGGTTTCCCAGTGTATGGGGAGAATGGACAGGGGAAGCAGATGTAAGAGATATGCTGAGCTCCTGGTGTTGGGGAAGGATGGAAAATACCTGATGCTCTCACGTGTAGAGGTTGTCTGAAATACAGGATAGAAATGACACACCCAGTGAGTCAGGAGGAATGAAAGTAATAAAGGAGCCCTGGTGTGTGCAGTGTGCTCTTTGTACAAAAGCAGAGTCTTTTATGACCTCTTATGATCAATGTGAGAAAAATTGTGAAGATTCCTGACCAAGCTGCTTGTAAGAAGGGAACTGAAGGGAGTCTTTGGAAACAAGCAAGTCAGATGCATTAAATTACCAATTTCCTAAATGTTGTACTGTTTAAGTATGCTTAATGGTCATTTATAGGAAAACAGCATGTACTTGACATTTCAGGAGAGGTTGGGTTACTTTGGTAAGTCTAGGAAAAATCCAGGGAGGAACTTAAGTGCCTAACGCTGTACTAAAATCCTTGTGGGTCTTTGTTATAGAGGGTTTTGTTTTGTGTCTGGAGCATGGCAAGGGCGTAACTGCACAGGTGACAGTTGGTTGCTGGCAGCCTGTAGAGGGCACTCCTAAAGCTTCATGAATAGCGGGATGAGCAGTGTGAGATTAGAGCTGGATAATGTAAGCAGAGGTCTGATCCAGGCTCTCTTAAAGCTCCTTCCTCTTTCATTTACTCGGCAGGTTTCTCTTCACTCCTTGGTGACATGCAGCCCTCCAACCACAATTACTACATGTACCAGCAGCAGCAGCAGCAAGGCCCCTCCTCAGTGGGTGCTGCTCCCCCACTCCACACTCCAACCCCAGAGGGTTGCCCATCCCAAGGAGGGAAGCAGCAGGGTGGTGAAGGTTATGGCCCTCCGCCAGTGATGTCCATGCACCCGCCCCCGATGCAGCATGGAGGTTACCACCAGCATCAACAGCATCACCCACACTCCCACCCACAGCAGCAGCCACACCAGCAGCAGCAGCAGTCACAGGCTTCAATCAACAACGCTGGCTTTGGTGAGTCAGGGGTGATGGAAAGCACAGATGGGGAAAAGGGAGCAGTGAGGAGCCCCCAGACAGAAACCCCAGAAGTGAGCTTTCCCTAAGTAGTACCTACTTGTGTGTAGAAAATGGGGGAAAGTCAGATAGGCTTGAAATCTGAGAAGGAAATTGCTTTCTTACCTGGAGAATGGAGGATATATCACTCTGGGTTTGGGGTTCTGTTAAGGGATGCAGCATAAAATCAGGGCCTTAGTGAAAAAGGAGATACCGCCCCTGGTTTTCAAGGGAGAAAGGATTTCTAGCTGCTGTAGCATCAGGCTCTTTGGTGAAGAGAGGCCAATCTTTATAGAAGTGGAGAGGAAGGGTCATCTGTGTTGTATTAATCTTGTCTCTGTTTCATTCCAGCGTTTCCCCCTGATTGGTGCTCCAACATTGATTCCCTGAAGGAAAGCTTCAAGATGGTAAACCGGCTGAACTGGTCTAGCATTGAGCACTCCCAATTCTCAGGTCAGTGTTGGCCTAGTGACTAAGGCTAGTGACTCAGTGACTAGGGCTGTAGTCTAGAACATGCAAGTGCTGTGCAGGGATCTGTTTTTCAGTGTAACTGTGGCAAGTGCCTGGATTTCTCAGTGATTCACCTCATTTTTAAAAAGAGGTGTCCTACTTCATGGGTTCTGTTAAAGATCCTGAAGTGGTTGAATGAACACTGCAGGATTTGGAGCAGGGAGAATTAAGTCATGAAGGTATGTCAGAAAGCTAACTGAGCTTTTTCCTTCCAACTCTTCCTTGCCCTACCTGAGTCAGTGTGACAGTATCTTAGATGTGGAGCTTTTCAGGAGTGTGGCGACAGATTTGAAACAATAAAGTTTGGTTTGTGAGGAGGAGGTAGGATTTAGGGACAGAAGACAGAAATTCTTTGCGGGGAAGATCACGGTGTGACTGCTGTCTTTGACACTCTCCTCTGTCCCCTGCAGAGCTCATGGAGAGTTTGCGCCAGGCTGAGCGGAAGAACTGGACGCTGGATCAACACCATATTGCCAACCTCTGTGACTCCCTTAATCACTTCCTTACCCAGACTGGTCAGCTCCCTCATCTGGTTGGCCCACAGCAGCCCCCTCGAATCTCTGATTCTTGTGCCCTGAACAGTGGCAAACAGGAGCAATCCATGAACCAAGGTAATTAGGAGGAGACTAAAATGACATGCAAATGAAGGCCCAATTCTGTGAGTATCCTGAATTACTTGCAGCCTTACCAGGCAATGCAGCACTGAGCAGCTCAGAGCTGTTCATAGGAACTCAGCCTTCTCTGGCTTTAAAGAACTGGGATGTCTGATACCCGTGGTCTGGACAGACTGTTGTTATGTGATGCATGCTATTGACAGGCAACCTCCAGGCAGGAATATATTTAAAAGGCAAACCTGGAAGAGGAGAAGAGGTGTTTTTTTAGGTGACAAACAGAGAGGAATGGCAAGATAGAGAGTTTGCTATTCCAGATGGCAGGAACAGTAAAAGAAAAAGCTCTTGCACCCTTGTTGGAGAAATACCGTAGAGAGGAGAAGGGGATACATTCTGAGGAGGGGATATGGTGGTCCTGATAGAACTGTAATGGTGTGTGTAATCTAGTACTGAACTAAGTGGATGATATTGAGCCAGCTTGTGGTGTTTCTGGATGAAAATTTTCTTCTCTTACAATAATATAGAAACTCCTGCTGGTTTCAAGAACAAGATCCCTGACCAAGCTATAGCTTGGAGTTAGGACTCAACAGCTGAACATCTCCTCAGTATCCTGTGGGTCTGAGTGAGTTGCTCTGTGGCTGAGCTGCCCTCCAGTCAGGGCCAAGACTTCTGACCTGAACATTAACACTTTTTTTTGTTTTGTTAATTAATTTCCTTTCACAGTGAACTCCTATGGTCAGCCCCAGCCTCCCCATCTCTTCTCCGGGCCATCTCCTATGTACCAGATTTCTACCCAGGACTCTCCAGGATATAATCGCCCAGGTAAGGGGTGATGTTAAGGCAAATTACATCAATGAATATTAAAGAACTGATTCCCAACCCCTTGGTGCATTTCTCCCAAAGCACTTAGTAATCCAATGGAGCACTGTGGGTGGAGAGGGAGCATGGACTGCAAGGGACTCTCCATTCAGGGCTGTGTTATAGCTCTGGGAAGGTTTAGGATTTCAAAGGCCTGATTTCTTTCACTTCACATAAGCAGTCTTCTAGCTTAGCCTTACCCTCAGTTAGTTGTTCAAAGACAGCTGTTCATGAGAAGCTCTGTTGATGAAGTAGTTTGTGCTCTATCAGCAGTCAGCTATGAGGTAAGTAAAGGAGGATGAAAGGTAACTTCTGTAGAAAATGCTGTGGAGAATTTCACAGCAGAACATTCCCAGACACTGGTAGATGCTGACAGAGATTAATGCCTGTAGTGTTCTTGCTTGTTAGACTGTTGGAAAGGAGAAGGCCCAAATCACTTTTGATTTCTTTTGCCCAAGGACCCACTGTGAAGAAACATGTAGTTTTAGAATCTAACTCTCCTCTTTCCTTTTTCTTCTTTTTTCTTGTTTTTGGCTCAGCTCATCATCTGGTCCCTCGGCCTCCAGGGCCTCCTCCAGGCGCCAATGAGGAAATCCCCGATGATTTCGACTGGGACTTAATCACCTAGCGAGTTACAGACTTGATAGCCCGTCCTTTTTGAAGGACGTGGGAGGGGAGGGGGACATGGGGTCAATGGTGTCAGCACCACCCTCCCCAGCCTCCCTGCCTTGCCTGTATATAGATATATATTCTCTATCTCCGCCAGAGAAGCCACCGCAAGATGCTGCCGAAGATAATCCTTCCTTGCGTCCTGTTTTATCTTCTTTTCTTCTTTTGTTTATTATTATTATTGTTATTATTATTATTACCAATAATTGAGCACAGCCCTCCCCCTCCTCCGGTGGCCTCAGACGCATCGGATCGGCTCTTTCGTGTTGCGCAGTGCCCTGTGGAGGGCGGGAAGATGGGTCCTTGGTGCCATGAAAAGACCTTGGAAGGCTGAATCCTCGAGTGCATCTTTCTCTGCCTCCGTTATTTTGCGTTTAACAATCCCTCTTTCCCTTCAAGGTGGCCGGTGAATCTGTCGTATTGGCTACTGGAGTGAGAGAGCCTAGTGGACCCTGGGAGCCTGTAGTTATGTTGTTTCGTAAATGTTGTAAAGGTCAGGGGGCTGAAGGGACACTGGAGGGGTGATCTTAGCTCTGTGAACTTTGTTGCACCAGCAGGAACAGAAAGAAAATAAGTGGTGTTCCCAAGTACAAAGAGAGGGTAATCCCTGAGGTAGGGAGAGCTGAGCTGAGCTGGGAGGGCAGACCTGAGTTTGGAGAAAGGAGAATGTAGCAGATACGGTGTTTCAGCAGAGAAGTTGGGTTTCAGAATGTGGTCCCATCTGTGAAGACTGAGAGGTTTTGAGGGAATCCTGACCCATTTCCTACACTGCCTTTTGCAGTCTCTAGGTGAAGCCTACATACCCATCAGGTAAAAGAAGCAGTCAGGGGTGTCACATGTGATTCAGTAAATTCTGTTCCCCAGAGCTTTTCATTTCACCCCACACCCTTTCAAGCCCTTTTTCAAAATATGTAGTGAGGCTCTCCCTTTTATATGCAAATTTGGAAGTTTTCTCTCATCAGTATTTGTCCAATTGTTATTTGATCCTCCACCCCTCATATTTCTTTAGAGGCTGTCCTTGCCTGTGGCTGAGAGTGCCAGCAACAGGAGTCTGGCTGTGTAGGTGCACATCCTCCGTCAGTGGTTCCCACTTGGTGAATGGGCTTGTGGTGGGCAGAGTGGGGCTGAACTGGGGGGCTGCTGCCAAGGGCTGAACCCTCTGGTCAGGGACTGAGAGGGCCCTGCAAGCAGTTTTTGTAAGAGGGGCATTAGGGGAGAGAGGGTGAAGCAGGGCAGGGTTTTGAACTGACCAACCAAAGAGTGTAGTATGAAAGGGAGGAAGGTGTCTTGGACCCCTTGCAGTTCAGCTGGGGAGATGATGTAACCTAGTGTAAATCCTGAAGGATGAGCTTTGTCAGCATGTGCAAATCAGGAAGGTGGGAAAGATGCAGGAATGGGAGTGAGCATTTAGGTGCTTTCTCCCCAAAGTTGTGGCCTGTGTTCCCCTTCTTTTCTCGTGTGGCTCCGTTCTGTCAAACCTCTTGTTTCTTCTTAATATTTTATAAAGCCTCCCCCCAGCCCTTATTCCCTGTTTACCAGTGAAGGGAACAAATGTGGAAATAGACTATCATGGCTTCTCGACAGACCTGGAGCACAGGAGTAAAGTAAACCTCTCTTCTGACTGCAGGAAGGTGGGGAACTAGCACTGCTTTTTAAATTTGCTGTAGGGATAAACCAATTGGAAATTGGATTGTTGTCAGGGAAGCAGGGTCTCATTACATTGGAAGGGGGGAACAGCACTTTTCTTTTTTTTTTTTTTTTTCCTTTTTTTGGGATTTTTTGTTGGTTTTTTTTTTGTTTTGGATTTTTTTTGTTTTGTTTAAGTGTGAGTTTGGGGGGGGAGTTCGTCATTGAGCATTTCCAAGAGAAATGAGGAATCCCAGACAGCTTCAACATGGAGTCAGCTGTTATCTCTGCTGCCTCAGGATGGGAATGATACAGCTTTGGAAGCATGTGTGATAGGTTTCTGTGGAAAGTGGCACCGGCGACAATGAGAGAACTTATGGCAGGTGCCAGTTAGTGTTTTGCAGTGGACATTACTGAGAGCCGGCCCTGTGGAAGTCTGAAAACACCACCGGAAGCAAACCAAACCAAGATGGCTCCTTCTGCGTATCCAAGTGCTCCTCATTTGCATATTTGCCTCATTTGCGTATTAAGTTGTGCCTCATTTGCATATGTAAATACATGCCGGTCAGTGTGCAAATTAGCCTCGTTCCTCTGCCCCTGAAATCAATGTGTGTCGTTAGTGCGTGGTAAGACATCGATGGGTGGGTGTGGAGCTCTGTGGGTGCGCTGGCAGCGGCCTGCAGGCAGGGCAGGGGGGCCAGCCTGGCCCACAGAGGGGTCGTGCAGGCCCCTCCAGCCCAATGTGGCCCCCAGTGCTTTGTGTCAGTGGTCAGGGAGAGAGGGGCGTGGTCTCACGAGTTTATTTTTGTGCATGCTTTCTTAATAAAAAGAAAAAGTGAATGTTTATGGTTTAACTGTTTTGGTGCCAGTATTGATTTTTTTCTTTCAGCGGCGCCTGTCAGGATGGCTTGGTTCCCACCTTAGAATTTGGGTGTGGACGTGGCTAAATGGATGTTCTTGAGATGGAGACTTTTTAGGATTTTAAGAGCTGAAGGTTCTCTCAGCTGGCTGTTCTCAGGGCGGTGAGATCTGGAAATCTTTCCATTCATGCTCACCAGAAATGCAGAGTGAAAACTCTACCAATGCTTAGTGTCTATTTGTCTTACTGTTTGTTGGCCTTTCTCTTTTAAGGAAGACCTAACACAGAAAAGCAGATTTTTAAACTGCTTCTGTAGAGTACCTAGTAAATGTATTTCTGCTTTTTAGGAGCAGGAAACATTGAACCTTGGGAACACCCCAAATAGCCTGACTGGATGAAACTTTTTCTCCACTGGAAGGACATAAGAAACACATTTCTCTTATAAGGAGAACTTGAAATGACTGAGCCACAACATGGTCATTCTCTATCTTCTTGGGGTCAGATTGGAGGTTATCACTTCTCAGTTTCAGGGTTTTGCCAAATGGCTGATAGTAGTCCAGCAGTCACCTAATCTGGGTCATCAGTGACTGCAGCTGCTCAAATTCTGCTCATGTGCCATCTCAGAATACAGTAGGTACACTTGGATAATCTCAAACTGCTTCCTAAAAGGAATATTTGGGACTCTGGTTGTGCAGGGAGTGTTGGGGAGACAGCAAGTGTGCACATGCTACTGAACATAGGTACAGCATGTGCATTGACCAGTTACTACCATACAGTGATGTATGTGCCAGGACAAACAAATAGATCGGGTATCTGCCAGGGCACAAAAGTCAGTTCAATGCAGCTGACTGGGGCAAGTGCTGTTCTAGTGCCTGGCTGTAAGGAAATGTAGTAGTACTCTAGGTAATCTCCAGATATTCCTACACACCTCAGACCCCTAGTAGACTCAGAGGAGTGATGTGATGACCTTCTCAGGACCAATATCCCAGGTAGTTTTATCTGCACTTTTATCAGACACAGGAGATGTAGAACACAGACAAATATATGCAAATAAAATAACATTCTTATCTCAACTGAGAGGTTCAACTACATGATTCCCACCACAAATCTGTAGCCAGCCCTGCTTTCTTAAAATAGTCTGTGTAGGTTAAAATACTGTGTCTTCTGCTTCACCAGTCATCCCTCAGATTATTGCTTTTGGTGCTTCCAACTTCCCGTCTCTCTAGTGTAGGATATAAAGGGGGTTGTTTATCTGTCATGAGCTGAATGCTTGCAGTGTCCTGGGTTGGAGCTGCAGATTAATCAAACGTATTGGAGCAAAACCACCTGCTAAGCGGAGAGTGATTGATGTGCAGCGCTATAGCTTGTTCCTTCTCCAGTGGTGATAGGAAGTCCTGCATTACAAGGTGCTGCTCAGGTTCTTGTCTGCTGAAGTCTGGCTTCTGTGAAGGGTTGAAGATGTGAGTTCATCACTAAAGGCACTTTCCAAGATTCTTTGCACTGATTGCCGCACCTTTGCCCTGAAGTCCTGTCCCACAAAAACATAAAGCAGGGGGTTGATGCAGCTGTTGGCATATGCAAGTGCTGTAGAGAGATGGTCCCACAGGATCAGTGACTCCATCAGCCTTGTTCGAAGGCCAGGGACAACGGAGAGCATCCCAACTACATGGTATGGAGCCCAGCAGATGAAGAATGCCGCTACCACACACACAATTGTTCGCAGTGTCCTGTTGCGTGACTTGTGAAACTGGTTTGTGTGTGTTCTGAAAACAATGAGGGCGTAGCAAACTGCCATTATGCCAAAGGGCAGCAAAAAGCCAAAGACAGCCCTAGTGATGTTTATTACTGCTGAGGCAAGGGGTACAGAATCATTACCTTCATTGATGTCTCCCCACAAGTCACTACCATTGTAGGTTGAGTAGTCCCATAATTCATTTACAGACACATTTACAGATACATTTACAGGATCATCTATGTAATCATCAACTCCAGAATTGTACCCACACTCTGTTTTGCCTTCGTAAGTGCTTGTCTCACGGTAGTAGAAGACAGGGCAGCAGAAAATGAAGGCCAGCATCCAAATGCCACTGCATATGAGCGATATAAATTTCACTGTTCGGTGGTTCTGACACCAGACAGGTTTCATCACCAGGAGGCACCGATCAATGCTGATGGCCACGAGTAGGAAGACACTAGCAAACATGGTGAAGATTATGACTGATGGAATGACTTTGCAGAGGAACCAGCCATAGGGCCAGTGTTCATGAAGGGCCAGGTGAACAATGAAAAATGGCAAGGACAAGCAGCACATGATGTCAGCCACAGCAAGGTTTAGGAACCAGACAGTGTTCACAGACCTTTTCATTTTCAGACCAGCTACCCAGATCACCAACCCATTGCCTGGGATACCTATGATGAAAACGATGGTGAAGACAGCAATGGAGACAATTGATTCTGATGCATAATACACAGCAGCCTGTTCCTGTGAACTGCTATTGCCCAGGGCTTGAGGCATTCTGCAGCTGTAAAACAGAAGGGAAATTAGTAGCAATTCACATCCTCGGTTCTCGTTAGCCACGCCAGCGCAGGGCGGGGCTTTGCTCCGGCCAGCGGCGGGGAGATTAAAAGAGGGTTCTGGGGAGCGTGGAGAACGGGAGCGGGCCAACGGGGGCATGGCACGGCCGTTCGTGCAGGCAGGGTCGCAGGCTTCCTCCTGCTAGTGCGGTTTTTAGTTTGTTGCTTGTTGTGTTTTTGTTGGTTGGTTGGTTAGGTTTTGTTTTGTTTTTTGTGGAGTGTTTGAGCCTATCAGTGGCTCCAGAGGCCGCTGCAAAAGAAGCCTGCCTGCAGTGTGAATAGGTGAACGACCTCCTTTCGCTGGTGGCCGAGCTTAGGGAGGAAGTAGAAAGGATAAGGAGTATTAGGGAAAATGAAAGGGAAATGGATTGGAGGAGTTACGGCGTTCCATCCTTGAGGGAGGCCCACCAGGAGTCAGAGGACTCCCATGCCTCCCACTGTCAGGTGATAGGAGGACACCTGGTGGATGAAGGGGAGTGGAAATGGGTTCCTACTCGGAGAGGTAATAATAAAAATTCCTCTCAACCCCTATCCCTTAGTCAGGTGCCACTTCAGAATCGATATGAGGCCCTGTATCTAGAGGGTCAGCCAGAGGATGTAGAAGAAAATGATCTGCCCAGTGAGCCTTCCCATTGTACGTCATCTGTGAGTGATCACCACCTCTAACATCAAAAAGCAAAGAAGGGTAGTTGTAGTGGGTGACTCCCTTCTGAGGGGAACAGAGAGCCCCCTGTGCTGGCCAGACCCATCCCTCAGGGAGATCTGCTGCCTTCCTAGAGCATGGGTACGGCACATTACTGAGAGACTTCCTGGGCTGATTTGGCCCTCTCATTATTACCCACTGCTGATACTCCAAGCTGACAGTGATGAGATTGAAAAGACAAATGTCAGAGCAATTAAAAGAGACTTTAGGGCACTGGGTTGATAGGGCAGGAGCACAGGTCCTTTTGGTGGCAGAGAAAAACGATGAAAGGAATGAGTAGGAGAGCTCACACTATCAACAAGTGGTTCAAGGGTTGGTGTCATCAGCAGAATTTTGGGTTCTTTGATCATGGGGCAACTTTTATGGCACCTGGCCTGCTGGAACTGGATGGGCTCCATCTCTCTGTTTTGGGCAGAAGGATTTTAGCTCATGAACTGGTGGAACTCATTGCAAGGGCTTTAAACTAGGTTTGAAGGGGGAAGGGGATGCAGCTGGGCTCTCTGGAAGCAGGCCCAAGGGTGGTAAGCCTGAGTTAGGAGCAAAATCAGCAGCCCAGCTGAGGTGCACACAACAGGGGTAACAAACAAAAAGAGCTGGAGGCTATGGTGCAGCAGCAAAGCTGTGATGTAGTTGCCATCATAGAAACATGGTGGGATGACTCACATGTCTAGGGCACTGCACTGGATGGCTACAAGCTCTTCAGGAGAGATGGGAAAGGGAGAAGAGGTGGAGGGCCAGCCCTTTATCTTAGGGAGGCTTTTGATGCCATGGGTATTGAAACTAGTGACAATGAAGTTGAGTCCCTATGGGTGAGAATTAGGGGGAAGACCAACAAGGCTGGCATCCTGCTGGGAGTCTGTTATTGTCCATCCAGCCAGGAAGAAGAAGTGGACAACTTATTCTATAAGCGGCTGGAGAATGTTTCAGGATCACTGGCCCTTGTTCTTGTAGGTGACTTTAACCTACCAGACATCTGCTGGGAACTTAACACAGCAGAAAAGAGGCAGTTCAGGAAATTCTTAGAGTGTGTGGAGGAAAACTTTGTGTGGCAGCTGCTGAGTGAGCCCACCAGGAGAGGGGCTATGTTAGACCTGTTGTTTGCAAATAGAGATGGGCTGGTGGGAGACGTGGTGGTTGGAGGCTGCTTGGGGGATAGTGATCATGAAATTATAGAGCTCTCCATATTTGGTGAAATGAGGAGGAACATCTATAAGACTCTTACATTGGACTTCCAGAGGGCAGACTTTGGCCTATTTAGGAGATTTATTAAGAGTTCCTTGGGAAGCAGCCCTTAAAAACAAAAGAGTTCTGGAAAGGTGGGCCTGCTTCAAAACAGAGATCTTGAGGGCACAGCAACACACATCTTTTTGCCCCTGTGTGGTAAAAGATGAGTCAACAAGGCAAATGTCCAGCCTGGATGGGCAATGAGGTTTTAAAGGAAGTTAGGAATAAAAAGGAAGGTCATTCTTCCCCTGTACTTGGCACTGGTGAGGCCACACCTTGAGTGCTGTGTCCAGTTCTGGGCCTCTCAGTTTGGGAAGGACGTTGAGACGCTTGAGTGTGTCCAGAGGAGGGCAACAAGGCTGGTGAGGGGCTTGGAATACAAGTCCTGTGAGGAACAACTGAGGGAGCTGGGGGTGTTTAGCCCGGAGAAAAGGAGGCTCAGAGGTGACCTTATCACTCCCTACAACTTCTGAAAGGTGGCTGTAGTCAGGTGGGGTTGGTTTCTTTCACCAGGCAGCGACTGACAGAACGAGAGGACACAGGCTTAAGCAGTGTCAAGGGAAATATAGGTTGGATATTAGGAAAAGTTTTTTTTATGGAAAGAGTGATAAAGTTCTGGAATGGTCTGCCCAGGGAGGTGGTGGAGTCACCATCCCTGGATGTGTTTAAAAAAGACTGTATATGGCACTTGATGCCATGGTTGAGTTGAGGTGTTAGGGCATGGGTTGGACTTGATCTTGAAGATCTCTTCCAACCTAGTGATTCTGTGATCCTCCTCCCCAGATTCTTCTCCTAACCTTTACTGAAGCATCCCTGAGTCAGGTGACAGTAGAGAGCTGTCAGGATACAAAGGCATTGGCCTACACAAACTTGTTACTAGTGTACCTGTTGTACACTGTCATCATTTTCATAGTGGCTAAACCTGTAAGTAAGCTTGCTATTTAAACAGGGGGCTCTATACAGTTATGTTGTCCTGTCTCTATCATCCTTTTGATTTCCATCTGGTTCTCCTTAGTCTCCAAAGCGGAGCTCTCTATTCAGATGGCCATGCTGTCCCCAGGTATGTTTCCTGGTTGACTTCCTGCTTCAGAAAGGCAAATCAGCATTTTTAGTTCCTCTTTCCTTTAAAATGAGCAATTTCTTCTGGCATAACTGGTGAAGTACATTTCAGTTAAGAAAACAATGTCTATGTTTCTGAAATAACCCTGCTTCACTTTCTGAACATTACAAATAGAACAGACATGACAGAAATTCTGTTGGCTAAGTGGTATTTTAGGGAAGTGCCAGTGACCACTTCCTTTTCTTACACATGTGTTCTGACCTGTCTGCTGGTTCCTTGGAAAGCTTATCTTGACCAGGAGAAAGGCAAGACATTAATGGTTTAAGATTCTATGAAAGACAAGAAATGAATCTTTAAGAAGGACAGATATTTACTTGTACAAATAAAAATACAGAGTACTGTTCTTCAGCCATTTTAGATATGAGCTGTCTTACTGCAAGACAATGAGGCTGACCTACAGCATACTTAAGTGACATTTTAAACTATGACCATAGTAGAGGAAAAATGTTAATTGCTCAGTTATCCTGGACTTAGTAAATTTAGAGAAGAGAAGAAAACCAGCAAAGCTAAGATAGAATCGAGGAAAAAAAAAACACCCCGATCTTCATCCTTTAGGCATTAACAGAATTGTCTATAAAATTCCTGTTAACTAAACCCTTGCTGAATTGATTAAGGCAGTTGTATTACTGAAAGATCCCAAAAAGTGTTACCAAAATGCAAGGAAACTGAATAGGGAAGAGGTAAATACAGCCTGGAGAAGCAACTGAGAAGACATAAATAAGACAACTGGCACTTTTTTAACCTATTATGCCAGTACTTAAATACCAGCCAGAGATTGTTGTATGCAGGACTAAATATGAATATTATTTTTAAAAAATTCAAATCATCAATCTCACTCTTGCACAACATGCAGTCTGAAAGTGGAGTGATGCATCAGTGTTCAAACTGCTTCACTAAGAAGAAAATGAGATAAACAATTGTAACAAACATCGTCATTTATCAGATTTTGGTAATATCTGCTAAGAGACTTGTAAGTGAGGGTGATCTGCAAGGAAAGCTATGAAAAACATTACTGGAAGGCTTAACTTAAAGCTGGAGGCTTAATTTAAAATTCTCCCAAGTTTGTTTCATTTCCTGTGGTCTCGCTGGTCCATGTAGAAGCAACTTTTAGAGGGACAACTGGCGAACAGTGCTGCAAGAGTTGAACCCTGCTGCCTCCCCAGACAGCTACAGAAAATGGTATGCAGAAGACAGGGAAACAAGGAATGCTGAAAATAGTAATGCAAATCCTACTCCAAAGTAAACTGATGAATCAATTAGAAGATACTGCCCACACTATATTTTGCAGAGTGCTAAAAGGGCTGCAATGTGGTTTGAAAATGGAAAGGGAACTGGAGGAGGGAGAGCGGTTTTCAGGAGTAAAGAATAATAAATGGCAAGTAGATAAGGAAAGCAAAATTCTCCAGTTTATGATACCTACCTGAGTGAAGCAGTTATTTCAGTGTGTTGGAGCAAGTACCATCAGTCCTGTCTCTGAAGTGACTGAAGAAACTCTCACATGACATTTTAGGAACTGCATTTTTTTTCCTGCATGCATCCTGTATGTGCCAAGTGTGTTCTTTCACCCTGATAAAATGACTCATTTGAATGTAATTTCGAGATCTGGATATCATCTGCTCATAAAATAAACAGTCAAACCACAGGAAGTTTCTCAAAACTGTCAAAACAAATAGTGCTCAAAATAAATATTAATAGATTTATAATCACAAACATATACTTTACTATATTCAGTAATATAGTAAAGACAACTGAATGACATCTTGCCTGTTGACACAGTGTGACCTTTGCTGGAAGTAATTCTAAGTCCAAACCCTGCCATGTTGCTGTGAAATGTCTGATCTGTTATTGTCTTGTAGCCACTTCTATATCTTACAGGTCAGCACGTTCACCTAGCTAATCTCATTTCTAGGATTCTTCCCAATCCAGATCAGCCTCTGTCCCAGCTTGAGACAGTTCGCTTCATCAAATACAGAGCACTGTACTCATCAAACCATGACTAGTCATGACAAAAGGATTTTATCCTGCCTTTTACTTTTTAGGGTATTAAAAGTCTATTTTTTTAAAAGGAACTTGACTGACAAAAAGTTAGAAATGGTTAACTTAAATGGTGATTTGCACAAAATGTGGCAAGACAATAAAAATGGAAGACTTCCAGGGCAAGGCATTTCTAAATGTTTAACAAGGGGGTTTCCCCTCGCCCTTCACAATTTGGGAAATCAAGACTGCTTAACAGAAATGAAAAAGCCCAGACATACAAGAATCAGCCTCAGTATTTTCGTTTTGGTCTGGAAAATGAACTGTGACAGAGCAGACTTCTGCTCCTGAGCGTGTCTGTGAAAGACACAGATGCTGCCTCCAACACAAAATCAGAGAAAGGAAGACAGGCCAAGGCTGAGCTGTACCCACAAAGATAGACAGACAGGCTGTCAGCAGCCTGCCAGGAAAATTCCTGTAGCTTCATCTCATTCTCAGCTGCCATCCTGCCAGGGGGACTCCTCGGGCGCAGACAGGCAGTGCTGATGGGAGCTTACTGCTATGGGCTCCTCTTGGCTGAGGGACACAGAGCAGGGTCACCACCACGGGACCTGCCAGTCAAGCCCTGCCTTGCTGGAAGGTCCTTAACCAGTTCTGTCCTCCAGGTTAAATGTTCTGTTTCAAGATTTCAACCTCTCTGATGAATCCTTAAAAAAAAAGTAATAAATAAATAAAAAATTAAACTTTGGTGGTTATTTGCAATGCTTTGTATATTTTTTGGTCCAGAGATGCTTGTTTGAACCAAGCTGAAGAATGTTATGTTCTCTGCTCAATGGAATTGAATGGGAGATGTATTCCTGGCATTCTGGTGCTGCTTGTGAGTCTTTGCTCACATGCCTTATAATAGTTGGCCCTTTGCCACTCCCTCATCCGAGACGCTCTCCTCCTGGAGGGACCGTAGGAGGGCTGTGGCACGCTGAATGACAGCACTGTGAAGAGGGAGGTGAAACTTAATGCTGCTAATTGTGAATCACTGAACTTGGAAAAGCAGCCCTAACTATGCACACGGAGATGTGTACTCCCAGTAAGTTATTAGTGCTCAATGAAAAAATTTAGCAGTCACTGCAGGAAGTTCTAATGAAAAATTAAGTCAATGAGCAACTCTATCCAAAAGGTAAATGTAAGTTTCTTCTTGAATTCTGAATGCTGTACTGGTCCTTGATCTTAAGAAGTTCTAGAACAAGAAAAAACATAAAGAAGGGTGACTAGACAGCCATGACTGGGAATGGCTCTGTCTGCATTAACTAATGCTATTTCCCTACTGGGAAAATAAGCAAATAAACAAACAAAACAACCCTCCAAAAAAAAAACACCAAACACACACCCCCAAAACCAAACAAAAAACCCCAAAACCCCAAACAAAAAACCCAAAACAAAAAGAAAAAACCAACAAAACCAACAAAAAGCCCCCAAAAGCACAAAAACCCAAACAAAACCCAAAAAAGCGAACCAAAACAAACAAAAAATCAAACCAAAACCTCAAACCTAGTGATGTTTCAGTGGTTATTTTTGCCTCGATGACTCCACCATCCCCCTAGGCAGCCCGTTCCAGTGCTTGACATGGAATGCTCAGACATGGCTTTATGTAATTTTTAAACTTCTCTTATGCCTTTTCTTCCACTTTTCAGAGTAAACACTGGTACTTTTTGAGACTCAGTCACAGGACGCTGCACAGCGCTAAATTTCAATACCAGTCTCCTCTGAGAAGCCACCATTAAAAGAATGGTTTAAATGCTGCCAGCCTCATCATTATTGACAAATAAATTAGTATCTACACCCTTTTTGGGGGAAGACCCTCTCCTGAAACTAAGCTTTGCGCAGCTGCCATTTCCATCACTTCCAGCAGCAAACCCTGTCGTGCTTTGCGCCGCATTTCCATTTTGGCTTGCTCTTTTACCAAAAAGCCACCTAATCCCCGCAGCACAGAAACAACATTGGCACTGAATCCCTCAGAGCGGCAAGGAGCAGCCCCGGGGGATGCAAACGAGCAGGTCGATACCGTGCGGCGGCACAACCAGCCGCGCTGCCCCCGCCATCCCGCCCGGCCCTTCCTTCCCGCTGCCCGGCACTCCAGGGCACGGCGCCCCTAACAAACATGGCCGCGCCAGCCCCGCCGCGGCACCTGCCAGGCCCCAAGATGGCGCCGGCCGCCGCTGCTGTGTCAGGGGCGGCTCCAAGATGGCGCCCTCTCGCCCCCCTGCCAGCACCCAATATGGCTCCATCCGCTTCACCGACGTGGCCCGCGTCTGGCGCGGCCGCGCCGGCGCCCCCAGGCGGTGTCTGCCCTCATCAAAGATGGCGGTGGGCAGCGCCGCTGGTCACTAGGCTCCCGCCGCTCGCTCCTCGCCGGGCTCCGCGGCCGACATGGCGGCGTCCGAGCTGGAGTACGAGTCCGTTCTCTGCGTGAAGCCCGATGTCAACGTCTACCGCATCCCGCCGCGCACCTCCAACCGCGGCTACAGGTGAGGGAGCGTGCGGCACCCGCGATTGCCCCGGCGCGGCCCGGCTTGCCTCGGGCCCTGCCCGCAGGGCGGCCGGGGGCTGGACTGTGCCCGTGGCCCGGCCTCGTCCCTAGGGAAAGCCGTGTCCTGTGGCCGCGAGCGGGTCTGGCCATGCCCTGAGCCCCCTCCTGCCGAGCTCCGGAGGAGCCGCCGGCTGGAATTGCCGCTTGTGGCAGGTGGTGAGCGCCTGAAGGCAGGGGAGCCTCCGCACCGCGCTGTGCGGGAGCAGGGGCTGCTCTGTTCATCCGCGGCAGGAGGCGAGGGGCAGCCTGCTGCTCCCGGTTTGCTCCCGGGATCCCTGGGATGGGACTGATGTGCTGTAACGGCACGTCGGATTTGGCCTGGTGGCTCTAGCAGTGGCTGGGAGGAAAGCAGGAGGAATTCGGGGTGATTTTTAAGAAGAGGCTGCAGAACCAGCAGTTAGAAATGCCTTCTCTGGTCAGGCAGAAGCAGCAGAGTGTGAGTTTGTAAGATGTGCCCATAGGCCTGCTGGAGGAGCGGGTTTGTGAACTCCCTGAACCTGACAGACTGTAGGCGGATGTTGTGCCTGGCCAAGGATGTTTGTTTCCAGTTATAAAATCCGGTAGATTTTGCAGCACCAAGGCTGCCGGAGTTCAGGAAGCGTTTGGACAATGCTCTCAGGCACATGGTGTCATTTTTCGGGTGTCCTGTGCAGAGCCAGGAGCTGGATTCAGTGATCCTCATGGGTCCCTTCCAACTCACAATATTCTGTGATGCTGTAGGTTGGGTTTTTTCTCACTTTCCTTTTTTTTTTTTTTTTTTTTTTTCCTTCACAAGAGCCTGTGGCAGAGTATGATGGGTCAGTCAAAATGTCTGTGTGTGTGTTTTGCCTGGTGTAAGTCAGCTGCCTCTAGGCTATGAAGTACTCAGTGTTATTTTACAACCACAGGGTAGAATAATGGAGTGTCTTTTCAGCATGTTATGAATTAATTTTTGGGGTCTTCCCAATGCTCACAAGTCACTTTTGTGGATTTCCTGTTCAAGTGAGTTTCTGTGCTTCTGTCTCCCCTTTTTTGCAAACTTAAAAGGGTGAGGAGTTGATGCTCTCTGGACTGTGTCTCTTTCCCTTTGCCCAGAGATGCCAGTCAGAGCCGTGTGTCAGCTGGCAGCAGCAAGAGAGGAGCCGAGACCCCATGTGTTTTTTGGGGAGGGAAATGGCGTGAGGCAGCTGCAGGGCTTGAGGGATGGGGGCAGAGACTTCTGCTGAGGTGGCTGGGCAGAACTGGGGAGGGTGACTGTGGTCAGTGCTCAGCTGCTCTTCCTTTCAGGGCGTCTGACTGGAAACTGGACCATCCAGACTGGACAGGGCGGCTTCGTGTCACCTCCAAAGGCAAAACCGCTTACATAAAACTGGAGGATAAGGTTTCAGGTAAGGGAAAAGCTGTGCCCCCCAAGGCTGTGACTGGGATTGTTGCCCCCAAGCCTGCCCAGAGCTGTGCATGGCAGCCCTGGCCACACTTTAGGAAGGGGTTGCTTTTCTTAACACCTGATTCTTTGTCTGCAGGAGAACTTTTTGCCCAGGCTCCTATAGATCAATACCCTGGCATTGCAGTGGAGACTGTGGCAGATTCCAGCCGCTACTTTGTCATTCGAATTCAGGATGGGACTGGTGAGTTGGGGCCAATGTAAATGCCAAGTGCTAGGGGTGGAGGAGACCCAGGTGGAGCTGGGAGTGTGCCAGGAGGATGAAAATGGTGTTGGGAATGCTGGAAAGGCCAGGTGGTGTTCCTGGAGGGGTCTGAGGACAGGGTAAGCAGAGGAGGTTCTCTACATTGCACAGAGCCCAGGGGCTGGGCTGGGAAGGAACATTTGGTTTCCAAGCATGGCCTGTAGGAAGAAGGGAGCATCCTGAAGGCTGGGGACAATGAACTGCTGTGAGCTGCTGGCTTCCATCTATCTGCAGGTGTGTCAGAGAGAGTTAGCACAGAGGGGTTTAGGACAAGCAGAGGGATTTGTGGCCCAGTTGCAGGGCACCTCCAGTGACTCCTCCTGTCTCCTTGCTAGGACGAAGTGCATTTATAGGCATTGGCTTCACAGATCGGGGTGATGCTTTTGACTTCAACGTCTCTTTGCAGGATCACTTCAAGTGAGTTTTGCTTTTCTGGAATGCTATTTTTCCTCTGGCCTGTAGAACATGGTGGGTGGTGGTGCATGTTCATTGAGCACAGGTTTCCTTGGGGTGGCCCTGAAGCCCTGCTCTGGCAAGGGACACTTGTGTGTGCTGCAGGCGGTCATGCAAGCTGACAGCCCCTGCAGGTCAGATCTGTAAGTCTTAAGCTTAGGTCCTGTGATGCTCCAGGTGCAGTGTTAAACAGCTTCATGGGTTTGTGCTGGTCCCAGCTTTGTGCTGTGTGACACCAGGAGTAGGGAGGTAGGTGGTTTGACAAGGCAAAGTAGTTAGGTGGGATGGAGAGAGAAACCACATATTTTTCTAAAACCTTTTTGCCACAGGGTCTCATGTTTTAACCTCTTCTTTTTAGGTGGGTGAAGCAAGAGACTGAAATCTCCAAGGAGTCCCAGGAAGCTGACACACGTCCCAAATTAGACTTAGGGTTTAAGGAAGGGCAGACCATCAAACTAAACATTGGGGTAAGCAGACCAGTTACCCCTGCTTCTTTGTCTGGATGTGACAGTGGAGACTCTTCCTTACACTTTCTTTTTTTTTTTTAATGCAGAACATGACATCAAAGAAAGGAGGAGCAGCCAAGCCCCGTGTGTCTGGATCAGGGGGCCTAAGCCTGCTGCCACCCCCACCAGGAGGCAAAATTGCAGTCCCTCCTATACCTCCCCCTTCCTCCACAGCCATTGCCAACCATGTCACACCACCACCTGTGCAGAAATCCAGTAATGCAAGCAGTGCAGGTAAACCTTAGCACTGAGCCTGCTGGTGTAACACACCAGCAGGTGCTGCTTCAGTAAACTGTGTTCAGCCTAGTGCCAGCTGTGCCCTCTGAGACATAATGTGTCCCAAGGATTTTGGTCTCCTTGGCAGCTACAGTGTCCCCAGTGCAAGAAGGATGTGGACCTGTACTGGGTCCAGAGGAAGGCCATGGGAATGGTCAGAAGGCTGGACCAACTCTCCTGTGAAGAAAGACTGAGAGGGTTGGGGTTGTTTAGCCTGGAGAGGACATGGCTCTGGGGAGATGTTTCACTGTGTAAAGAGAGCTTGTAAGAAAGATGGAGAAAGACTTCTTACCATGGCTTGGAGTGACAGGGCAAAGGGTAGAGGCTTAAACTGAAAGAGGGTAGATTTAGATTGGATATAAAGAAGAAATTTTTACCATGAGAGTGGTGAAGCCCTGGAACAGGTTGCCCAGAGAAGGAATGGATACTCCTTCATTTGAAGTGTTCAAGACCAGATTGAACAGAACTTTGAGTAACCTGATTTAGTGGAAGATGTCCCTGCTCATGGCATGGCAGTGGGACTAGATGAGATGATCTTTGGAGGTCCCTTCCACTTTAAATCGTCCTGTGTTACTGTAGCAAAGACGTTGCTGCAGTCTTCCGGAGGCTGTGTTTAAAGTGTGACCATGCAGAGGTGTCTGGAGAGCTGATGATCCCTTTGTGAAGGCAGAGACTTCAGCAGTGCTGTCCATGGGTTTGAGTGAGAATAAACATTAACTTCTGAGTGGGACTCATGTGGTCCCAGTGTGTGGTTTGTGCTGTTAAGGTGGTGTCTGTTTGGCAGCTGTTGATTGCTGAGCTTGGGTTGAGTGAGCCTTATGTCTGCTGGGAGAGGTAAAAGTGACAAATGTGTCAGGTGGTGTGCAGAGTGGAGACTGCATAGTTCCTGAAGACAATGTACCCTTGCTGGAGGTACAGTGTCAGCTGGAGCTGTGCACATTCAGCAAAAGGAGATGCTGTTATAACAAGCCCCTCAAAAAGTCTGACTTTTGCAGGGAAAGCTGGAGTCCCTTCAAAGATTTTCTGCCCTGCATCCAAAGTTTGTTTGAGGTGACAGTTGAAATACCTGTAGGATTTTCTGGATAAGCTGATGTAATTTCTCTCTCTCTCTCTCTCTTTTGCCTTAGATATTCTTTTAGATTTAGATGCTCCTGCAGCTGCATCCAAGGCACCAGTATCAGCTACCACAGACCTCTGGGGAGACTTCAGCACTGCATCCAGGTAAACTGTGATGAATGGAACACAAGAAGGGTAGTGTCCTGATGGGTGTGGGAAGAACCAGAATTAAGAAGTCTTACTGCATCTGCTCATTTGATTTTCCTTTTTTTGTTTCAGTGCTGTTCCCAATCAGGCTCCTCAGCAGTCCAACTGGGTCCAGTTCTGAATGATCAAAGCAGTGGAATGGGACAAATTGATGACCTAGAGGCACCAAATGGGATCAGAGGGGGCACAAACCTCTCTAGTCTTCAATCAAATTGGGACAATCCTTCATTTTTTAGATCAGACCTTCACTTAAACTTAGTATTTTTGATCCCACTGAACCTAAAGAGAACATAGAGACTCCTCCCAAGATGGGCAAGGAGAAGAGAGGTAGCCTTATTGCCTCCATCTACTTGGCCATTACATGGTACATCCTAGATCTTTTTCCCTGTCTTTCCATACAGGGAAAGGAAGAATCTTGAAGAAAGTGGTTACAGGGGGAGGCTGGGCAGATGCCTCTGGGTTCCTTGTTCCTTCACATTTTCTCTGGCCAGGCTGTTGCTTTTTGTGGCTGCTTTCAGTAGTGACTGCAGCGTGCGGTGCTGAGGACAGCTGCATTTGGCTACACTTGCTAAATAGAACCTCTGAGGAGATAGGTCTTTTCTCAACACAAAACCCTCTTGGATGAATGACATCTGTGGTGAGGAGTGACTCTCCCCATGCACACACTGCTCTTCCATCTTTGGTGCAATTCTTGGTAGTGCTGCATGTCCCTTTGCTCCTGTGGGAGGAGCCATGCAAGTCCTTGAGTAGGCTGCTGCTGTTGCACTGTAGTTCCAGGTGGGCACCCTGTCCCCTTGAGGCTCCTGCTTTGGATTGAAGGTTCACTGGAGGAACTTCTCTTGTTTTAACTCTTTTCTCCCCTGGCAAAGGCCTCACTGTCACTGAGATGTTTTAACTGGAAGTAGCTTTAAGGAAAAAAAAAAAAAGCTTGTTTTTACAATTTGGTAGTTACTTGCACTAGATGACAACCAGGTGATTCCCACCAGTCAGCATTTCATGTTCCTGCATCACTATCCTGAGCCCTGGCCTTGTGTTGTGACTTGGCACTGTGTTTCAAGTATTGCATATCTACAATAAGAATTATGGTGGGACAATAGATTGTTCTCTGATGAAGGGACAGTCCCCTTCCCCTTTTTAACTCACTCAATGGTCCTGAGATCTGTGGGAGCAAAATTCTCCCACCTCTGTTCCTTATTATGATTTTACTTCTGAATCCAGAAGAAAAGGGATGTGAGCTCATTATTGCAACTTATATTTTTATTTTTAACGTGTCCAAGCCCCCTCTATTTCCTGTGTGGTTAAGGGAGTTAGAAAGAGGTAAAAAGCCACGACTTCCTACTTTTTTCTTTGGGAGAGTTTCCTGTGGCAGTGTGGACACTACTTTGTCTTCAGCAGCTGTGGATGTGATCTGGGCTGTAAGGCCAGATTACTATGGGCAGACTCACAGGGCAGGCTGGAAACCTCACACTGCTGAATTGCTACCCTTCATGCTGGCACAAAAGCCAGAACACTATCTGGGAAGTTGGTCTCAGTAACTCTTGGCTGTACCCAGTTCCTGGAACACTAGGGCATTGGTGCTTTGCTGGAAGGCTTCTTCCTGATTTGAACACTCAACACAGCAACACTTTTGTGTCTCTAGCACACCTTCACAAGGAAATGTTTCCCTTTGGGCAAAAAATTTCTGGTGAGGCTTTTAAAAAAGTAGTTTTGCACCTTGTATTGGCAAAGGTCTTTTGTCATTTTTGTCTGGCTACAGTGAGGGCATTTTGGAGACAGTTCCACTTAGACCATCCCTCTGGGAAGCAACATTCTTGAAATAGCTCTAAAGCTGCTGCAGTTCCACTTGTGGAAGTGGGGACCAGACTGCTCTTGGATGTATTTTAAGTAGTCATTTAACCCTGATTCCCTGGTTCTCTTGGTGTTTCCCCCTGCCAGCCCTCCCCTGCCTTCATAGTCACTCCTGCAGTCTCACTGTACTTCAGCTCCTTGCCTCCTGAACTTGTGGATGGCTGTAGTCTACAAGCAACATCACAGACTCCTGGGTTGGCATTTTGTTTCCTTTGTCTTTTTGTTCACTCACACCCTTGTGAGGTCCTGTCATTTCAACTATGTATCAGTTCCCCAACCAAGGAAGTTGGTGGCACCAATTAACAACTAACTAGGAGCCTCTTCTGTATTGTCTTAGTATTCTGGAGATAATATATTATGTATTTGAAAAGCTGAAGAAGCAAAAATTAAAGATATATGTATATAAAGCATAAGATGTACTGGTGCAAATGGTAATTAAACAAGTAATACTGGGGTGAAAAATGTCATGAGTCTTCTAAGTTGTCAAATTGTTTTTCCATTGGAAGCCTCTAGGTTGAAGGTCTTCATGTCTCCAGCAAGATCCTCACAGCCTACTTATCCTTCTGCATATCTGTTGTGGCCTGCAGACTGAACAAGAGCAACTTCAGGAGTGATGGGTTCAGGCTCTGTCTGGGCAAAGAGGTAGGAGTGTGGAAAAAGGACACAAAAATGGTACAGCTGTTCCACATATGGCAAAAAACTCACACAATACCAAACACAAATCAACAATGTGGAAACAGGCCTGAGTGTAGGTTCCTGTGGAACTTGGTAAGAGTGTGGGTAAATCAAGCAACTGAGAAGACTTAGTGGCCCTGATATTTAGCATCTCAGACATTAAAGGCTTCTACAGCCTGCACGTATTTTCAGAAATTATTCTTTGCGTGCTGGTAGATGGGAAACAATCTGTGCCTATTAGAGATGGTCAAGGTGAGCCAGGTGGGCCCTTTGTTAGGGGCAGTAAGGACAGGCTGTCTGGAAAGAGAGGAAGCAGGAAGATGGGAAGCAGGGCAGGCAGGGGCAGTGGCCTCACCAGCAGAGGAGCAGTCCTGAAGCACCTAAGCACAAAGATCAGAGCAGGTCAGAATGAGGATTTAGATAGCAGGGGACATGGCCAGGCATGGCTGTGCTAGCTCAGGCAGGGTCCAAGGGTCCACTTAGCTGTGATAAGGACCATGTTGCTGAGGTTTCTCAAAGCCAAACACCTCTATTACTTAAGCTGGACCTGAGTCCAGCCAATCCCCCAGGAGGTGAATATGTTCAGGGCCCTGACATTGTTCTGTCAAGCCTGCTTGCAGCCATCTTGCACAGCATGCTTGCTCCATGTTCCTCTGCCAGACAGCAAAGCTGTGTATATGGCTGTGTTGGAAGTACAACACAAGTCTTGTGGCCTGGGTAAAGATAAGAAATCTTAACCTATTAAGTCAGCTGTTTGATTGTCAAGCATTCTAGTATCTGTAGTGGCTGGGAAAAAAAAAAAAGACCAAAACTTTTACCTTATTTTCATAAATAGGATTTGTATGTTGTATAGGTCCTGGCAGGGACAAGATGTAGCATTTTATCCATAAGCTATGGTAGAGCTTCTCAGACCTTTCAGTAGGTACTTGCAGCAGAAAGAGTTGAGAAGCCTAAAAGGGTCTTTCTCCAGAGCAGGAGAATTTTCAGGTGAAATTCACCTAAGGGAAGTGCTGGGATATATTCCTGTTTGTGCATAAAGAAGCACGGAAGACTGGGAAACAGTTCATGGAGGAGAGCTTAGTCATGTGTGGAGATCTTCCCAGGCCCCATGCCTTTCCTCACAGCAAGACCTGCTAGAATGCACAGCTTGCTGAGTCCTCTGCAAGTTTTCCCTTTCTTCCAGTTGGGAGACAGAGTGTAGCACATAGAAAGGATCAGGAAACAAGTGTCAAAGGGAAGATCCCAGTTTTGTCTTGTTTTTGGTTGTCAATGCATCTGAGGGAGCTATAGTTGAGGTGTGATGAGTGTATTTCCCTGCCCCTTCTCCCTTTAATTATGTTCTGTGTTCTGTGACTTTGTGTCTCAGAGCCATGCAGCAACTGTTCTTACCACAGCCACACAATATGGATTGCAGACACAAACCTGCCAGATTTCACAAAGCCTTGATGCTGTGTTTGGACTCCTGAAGAAATGGAGAAGGGCTGTACATTGGAGGAAATCAAACAAAAACCAAACGGGAAACCAAAACCCCAAAGTCTTCCTGAGCTTTGATAATGAGGTAAAAGGATCTGAATCTGACCTCATCCTGCTAAATCAGCATAAACCTACAAGGTTCTAGGAGGAAGAATAACAGGGCTGTTAGTGTATACAATAAGCAGAGCACTCTTAACACAAGTGGTTAACACACATTGTAATGCCTCCAGGTCTAGGTAGTGTGATGAGTGCTCATTACATTATGTGAACAATAGACTCTCACTCTGGAGACTGTTACTGACAATACTTCTGTCCATGCTAACAGTCAGGGAAAGCACATTGCAGGATGACAGCTTAATTTTGCCACCTGCCACTTCCTATAGCTGTATGTCCCCATCCAGAGCTATGATGGACATTCCTTGAAGCTGAGCCTAGGAAGGTCAGCCAGCAACAGCTGGGTTGTGTAGTGACTCCTGACCAGAGCTATGATTACCAGTCACTGCTGGGATCCTGGGGTGCACTTCTTGCATCACTTGTGTTTGGGGCAGGCCAGGCAGGTAACTTGCAACGAATGGCCTGCTGTCCCTTTTCTTTCCCAGGCATTGTAGGATGGCAGCTCCTGCATGTTGAGGTAGAGAGAGAGGCAGCTTTCAAGCCTTGAAGCAGTTTGGAGAGACATTCCCTGAAGGAGGGAGCCGCCTGTAACTTGCAGCCTTTGTGTGGAGCCTTGTGCGTTCGGCATGCACAGAGGCGCGGCGCTCCCTGCCCTCCGAGGCTGGGCTGGTGCCAGCCGCGAGCAGGCGCCGAGTTCAGTCTCAGCCGTGGCCGTGTGCTGCCATCTGCTGCCCGATTCCTTTGTTGCGGGCTTTCCCGCAATCCCTGGGCTCTCGCTCCAGGGGCTGGCTGGGCGCCCAGCAGTCGAGAGGGTGGCAGGTGGGATGCAAGCAGACATCACCTGAGATCTGGCTAGCACTTGTGGGGTGCTCTCTGAAAAGAAATCGCAGCTGGTGATTTGTAGTTTGATAGTTTAGTGAATGGAGCTGGTGCTTCCAAATGTAGCTGTGTCCTGCTATTCTGCTGCCCCCTGTGCTTCAGTGCCCTCCTGCACAAACACGGTAATGTAGGGCTTGGAGCTGAGATGTGCCAGGGCAGGCATGCATCCCCTCTTGTGGTCAGTGTGCACACAGGTATGGATGTCGGTTGTCTTAAAAAAAACTAGGAGAAGTTCCATTCCTTTGGGCCTTACTTTAAAGGGGTGGCTAAGCACTTGTTCATGAGTCCCTGTTCATGGTGTTAAGCAAACTGTTCAAAGATGTGTGAGATGCTATGCTGGTAGTGCTACACAAACCATCCTTTTGATTAGCTGGCAGAGACAAGGAGCTGGATTCAAGTGAGAGGGAAGGGATAGGAGAGCATTTTCTTTGGAGAATATATGCTAAGAGAGTATAGATACAGCTGTATGTCTGGCCCAGACTTAGGGGCTGCTGTCACCAGTACCTAATGCTGAAGTCAATGCCATGGGTACATGTACAAAGTGTGCTTGAAAATCACTCTTTTCTGGGTAGAAAAGCAGGAAAAGGCCTTAAGTGATACATCCCATACAGAAACAGGGTTACTGTAGGCAGATAACCTGTCCTGGGTACCCTGGTTTAGCTCCAAAAGTAGTCCTGATTTGAGCAAGCTTTGAACAAGATACCTCCAGTCTGAAGTATTTCCTAGCACAACTTCTGTGCTCAGCTTGCTGTGGTGGGACCCAAGCTAGGCCAGCAGTGTGGTGAGATGTCTGACATGGGCTGTTGGTCAGTGAAAAGGAACACTGAGATCTGACAGTCATCCTTCACTTCAGAGGCTCTGTGAAGAGCAGGATGGTGTGCTGAGTCTGTCCTGCCCAGTCTTAAAATGCTAAATAGGCAAATAACTGTGATCTGGAGGCAGAGCCTAAGACACCTCGAGGAGCACTTTGTCCTCTTTGTCAATCCCAGCCAGCAGGGAGTCACCAGCAGGGGCCCTTTGGCCTCTGGGTCAGTGCCAGCTCTGTGCTGGAGGCTGGCACCCTAGGGTGCCATTTCCCCACCCTTGACTTCAGTGTCCTGGCATGTTAAGTGTGTGACACAGGCACCTGGAGAGTCTGCCCTCCAAAAAAAAATTGTCTTTCCCCCTCTGACAGTGTTGACATCTGTGTCATGAGGAGGTTCCTGCATATGGTTGAGCCCCAAAGCTTGGGGCCTTCCTGCCTGGCATTAAAACTTTCCCATCATGTTTCATTGATGAGGTGCCCAGGAGTGTTTGGTTGAGCTGACTGTACTCCCTGGATTTAGTTCAGCTTTCTGTGGCTGTTACCAGATGGCTTTTGCTTTGTCCCATCCTGACTGGACACCTGCAGGCAGGTGAAGTCCCATCACCTCGCTGCTGGCTGTCCCAAGTTGGGCTGGGAGGCTGCAAATGGCCTGCAGGGCCATCTTGGCTACAGGGTAAGGGGCAGCACAGGCCACTTGCAATCTTCCTGATAAATCCACCCTTGAGGATAGGAGGGGGTGAGGGAGTTCTGCAGGGCCAGGGAGGTTTGTGCTGCTATTCCAGTAGCACCTGCTGGGACAGCCTAACCAGTACAGCTCACCCCAGAACCTCCCTATGAGAATGTTTTTTCCTGCCTTCCACTTACATGCATGCAGAGGATGTGGAGGGAAGCAGTTTAAGTTCCAATAAGAGTGACCCTAAGGTGGAACTCATAGCATGAGTCTGGGTGAACTTATGTGACAGCTCCATACTTGCTTGGTGACTGTGGTTGTTTTCCAGTTTTTTGCTTTTCTTTCCACTTCCCCCATTCCCCCTTCAAGAGAGGGAGATCACAGGCATTCACCTCACTGGGCAGAGAGTAGCCAAACAGAATTCAAGGCTGTGGAGATCTGTGCAATCCTGAGAACTGGAAATGAAACATGAAGAATTGCTTCTGTGGAGAGGTGTTACGTGGCCACATCTTGTGCATGTGAATTCCAAATGCCCACTCTAAGGAGATAAACTCCACAGTCCCACCTCTGAAAACAGCCACTGGGGTCTGAGCAGGACCAGGTTTGAAGTCAGATGTGGTGCTGTGGCAAGCAATTGCACTATCTGGTTCTGATCTCCAACATAGCCTTGAGACTTATGACTCAGATCCAAAAGAGGAAGGAGACAAAAGTGCAATGTTCCAGTAATGGCATAAAACAAAGCTCTGAGGTAACTGCATCTTAATGTGCCCTCTGCTGGCTTTGACTTGGTAATCTGTAAATTGGGGGAAATAAATAAATAAAACAGTTTTGCTCTTCTGAAGAAAATTCTCTGTTAATGCTGCATTTGAAGAGGCAGACTGGGGCTTGTCTCTTTGAAGATTCTCTGGATCATGTTCTTCCTTCTCTTACACCTGAGGGATTTTGGTAACCTATCATCACACTAGAATGGGCACATGACTTTCCCTTTGCAATTCGCACTGAGTTTGAGCTCCCTCAGCTCAGGTAACTTTGAGACATGATCTCTTCTGCTTGAAATGCTCAGCACTTACTAAAACTTGGCAGAGATATGGCCAGGGGAGAAATGCACAATCTGTTCTGGGGAGGAACATTTCTTTTCATCACTCCTACTTTTCTTTCGTTCCCCTGTGTTATGCACGGTACTGTAACCATAGCGTTGTCTTTCTGCCGACTCAGGCCTGCCTGTGGTGAGGTGCTGCCACCTGCCAGAAACTTGTGTGGCTTTACAGTGCTACCTTCTGTTTCATCCATCCCACTCATTGCTCTCACTCCCCTTTCCCACTGTCCATTCAGTACTTCCCTATTTCCTCCTCATCCCTGGATGCTCAAATGTCTTTTTCCTGTGCTTACACAGCTCCATAGAAGCCATTTTTTCCCTTGGTCTCTTAGCAACCTGTATGGAAACCTGATTAACCTTATATCATTAGAGGGTTTGACTGTCTTCCAGAAGAGGTCTCTTCTCCCTGCAGCTCTGGCCTGTGTCAGCCTTGGCTGAGAAGGGCCTAGGGTGCCTTTCTCTCAGATCCCAGGAGGCTGCTGTGCTCCCACACTGTCCCCTGGAGCAGTATGGACTGCAGCATCCTACCCCTCCCCTCCCTTCCCCAGGCAGTTCCATGCAGCAGGGTACACAATGGGATCACCTATTGCTAGACTCTCTCTAACCAGCTAAATCCCTCAGGAGCTTTCAAGGAGCTCTGGCTGCCTGAATTCCTTTGATTTGTTATTTGACATCCCTTATTACTGCTCAGTGTCAGGCCTTGGGTCCTCATTCTCCATGTTCCAGTGCATTTTTATGCTCTTCCCTTGGCTGCTCTGCTCCATAGCCTTAAGCCCTGAAAAGGAGCACGGTGATGTGGAGAGAGAGGACCAAGAAAGGTGGCATATATTCACTTCTGTGCTCTTCTCACCCAGGTGCAGGGATGTAAAGCCTGGATTTGGTTTAGGCTTTTATCTAAGTGACTTGGAAGTCTGTGCTAGCTACCAGTGCCATAAGAGTAGGTGATGCCAGGACTGTAGGCAAAGACCCACAACAGGCAGGACTTCTTTACAAGAGTTATATTGACTCTCCCCAAAGTCCATCATACTTACACACGTGTCTATCCATTAATTCTTTTGTTGTATTAACCTGACCACTAGAGATGTCAAACCTTTAACTTTCTAAATCTCCCTGAGACTTCTCCTTCTTTGATATGTTCCCCCCCAGTCTGAGATTTGCTGATAAAAAGATAGTTTAAGGCAAAAGGTGACCCACTGATATTAGCAACTGTTTCACCTTTGAATTTCCTGAGAATCCATGGGACCATCTTGCCCAGGCCTGCTAATTCCATACATTTTGCACAATCAGTATTTTATTTTGGACAGATCCTTTGGTTTAGTCCTCCACAAAGCAGGGTTCTGGTGTGTGAATGTCACCAGTTTGTTCCATTGTGACAAATAATTATTTTAGCTTTGCTTTGATGTGCTTGTTCCCTCTGACTGCTTATTTTATACCCTGCTCTTCACCTGCCCTCACGGCAGGTTATCAAATATAAAGGGTTTGAGGAAGTTCTGACACTTTTGCTTTGTTATGGTTTTGCACTTACTGGAAGTCACACTCATTTAAATTTTCCTCATTTGGCTGCAAGGTCAGCTTGTTGAAAAATGCATATTGATAATCCCTTTGGGAAATAATTTTAGTCATGTCAGCTTCATTGTGCCTTTTGTCAAAACTTCTGAAGAGGGTCTAGGTATTTGGGTGGCCAATGTGATGTCCCTGTGTAACCTTCATGTCACTTGTGATGATTCACAGCCTTCAGCTCAATTCTCTCAGCTGCCCCCCTGTGTTCAAACTGGCTTGTAAGAAGTATGTCACTTTCCTGCAGCTTCCACCACAGCTGTGACAAATTAAAAAATGGGATTTCTTTTGGAATGTGTGGGGTCACAGCTTTAGGATTCCGGTCCTAGTCTTTGCTTATAAATTTGAATTTAACTCCTCAGGTTCAGCTGGATTTTCAAAGGAAGTGTAAGGCATGTGCAATGGCACAGTTTCCTCTGCTGACATGGACCTGCTTGCTAAATTGGGTGATGCTGCCTGTGGTGTGGAAGGCTTGCAGGTACCACCTTATTGAACTTCACTGACAGGCTGGGGAGAAAGAGCTTTAGTGCCTCTGCTGCCTTCTCTTTGGGTCAGGGACAAAGGGTGGCCATGGAGCTTGCAGAGCAACCAGGAGCTGGAGCACGAGTGAGGAGGGAAAGCAGGACTGGGAGAGTCCCAGAAAGGAGCTGGGGCTTGTGAGGCACTTGGGGGCTGAGAGCAGGGGGGCGCTTGGCAGTGTGGGGTAGGGCTGAGCTGAAAGATCTGTAGTGAAACACGGGTATTGTGGGAGGACAAGGGAGGGAGCAGAGCACAGGAAGAGGGGGAATGGAGTTACTGAGGAAGAGCATGAGAATGCAAGGAAGCAAAGCATGAGTTTGGGGAGGTTTTAAGCAAGATTTTTTTAAAATTATTTTTTCAGCACCACAACTAAATGCAGGGTCCAGCTGTTTCTATCTCCCACTCATTTACATGCCATCAATGTGTATGAAATTCAAAGGACAGTTTTCAGGAATATCATGTGATTGTTGTTACACCTTGGCTCAGCACTGCGTTCTGTGGAAGTATGATTCAGGGTTGAATTTTGATAACAAGCAACAACTCTGATGGCTGACAAAGAAGAATTGAGCTGTCTACTAATGTTTAAGTGCAGTCTAATGCAATCCAATAAAAAGAGCAGCTAGCGTCTGAATTTGCATTTGAAATGCGTCAGCTGTGTTTGGAGACATGTTTCAGTGGAAAAAGTGCATGAAGCTTCTCTGTAACTTCCTTCTCTGTCTGCTGGTCGGGTTTCCTGTTTCTTCACAGTGGAAATCTTGAAACCTTGCAAGGAAGTAAGCCTTTTTCCCATGAGACTGAGTCTGCTGCGGCTTGGTTGGGTGGGGACACGGGGAAGTATGCAGAGGATTGCTCTGAATTCTCAACAAGTATTTTGAGGGCTGAAGTAGATTTCAGCAGAGACTTAGGGAGGCTTAATTCCAGTGAGAGGGCCAAGACTGAAGACAGAGGATAGTGCTGGAAGGATGTTGGAAAGAGAAGCAGGCAGCATGCTTGCTTGAGGGACCAGGTTTCTCTCTGTAGCTGTTCTTATTCTTGTGTGAAAGTCACCCTTTTTTGCACACAATATCTAAAGGAGAAATAAAGTTAGCTCAGGACACAAGACACAAAAAGAATCCTTGGTAAAGACATCCAGTTACTGCCTCACTCTGCTTAGGGGCAGTTCTCCCTAAACTGTGTTCAGATTCCCTTTACCTTCTGTCACATTGTTCTTCTCTGTTGTCTGGTGCATGTTCTTTCTTCTACTGCCCTATCTCAGCTCCAGCTCTGCTCTGGTTACCCTCTGTGCTCTCTGGATGTGCTATGAGCATCTCATTCTGCTCTGCCTTAAGGCTAGCCAAACTAACCAGCTTCTTCCTTCTGGTTGTTTTGGAGACCTTGTTGTGGCTTTTTCCAGGCTTTTACAGGGGCTTATAGGAAAGATGGAGAGAAACCTTTTAATGGAACTGGTAGTGGTAGGATAAGGGGTCATAGGTTTAAACTGAAAAAGCCAGATCTAGATTACATATAAGGAAGAAATTCTTTACAATGAGGGTGCTGAGATGCTGAAACAGATTGCCCAGAGAAGTTGCAGATTCTCCTTAACTGAAAATGTTTAGGACCAGGTTGGAAGGGGCTTTGAGCAGCCTGATGTAGTGAAAGATGTCCTTGCCCATGGCAGGTGGGCTGCAGAAGACAGATAGTCTTTGAAGGTCCCTTACAGCACAGACCTTAGTCCTGTCTGCTGACTGAACCCTCCTCACCCTGCCTGACTTATTGGCATCTGTTCCCAGAAGTCTTTCTGATTTAGAATGTATCTCAGCAGCCATTTCTCTTGTCTCCTTTCAAGATCTGCTCCAGCTTCAAATCAGACTAAACACTGACATTTTGCTCAAGATAGTATCAGAGGTTTTTACCAGAAAGCAGTTAAAGGAGATAAATGACAGTGTTGGAAAAGTGGCAGAAAAAGGTAAACCATCCCTTTTCAGGCTCTGAAATGGAGCCTGAAGCAAGCACTGCTCTGAACTTTCACAGGGTATGAATCAGGTTTTAATAGAAAAGTTTTTGTGTGTACTCTTCCCAATAATCTCTCACACCATCAACATATGCTTTTTAAAATTCCACTTTGCTTGTTCTCCTCTCTGACTCCAGCCTGATCCTTCTGTTTCTTCACAGATATATCAACCTTCTGATTATTTTTATTGCTTTAAGGCTGCAACTCCCCAGTCTCACTTCTACAGGAACTTTTCCTAGTTTGAGATTTGTTCTAGTGCTAACTTCCAGCTGGGGCTGACTTTGAAGAGTGAGACATAGCTGTGACGTTTGATGTAGCAAATGCAACTTAACCACAAGGGGCAAATTGGGCAGAATGCATTTTGTTCTGGACTGCAGGTTAAACTGGGCTGGGACCTGTGATAGCTGCAAATGTGAGAGCAATGTTAGAATTACTAACAGACAAAGAAACACTTGAAAATATGAGGTAATAGTTAAGTAAGAAAGTTAAAAAGAGGAAAAAAACCTATAAATGTCTTGAAAAGGAAGCCAATCAGCTGACAATCTGATATGGGGAAGGAGTGCAACTTCCTTTTCAGTTGTTAGGTTCTCATTTTTCTTTTATGTCTCAAAACCTTCCATGGTGCCAGGGCTGATTTCCTGGGCTAAGAAACTGAAGATCTCTTTGGAGCATTTCTGAGCTCCCAGGAATTCTCGGGTTATCACCAGTGCTTCCTGTGTTCAGCACAGCCTTCTTTGATGGGTAGAGGGTGAATGAATGTATGGGAAAGGCTCAGTAACCTATTCCTGTCACTCTCTAGAAACAAGGAGCTAAAAGACCCACCTTTTACGTGGCAAAACTAAGGACAGGGTCACACTGTGATTAAATGGCATCAGAAATCACCTATGCTGAGGTGAAGTTCAAAAATGAATCGCCAGCTCCAGTGGTCAAAGGTAAGGAATGAATGGGTTATTTGGGAGAAAGGGAGCAGGGTGAAGAAGAGAGAATGAAGATTTTTCCTTCTGTGACTTTGGTTCCTACCTGATCTTGATGGATTGGTGAGAAAAAGGAGCTAAATGATCAGGAGACTGGAGGAGTTTTGAAATAAGAGTCTTGAGGAACGTCTCCAAGAGAAAAGGTAAATGGGAGTTGCAACATGAACAAAAATGACTACTGGGAGCACAAACAGTAGGTTTCAAATGAGCATTCATTAAGGAACCTGTTTGTGCTCCCTCAGTACCCTACATGTTATGTAGTCTTGAAAGAGTCAAATTTGGACCATGCTGAGTACCAACAGTAGAGACTGTGGTTTATTACAAACAGTCAGATCTGTCACAAAGGTGGAGGGGCTCCCAAAGCAGCAAATAAGCCCAAGTCCTGGCTGCTCTTGCCTCTGAGTGAGACTACAGATTGCTGCTTGTGGAGAGGGTAGGAGAATCAACATGCCTGCTTATAGTAGAGCAGTCAGTTGTACTCTGCAGCTTCATGAGAAGTGGTACTGCTGCAGAAACATAGCCCCATTGTCCATGGCTGATTGAGAAATGGTCCTTGGAGAACAGACCCAAAACTTAAATACTCTGAAATATACAGAAGAAGAATTATTTAAAATCTGGAGGGAGATCCAAATCTGTTATTGATGTCTGCCACTCCTGAAAAACATTTCACACACCAAACAAATTTTTTTTTTTCCTATTAAAAATTACAGTGGTAAAATTGTTCTTTTACTAGACTTCATGCAAATTTAAGGCATATTCTGGTTAATATCTACTCTGTAGTCATTATTCCACTAGCAGAAACCCTTAGAGATGTTCTGTATAAGACCTTCTGTATAAGGCTCACTGCTTCTGCCTGATATGTAGGACCCTACACAACAGCAGGTCCTAGGAAATGTATGTGTGCATACATCAATGAACAATATTTTTAAAAAATTAAATAAATAATTACTGCTGCCTAAGGATATATAATAGCTTGCCTATTTACAGCTTTATCTGTTTTACAATCCCAGACAGAGCAGGCATCAGCTCCAGGTTATTCCTTGCTTGCTCTGAGACATGAGTCATGGAAATAAATAGTGTACATAGTCCTGTCTGTCTTGAAAGCTCACTGTTTTCAGTGCACCAAGATTAGTTGGTTCTGGATGTAGTTAGCATTTCCACTGTGGTGAGGTGGGGGTGGTGGAAGTTCCCCATTGTGTTCCAAATTATTATTCCAAAGAACATCAAGTCTGTTGTGTGTGATCATGTCGGACGTGTTACAGAGCACAGACCAGCTGTGGAAAGCATTTTGCAGGGAGTTCAACCCCCCGAGTGTGCACAAGATTACTGCACTTCACTCGTGTTGCTGAGGTGCACAGCATGCAGTGCTGCCTGTGCCACCTGGGTGTGAGTGTGGGATGCTCAGGTCTGACTGGGCACAGGTTGAACAATGTCTGGATGTGATGCATATAAAAAAAATCAGTTGGACTGGCTAGAGCTATTTCTGAAGTGAGTGCTTTGACTCCAGATCTTGAGGGGGCTCCTTGTTTTCACTAAGGCAAAAGAAAGAAAAATGTTATTAGAAAAACATTATTTGACCAGGGAAACCTGGACCTGGTCTGTCCATATGTTTTCTCTCCAGATAATGAAAAATTATGTTTTTTTCCCTGCTGTAGCAGTCTCTCCCAAGCCTTTGGGAAGTAGTAGGAAGGCATCCACAAAGAGCAGGTTTCTTACAGTCTTGCTTACTAAGCATGTCTGGCAGGCACACTTGGCTGCTGACAGACCTGGGAGCTTCATGCTCAAACCATGACAACAATGAATGAAGGCTCTCTAAATCTTCTCTTTAATAGTAGTCTCTCCCAAAGCTTCTTTACTCCTGTCCTGCAGCAAGTGCTGCTGTCTCTTTTCCCTCTTATTTGCCCTGGCTTGTGTACCTGCAACAAGCTAGAACAATTCCCTACCTAGTGTTTGCTTCTCCTTCCCTGTGACCCACTCTCCTGCCTGCTCCCAAACCTCCTCAGTACTGGCAATATCCCTCTAGATAAAAGTGAGGTCCTGGCAAATCTTAGTCTGAGTCCTTTACTCAGGCTGCTGGGCACAGCCCTCTGTTCTCCCCAAATATCCAGCCTAGCACAATCTAGTTTTATTACAGCAAATCTTTGAATCCTGACTCGGAAAGCAGGGATGGAAGGAAAAATATATCTTTCAATCTTCCAATGATGATGTGCCATCATAGCCTTGCACATTTTTTGTCTCCCATCCTCTTTCAGATTACTTCTGCACAGAAAGTTCAAAAAGCTAATGGAACTGAAGGAGGTAGAAAAAGTTTTCTGGGAAGAAGTCAACATGAAATTTTCCCTTATGTCTTAAGCATCACGGTTTGAGCAACGTTGCATTTAGCAGCTTTGGACTCAATCTAGAAATACATTGTTTCACTGTAGTTTTTGAGGTCCTGTGAAGGGTTCACCCCCAAACACCAACAATTATCATTGTTTGCTGACTGGCTGGGCTGGGAACACACTCACTGAATTGGACTTTTCTCCAAAAACCACAGACATTCCCTGCTCTGTCCCAGTCTGTCATTCTCCTAAACCTTGTAATTTCCATGTCAGAATTTTTTTTTCTTTTGAGGAGCTCTCCCTTGAGTAGTACATCCTTGGTATGTGGACTGTGGACTGACAGACCCATAGTTGACTGTAGTGTTTTGTTTGGTGTGTTTCTGTCACTTTTAGGACCTCCTGAGACAAAGAAGCCTGAGCAACATCCCCAGAAATACCCACTCTGGCTGCCATGGTTGATCTCACTGCTGCTTCTCTTGGTGTGCATTGCCCTTGTTGTTGTCCTCCTTGGTAAGTATGTGCAAGGAGATTACAAGGGAGAAGTCTGGAGGGAGTGCTGGGAGAAAAGTTAGAGAAACCATGCTTCAAGATTGTCTGGGCTTTGTGTAAGGTCTCAAGTTTTCCTGCCCTCACTTTGTATATGTCTGCATACTGAGGAAGAGACTGTCCTCTATTGATCTCTGAGAAAATGAAAATTTCCACAGCTGCTACTTCCGTCAGCTGAACAAAACTACAAGTCAAATTTCTTCTCATCCTTTATCATTGGGTAGGGACAAGGTCACCTTTATTGGCAATGGGGGTGCTCAGCCAGGCATTGCCCATCTCCTCTGGGCCTTCCTCCATTACAGCAATTCACTCATCAGGCACTGGAGCCACGGGAATCTTCTGCTCATCAGTGACAATAGTTCTAAATTAAAAGATCAATGAAAATAGGCATCTGGATTGTTGAGCACACCCTGATCAGCTCCTAATCCATACTCCTGATGAGTGTCTGGGTTCCTAGGAAGTCCTTGGGATTGTGGCTGTGGCCTGTCACCAAGAGTGCATTATTCCCCACACAGTGGAGCCAGTAAGTCCTAGGGGTTTATGGTGCTGCACCCTGGTTTCAGGAGCTGCAGCTGTAAGTGATTCCCTTCACCTGCACTGGGTGTTGCTGATGGAACAGGCCCAGCTGAGGGTGGCTCCCCCAGGGGCCTGTTGCTGTGTAGCTGAGGAAGAGACAGAGGGTGACAAGGAGAGGCTGCTTTGTAGACTGGCAGCTGGGCTGGGGGTGTGCATGGCAGAGTGGCTGTGGCTGGGAGGGCTTCCTCCTGCCGTGTGTGTGGCATGTCCCCAGAGGGATGTGCTTCCAGGGGTGCCTCTGCTGTCTCACTTGGAAGGCACAGGGCTCTTTCTGGCTGGGAAGGAGCTGTGCCCCTGGGGTGGGCCAGGAGAGGTGACAGCTGGGAGCGTGCTTGCTGGGGAAATGGTGGAAGGAGAGTGCAGGGGCCAGAGATGCTGTGTGAGGAGCTGGGAGCAAGGGCTAATCCTGCTGCCTTTCCTGTCCCTTTGCAGTGCTTCCCTTCTGCCACAGCAGTGACCAGCCCTCAGCCCTGCAGCAGCAGGAGTTCTCTGAGCAGTTCTCGGAGTGGGAGTGCAGCTCAGCGGTGCCACAAGGCACAGGTCAGTATCCCAATGTCCCCTCTTGCTTGGGGCCAAGGGCCTCAAGGGGCTGTGCCAGGGCAGGTCAAAGCACATCCCCAGAGGAACTTTGGAGAGCCCTGAGATGCCCTTACAAGGATTACCCTGGCTTTGGGTACACAAGGCTCACTGGTCATACCCCAAAGCAATGGGAAGGAATGTCTGAACTATCCCTGTTTGTTCAAGCACTTTCTGTCAGGAAAAGTCACTGAGCAGGACATGAGCACTGTCCCTGGAAAACCTGGATGTCTGCAATCACCATCTCTTGTTGGTAGCCTGCATCTGTCTGTCCTCTCCCTGCACAGACCGAGGCTGGATGTGCTGCCCAAAGGGCTGGAGAAGGTTTCAAGGGAGCTGCTATTTCCTGTCCACTGATGAGATGAACTGTGCTGAGAGTGCACGGAACTGCACTGGGATGGGCTCCCAGCTGGTGGTGATCACCAGCAGTGCAGAGCAGGTGAGTGCACAGGGCCCCAGAGAGAGGGACCCAGCAGGCAGAGCCACAGTGCTGGGCCCTGGAGGGGACTCAGAGCCCTCCTTGTCCTGCAGGGGAGGGGGAAGGTCCTGTCTGCACCTCTGCAGCACCAGCCCCCTCTGCCACCAGCCCCACATCATGGGGATTCCTGATGCCTCTGTGTGCTCAGTCCTGCCACTCATGGACATTGTGCTCTCTCTGTCTGATTGCCAGGTATTCCTCACTGAGCATGGAACTCAGCCTGCGAAAATAATTAATTTCTACATTGGTCTGTTTGAGGTTGATGTCGACCAGTGGCAGTGGGTGGACAAGACTCCCTACAATGAGACAGCAGCGTGAGTATCTCTGGATGAAGAGTGTTTGGTGTGACTGCCGATATGGAAAGAAAGTAGGAGAGATCTGAGAGCTTCAGGTGATGCATGAGAGGGAGTTTTGACCTCACTGTCTTGGCAGAGAGTAAAGATGCAGAAGAAGAGAGCTTTGTGGTACACTCAGTTCACATGGCCCCATCTATGTTGGGTTTTGGTTATGAATTAACTACCTGTGACATGCAAATCATTGCTGTCAGCCTAGAAAAAGCTGCATTTTGCCATCAGCAAGAACCCTTAAGACTTGACAGGCCTTGCCTGCCCTACACAGCCCTTATGTGAGCAAAATGGCTGTGCTGAAATGCAGGGAAAGAGATGGGACAAAGGGAGAGAGCACCAGGACTGTCCCTGCTGTGCCTTCTTCTGGAGAACAAACTTTCCCTGGAGTCCAGCACGGGCCTCTGCTGGGAGTGAGGTGCATGGGGTGAGTGGTGGTGAGCAGTTGCCCCCAGCAGGAAGGACCAGGGCCCTGTTGTGCTGGAAGGCTGTAGGAAGGAGGCAGGTTTCCATGTGCCAGTGGTGCCAGTGGGATATGGAGTGGGAGGAAGGGCACTGCCTCAGCCCATGAATCAGCATTGGGAATTTGTGTCTCTTGCCTTCAAGTCTTGCATCCCACTGGGGCCTTTTCCTGCAGGGCCTTACAGTGGGCACTGGGGAGTAACAAGCCTGTCTGTGTCCCAGGTTCTGGCGAGTCGGGGAACCAAGTCCAGGCCATACTGAGAACTGCACTGTAATGCATTTGTCTAAAGGGAACTTCAACAACTGGAATGATGTCAAACCAGATACAAGGCACTATCGAATTTGTGAAGCTGCAGCAGTAACTGTGTGATGGAAATGCCCCTGACTTGAGTAAAGCTGGAAGATCAGCAGGGAGCTGGGAACAGCTCTGGCTGTGCTGGGAAGGGTGGGGAGCTCTGACACATCTTCACTGTGTGGGGTGGGACCACGTGTGTGGAAGTGAAATGAGCTTTGTCCAGCATCCCCAGTGCATGTGCTGGCTCAGGGAACACAGGGAGGCTCAGGCTCTTTGGAGCAGCTCCTGTGTTCTTGAGTCCTCTTCTCTCTGTGTGGTTCCAGCAGCCTCTGGCTGAAAAGAGATGAAGTTCTCCGGGAGGAAGACAGAAGAATGGAAGAGACATATCCCGGGATTCAATGTCCTCTGTCTCCTTGAGCAGAACTGTTTGCTTTTTGTTGAGTCACACAAAAAATATCCTCTAGCTGTACTGATTTTGCTGAACAAATTCTGAAATCTTAGACAAGAGAAAATACAATATCAGACAAATGAACAAATTCTCTGTACCCTGCCTCTGTATCTCTTTCTTCCTCCATATCTAAGCTGGAGAGGTAAAGTCCTAGAATCACAGAATGGTTTGAATTGTATGGAACCTTTAAGGATCAAGTTTTCAACCTCTGGGTCTTGAGCAGGGACTCCTTCCACTAGATCAAGTTGCTCAATGCCCCATGCAGCCTGGCCTTGAACACTTCCAGGGCTGGGCTATGCACAGCTTCTCTGGGAAACGTGTGCCAGTGCCTCACAACCCTTACAGAAAGAATTTCTTCCTAAAACCTACTCTAAGCCTGCCCACTTTCTCTTTAAAGCCATTTCCCTTTGACTTATGTTGCCCTTGTTACAAGTCTCTCTCCAACCCTCCTAGAATCCTTCTGGAAGACTGCTATAAGACCAACTTGGAATCTCCTCTTTCCCATGCTGAACAATCCCAACTCTTTTAGCTTGTGCTCCAACCCTCTGTCTCTGACGTAATTTCCTTTGGACTTGATGTCATGGGAGAAACATTCCACACTGGCCCTTCAGATCCACCTGGAGGAAAAAGTCCTCTGCCTGACTCAGGGCCGATCCCAGGCTCACCTGAGGCAGCAGCAGTCCTGGAAAGCCAAATCCTCAGTGGTGCCTGGAATGGCATGCCTGCCCAGGCCGGACCATGCTGCAGAGGAGGCTGACGGGACAGGGCTCCTGCTGCACATGACATCCCATCCAGAAGATCTGTGCTGTTGCATTGCCTTCATGTCTTGCTGCAGGCCTTTGGACACCATGGATCTTCCTTTGCTCCATCTCTTCCCACTTCCTGCCTCCTGTGTCCTCGCTTCTCTTTCCTCAGGAAGCACCAGGTGCCCAAGCTGCCCTGAGGGAACAGGGAATGCAATTGGGTGTTCAGCTCCTGTCTGTGTGCCTCTGTCCTACCTATGGAAGTGAATCCTCCCTCTGTGTCCCCAGGAGAGAGGGGAATTTGTTCTGGAGTGTCCTGCGGTGACGTTATGATGCTTGTATCCCCATTCATCTGTTCTGTGCCTTTAGGACCGGCTCTGAAGAGTGGAAGTTTTGTTTGGGTTTCTCTTATCAGGGACACGGAGACGAGCAGTGCATAGGGCTGTTTTTCACTTCTTGCTTCAGCTTGCTGCTTTCCTTGCTCCCTTTTCTGCTCTTGCTTCTGCTCTGCTTTGGCCTCTGCTTATTAGCTAGTTCTAGCTAAACAGTCCACATTCCTTCCTGGAGTGTTTCTCCTCTCCTGTTTCTGTGACCATCTCGAACCTGCTCCGGACCGGGACCCGGGAACACCGAAGGTTCGGCTGCAGCAGCTGCCCCAGCACCGGAGGGACTGAGAACAGAGCAACCACCCCCGAAAGAGACTTTCTGATTTTGTCATCTTTCTCAGAGCGGTGTCATCGGGTATTGTTCATTTTGTGTGCTGGGGGTGCTGGGCCAGTCAAGTAAACAGGTTCTTTCCACTCCTCTCCGAGGAATTTTTTCCCGAACCAGTTGGGGGGAGGGGCCGTGTAGGTTTCGCTTTCTGGAGGGGCCCTCCTTTGCAGATTCTTTAACAAATTTGCCCTAAACCAGGACATGGAGGCAAGGTGCCCAGGAGATTTGGCTTCCTAATCCAGTGGGAGCAGTTGTATGAACAGCAGTGCAGGTGCTGCAGGTGGCTGCAGGCCACATGCACAGCTCGAGGCAGCAGTGAGACACAGCATGGAGGGACAGTAGGTCCTACATATCTAGGGACATATGGAAGAAAGAGGACATATACATGCAAAATACCACACAAATCAGCACAGGCAGTAGGCACTGATCCCAACTCAAAGAGCTGCCTGTTCCTGTTCCTCTCCCTGGCTGCAGCAGGATGAAATATTGCAGAGAAAATGTCTGTTTGCAGCTGTACAATGCAGCCCTGCAGGTGAGGGCCTCTCTTCTACACCTGGAAAGCACAGCCTGCAGTGGCACAGCTTCTCCCAGCACCAGCCTGGGCTGCTGGGCTTGCCACTGGCTGGAAAGGTCTGCTTTGTCTGGGGCCTTGAGCACCATTCCCACACGTTTCTGGCTTTTGCCGTGCAGGATCCCCTTTAGGCCTCCCCTCTGCCATAACTCTTAGCACACAAGCAGGACAAGGAGCACATTTCCTGTCTGCCCTCCTCCACACAAGAGCCAGCCCTGCCCAGGAGGCTTAGGCCTGCTGTGGTGCAGCCAGTGAGGGTGCACAGGCCCTGAAGGACAGAGCTGACCAGCAGGTTCCTCTGCTGGCTGTCCACTCCTGGGCTCAGCCTGTGGTGAGCAGCAGCCCCTGCTGGGTCTGGACACGGCCCCCTCCCCTTGGCTGTAGGAAGAAGGCAGGGTTCCATGCAGGACTGCTTCCCGTAGGAACAGGGCAGGAGGAGAACAAGGGTGATTCATCCTGGGAGTTTGGGATGAATCAGGATCTGGAAGAGTCTGTCTCCATGTCAGTCTGAGCCCTGAGACCCCAGGTCCTGGAGCTCATCCTTCCCTGCAAGGACTGACAACATCTTGAATCCCAATGTGTCAGAATCACTGCAGGCAAAGTGGACCTCAGCCTCTACTTGCCCAACAGCTCAGCCTCATTGGTGAGAGAGAGGTCCAACAGAGTCCATCTTGTTTTTGGGTCCTCCATAACCTATCTTCTGTCTCAGAAAGCTCCATGGTAATGATCCTCCAGCATCCTCCTGGATTGAATTCATCTTTCCTGCTGAAAACAAACTCAGAAACTGCAGCACAAGTTGCAGAGCCTGACAGCTGCCTCTGTGAGCTGCCCTCACCCACTGCTGGGCTCAGGGCTGTGGGGCTGGATTTCAGGCTGTGAGAGGGCAAAGCAACCAGGCACAGTGGGAGCAACTTTCTCTGGGATTGATTCTCTCTTCCTGTATTGTCTGTGCTGCCAGAACTTGTCCTGTGCTTTCTGCCTTTCTCTTTGTTAGTATTTCCTTCCAGGCTCCTTGCCCTTATGTCATTGTTGGAGATAAGTCTTTGCCTTCAAATCGTCTGGAAATCAAGGAAACTGGATAGCAGGAGTGTTGAGGGGATTCAGGCTGATGGAGAAACAGCCATCAACTACTGAGAAAGAGAGAATGTCCTCCACCAAGTTCATTTCTGAACAGGAGCACACTTGCTGTTCTTTGGACTTGGAACCCTCTCATTCCAGCCTTCCCCATCCCACTTCCTGTTGGCCAGATGGCCTGCACAGCAGCAAGTGACAGAAATGGGAGTGTGAATGCAGACAGCTGTGGGAGTTCAATAGCTGCAACTATGTGAGGGGTTTTTGACCAAACCACAGCTGTTAAAGGAGAACATGACCACCATTTTAAGAGTAAAAATCAGTCATCAGCAGAGACTTGGTGGTACCAGGGAACTGGAGAAGTGCTGTGCTGCAAATATCCTCCCTTCCCTTTCCTGGTGTCCCAGTCATCTCAGGTTCCCAGTGCAGATGTGTATCTCATGCAGAACTAACTCCTTCTCTGGTGCCACTTGAGTTGATGTACCTTGGTGTCCTGTGGTGGGAACATGACCACCGTGCTCTTCAGGGCCTTTTTGGGCCTGAGAAGCTTCTGCCCTGTTCCAGTGGCCTGGACATAGCAAGTGACAGAAATGGGAGTGTGAATGCAGACAGCTGTGGGAGTTCAATAGCTGCAACTATGTGAGGGGTTTTTGACCAAACCACAGCTGTTAAAGGAGAACATGACCACCATTTTAAGAGTAACCAGGACATAAGGAAAAGGCATCTGTGGCACAGAACAGTCTGAAAACAAAGTTTAGATGAAGCAAGAACATAGGAAGAGAGAAGGAAGAGAGAAGTGGGAAGGAAGTGGCCATGGAGCCCAGGCTGCTCTGCAGCTTGGCCAGCTCTGTGTGCAAGAAGCTCCCTGACCTCACTGATGGCACTGAGGAGAGCAGCAGGCACACACCCACAGTTCTGCAGTGTGACAGTGTGACCCTGTGCTTTCACCTGTGCTTCACAGGCTGCTGGGAGATCTGTGGATTCTCAGGAACCCCACATCTCCAGCAAGTGTGTGGGACCAGGGGAAGCCCTGTTCCCACAAAGGGGATGTGTTCTTGTATCTGCATTTCCTGCATGGCTGGTGGGAGGCTGGAGGTTGCACAAGTCTTGGGAATGTGTTTTTCTGTGGGATGAGAGCTTGTGAACACTGCTTACATAGAGATGTTTAGAAATTTAGGCTGTGACCCTGCCTGCAGACTGTTGTGCGACAAAATAACAGAATCAGGGGATGTCTTCTACAGAGAGCTCAGGCTTGTCCTCCCTTGTAAGCAGTTCTGTACCCTGATCTTGTGATGCCTCAGCTGAAATGCCTGTGCTGTTGCTGTGAGCTCTCCTATTCCTGTGTCTCTGCACCCATGCATTGCTGTCCACAGGAGAAACCAGCTGATGGAACAAGAGCAAAAGCTGTGTTTCCATCTCATTCCATTCAGAGGACATTGGGGTCCAGTAGAGATCCTTTATCCTTAGAGATGGCCTTAGGAATATGAGACTCTGGACTTGAATCTAGAAGGGGTTTCCAGCTGGAAATACACATAGGCTTCAGCTTTTGTAGTCATAACCAAGGCAAATTTCCTGATCTGTCAGCAAAGGACCCAGCACCATCCACTGATCCTTTCTGTCCTCCAGCCCCACATACATGGCATATTGAACACCACTGCCCAAAGCTCCATCGTCTTTGCTAATTAGATTATTAAATTAGTTACTTCATTAGTTATAAATGGTGTCAAAAGTTCTCTGTTGTGCTCAGGTTTTATGGGCTCAGGTTGTCAATGCTCACTGCCCAGACTCAGTCACAGATCTGCTTTCCTCTCGTTTTTGGTTCCCTTTTGCAGGCTGTGCTCAGTGGGTTTAACCCTTTGCTAGCCAATGCCAAATATACCTGCCCGTGTGTGTATTGTCACACACATGGAGCCTCAGCAGGAGAGAGCAGGCAGCAGAGAGGGAAGGCCATGGATGCCCTGTGCAAGTGCCTGAGGCTGGGCAAAGGGAGGTTGTGTGAGCTGCAGTGATGCTGTCCTTCATCTGCTTTCCTTTGTCTTGGTGACTTGGTGCTGTGCAATGACCATCTTGTGAAATGCCCTGGCAGGGAAATGAGGAAAGTTCCTCAATCTCCTGTGCTGTGGGTACACCCAGGATATGGCTTTTTCAGCACATCAGATTAGAGCCTGTGCAGGCCCCTCACCAGTGTGGGAGGTGCCCTGTGCAGGAGGAAGGCTGTTTGTGCCCACACTGGTAACAGGGACCCTTGGAGAAGAGTGATCCTCCTGCAGAGATGATGAATGGCCAAGGGAGAGTCAGTCCTGGAAGTGCAGGTAAGCCCCAAACCTTCCTTCCTTTCTGTCCTCCTGCCACAGGGGTTGGGGGAAAGGCAGGGCTGGGATGGATCCTGGGCATGGTGCAGTGGGCACCTGGAGATGGGGCTCAGGGCAAGAGCAAAGCAAGAGATGAGGGCAGTGGGCAGGCTGGCAGAATGAGCTTTTCCTAGAGCCAGGGGGAATGGAAGTGCAGGCAGAGCGTGCCCTGTTATTCCCTTCAGTGCTGTGTCTGTAAACAATGGGGCTGAAGGGGGCTGTCCTTCTGTCATTGCCCTGCTAAAGCTCTCTGCATCACTCTGAGCACAAGTCCCTGCTCCCATCTCTGCTGTCTCCAAGGACACCCCAGCCAGGGCTCCCCAAGAGCTCCCAAGTGCCTTTTCCCCCTGTGGAAACAATCCCTCTGTGGGTCTGGCTGTGCACACCCTGAGCTGGGCACTCACTGCTTTGGGGGACTGTGCCACTGCAGAAAGGGGCTGATGGGACAGAGGCAAAATGCAGGGAGTGAGGGAAAGAAGCTCTAAAGAGAGAGGAAGTGGAGGGAGATCCACAAAGAGCATTCAGAGACAGACAGGGTAATGGAAGGCAGCATGGAAAATGTGTTGAGGAGAAAGGAGGTCTGACAGGAGAAAGGGGGGGTGAGGGTTGGGCAGAATGCAGGCAGGTCTTGTGATAAAGAGGGAAATAGAAAAGCAGCCTCAGGGCAGCCCCTGTGCTCCTGTACTCTGTGGCTCTGAGCCACTGCTAGGGACAGGCAGCAGGACCTGCTTCCAGCACCTGAGGAGCTCCCAGTGCTTGGAAGAAGGGAGCAGCAGGGTGCTGGGGAACAGAGCCCCCTGGCTTATCCTGCTCCTAACTCTGGGCTGGGACATGCTCACTCTTGCTTTGTGTTTTCCAGCCCCAGCAGAAGAGAGAGGCTGCTCCTGGCTGAACATCTGGGTCTTCCTTATTTTTGCCCTTGCAATCAAAGCTGCCATTGGGACCTTTTGCCTCTGGCTTGGTGAGTTGCACAGAGTCTAAATTCCCTTGGGATGAAGGGCTCAGGTGGCTGCCCTTGGTCAGGTGGGAAACCCACATCCTAGTACCTCTGCCAGAAGGGCAACACCATTCACCAAAACACAGGTCAGAGACCCCTTCTCATGCAGAATCAACATTTGTGGGAACACATCTGGAGCTCATAATCCACCATTTGAATCTCAAGGAATTAGTAAGATCTCTTGGATAAGGTGGCTGTGTAAGGAACTGCCTGTGGTGTCAGCAAGGCTGTCAGAGCAGTTTTCTAAGTCTCACTCAGCCTGCATGAGCTGAGAGCTTGGCCAGCTCTTCTCTGAAGGCAGTGTTCCCAGAGCCAATGATTTCCCATCCTGCTTCCCCAGGAAGGCTCAGGCAGTAGCAGTGTCTCTCAGCCAGCAGAGCTTTCATGGCTGTCTGAGGAAGACACTGATCCTTTTTGATCCCTGCAGGGATGAACAGCTCCACAGCAGGTCAGATCCCTCAGCTGAACTAAACCACAAGTCATCTCTCTTCTCATCCTTTATCATTGGGTAGGGACAAGGTCACCTTTATTGGCAATGGGGGTGCTCAGCCAGGCATTGCCCATCTCCTCTGGGCCTTCCTCCATTACAGCAATTCACTCATCAGGCACTGGAGCCACTGGGATTCTTCTGCTCATCAGTGACAATAGTTCTAAATTAAATAATTGATGAAAATAGGCATCTGGATTGTTGAGCACACCCTGATCAGCTCCTAATCCATACTCCTGATGGGTGTCTGGGTTCCCAGGAAGTCCTTGGGATTGTGGCTGTGGCCTGTCACCAAGAGTGCATTATTCCCCACACAGTGGAGCCAGTAAGTCCTAGGGGTTTATGGTGCTGCACCCTGGTTTCAGGAGCTGCAGGTGTAAGTGATTCCCTTCACCTGCTCTGGGTGTTGCTGATGGAACAGGCCCAGCTGAGGGTGGCTCCCCCAGGGGCCTGTTGCTGTGTAGCTGAGGAAGAGACAGAGGCTGACAAGGAGAGGCTGCTTTGTAGACTGGCAGCTGGGCTGGGGGTGTGTGCATGGCAGAGTGGCTGTGGCTGGGAGGGCTCCCTCCTGCCGTGTGTGTGGCATGTCCCCAGAGGGATGTGCTTCCAGGGGTGCCTCTGCTGTCTCACTTGGAAGGCACAGGGCTCTTTCTGGCTGGGAAGGAGCTGTGCCCCTGGGGTGGGCCAGGAGAGGTGACAGCTGGGAGCGTGCTTGCTGGGGAAATGGTGGAAGGAGAGTGCAGGGGCCAGAGGTGCTGTGTGAGGAGCTGGCAGCAAGGGCTAATCCTGCTGCCTTTCCTGTCCCTTTGCAGTGCTTCCCTTCTGCCACAGCAGTGACCAGCCCTCAGCCCTGCAGCAGCAGGAGTTCTCCGAGCAGTTCTCGGAGTGGGAGTGCAACTCAGCGGTGCCACAAGGCACAGGTCAGTATCCCAATGTCCCCTCTTCCTTGGGGCCAAGGGCCTCAAGGGGCTGTGCCAGGGCAGGTCAAAGCACATCCCCAAAGGAATTTGGAGAGCCCTGAGATGCCCTTACAAGGATTACCCTGGCTTTGGGTACACAAGGCTCACTGGTCATACCCCAAAGCAATGGGAAGGAATGTCTGAACTATCCCTGTTTGTTCAAGCACTTTCTGTCAGGAAAAGTCACTGAGCAGGACATGAGCACTGTCCCTGGAAAACCTGGATGTCTGCAATCACCATCTCTTGTTGGTAGCCTGCATCTGTCTGTCCTCTCCCTGCACAGACCGAGGCTGGATGTGCTGCCCAAAGGGCTGGAGAAGGTTTCAAGGAAGCTGCTATTTCCTGTCCACTGATACAATGAACTGTGCTGAGAGTGCACGGAACTGCACTGGGATGGGCTCCCAGCTGGTGGTGATCACCAGCAGTGCAGAGCAGGTGAGTGCACAGGGCCCCAGAGAGAGGGACCCAGCAGGCAGAGCCACAGTGCTGGGCCCTGGAGGGGACTCAGAGCCCTCCTTGTCCTGCAGGGGAGGGGGAAGGTCCTGTCTGAGCCTCTGCAGCACCAGCCCCCTCTGCCACCAGCCCCACATCATGGGGATTCCTGATGCCCCTCTGTGGTCAGTCCTGCCACTCATGGACATTGTGCTCTCTCTGTCTGATTGCCAGGTATTCCTCACTGAGCATGGAACTCTGCCTCCGAAAGAAATGGTTTTCTACATTGGTCTGTTTGAGGTTGATGACGACCAGTGGCAGTGGGTGGACAAGACTCCCTACAATGTGAACGCAACGTGAGTATTTTCTGCATGAAGAGTGTTTGGTGTGACTGCTGATATAGAAAGAAAGTAGGAGAGATCTGAGAGCTTCAGGTGATGCATGAGAGTGAGTTTTGACCCCACTGTCTTGGCAGAGAGTAAAGATGCAGAAGGAGAGAGCTTTGTAGTACACTCAGTTCACATGGCCGCATCTGTGCTGGGTATTGGTTATGAATTAACTACCTATGACATGGAAATCATTGCTGTCAGCCTAGAAAAAGCTGCATTTTGCCATCAGCAAGAACCCTTAAGACTTGACAGGCCTTGGCTGGCCTACACAGCACTTATGTGAGCAAAATGGCTGTGCTGAAATGCAGGGAAAGAGATGGGACAAAGGGAGAGAGCACCAGGACTGTCCTTGCTGTGCCTTCTTCTGGAGAACAACCTTTCCCTGGAGTCCAGCACGGGCCTCTGCTGGGAGTGAGGTGCATGGGGTGAGTGGTGGTGATCAGTTGCCCCCAGCAGGATGGAGCAGGGCCCTGTTGTGCTGGAAGGCTGTAGGAAGGAGGCAGGTTTCCATGTGCCACTGGAGCCAGTGGGATATGGAGTGGGAGGAAGGGCACTGCTTCAGTCCATGAATCAGCATTGGGAATTTGTGTCTCTTGCCTTCAAGTCTTACATCCCACTGGGGCCTTTTCGCAGTGCCTTACAGTGGGTACTGGGGAGTAACAAGCCTGTCTGTGTCCCAGGTTCTGGAGAAAAGGAGAACCAAGTCCAGACACATACTGAGAACTGCACTGCAATGCATTTGGATAAAGGGAACTTCAACAACTGGAATGATGTCAAACCAGATACAAGGCATTATCGAATTTGTGAAGCTGCAGCAGTAACTGTGTGATGGAATCCCCTCATCTGAGTAAAGCTGGAAGATCAGCAGGGAGCTGGGAACAGCTCTGGCTGTGCTGGGAAGGGTGGGGAGCTCTGACACATCTTCACTCTGTGGGGTGGGACCACATGTGTGGAAATGAAATTGGCTTTGTCCAGCATCCCCATTGCATGTGCTGGCTCAGGGAACACAGGGAACACAGGAAGGCTCAGGCTCATGGGAGCATCTCCTGTGTTCTTGTGTCCTCTTCTCTCTATGTGGTTCCAGCAGCCTCTGGCTGAAAAGAGATGGACTTCTCCAGGAGGCAGACAGAATAATGGAAGAGAGATATCCAGAGATTCAATGTCCTCTGTTCTTTGAGCAGAGCTGTTTGCTTTTTGTTGAGTCACACACAAAATATCCTCTAGCTGTACTGGTTTTGCTGAACAAATTGTGAAATCTTAGACAAGAGTAAATACAGTATCAGACCAATGAACAAATTCTCTGTACCCTGTCTCTGTATCTCTTTTTTCCTCCATATCTAAGCTGGAGAGGTAAAGTCCTAGAATCACGGAATGGTTTGGGTTGTATGGAAACTTTAAGGATCAAGTTTTCAACCTCTGAGTCTTGAGCAGGGACCCCTTCCACTACAGCAGTCTGCTCAAAGCCCCATGCAGCCTGGCCTTGAACACTTCCAGGGCTGGGCTATGCACAGCTTCTCTGGGAAACGTGTGCCAGTGCCTCACAACCCTTACAGAAAGAATTTCTTCCTAATACCTTCTTCCAATACCTGCATTCTTTGAGTTTAAACCCCTTTGCCATATGCACAACATGCCCTTATGCACTATATGCCCTTGTAAATAGTGCCTCTCCAGCCTTCTTGGAATCCTCCTGGAAAGCTGCTATAAGATCTACTTGGAATCTCCTCTTTCCCATGCTGAACAATCCCAATTCTTTCAGCGTGTGCTCCAACACTCTGTCTCTATCCTCATTTCCTTTGGACTTGTTGCCATGGGAGAAACAATCCACACTGGCCCTTCAGATCCACCTGGAGGAAAAAGTCCTCTGCCTGACTCAGGGCCGATCCCAGGCTCACCTGAGGCAGCAGCAGTCCTGGAAAGCCAAATCCTCAGTGGTGCCTGGAATGGCATGCCTGCCCAGGCCAGACCATGCTGCAGAGGAGGCTGACGGGACAGGGCTCCTGCTGCACATGACATCTGTTATGTTTGCCCAATTATCCCATCATAAAAAACCAAACAATATTTAAGATAGCAACAATTTTAATTGAATAGTTAGAAAATATATAAATAAGGGATAATTTGGTTCAAATAATAGCACATAAGCAAAACCAACCGCGGGGTACGGAGGGCAGGGTTCATTGACCCTTGCCACTTCACGTACAAGCTTGCCAAGTAAAAGTCACCCCTTATATGCCATGTGTCAATGCCATCTCCTCCTATTTTCGGTTCGTCACTTTTCTGTCTCCGCCTTCATTACCACCTTTACCACGCATGCACTACCACTCGGTTTGGTGGTCGCACAAGTCTTTGGGGGTCGTCACTGATGAAGGCCCTGTAGTCTTCTTCGTTGTCCTTTAATTCACCTTTGGGTTACACATGCGCACCAAGCCAGTACAATGTAAGCCAAGACTAACGTATCACTGCATCTACATATCAAAGCAATAAGTCCCTTATAATTAGCATTTTCTTGGACCCAACCAGGTTCTTGGTCATTTTTAGCAACTGTATCTTCAGCTTCTTTCCTGTGGTCTTTGAGAACATCTGCTGGGAAGGAGGGGTGGGTGGAGCCCCTCCTTTCTCTCTCTTCTTTGGCATTACAACTTTTAACTATTAACTGTTTTATTATTCTCAAATATTAATTACTGTATCAATATTGATTACTGTTTCAATTTTTTATCAGCACGAATCATACCTATTTATCACAAATCCCCCATTTCTCTGTTTGATCATTATGATTTGTGCTGTATTTAAAAAGTTGTACCTTGATATTTTTTATATTTTGTAAAATTTTGGGTTTTTTGTTGGCTCTTTTCAGCTTCAAACTTTTCCAGAATTTTTATTACTGCTTCTAGTCTTTCACTCTCTCTTTCAAGTTTAGTTAGCATTTCCTGGTTTATTTCAATCTTTTTAAGTCTTTGTTCTTTAACAGGGGTCAATTTAGTTTTTAATACCATTATAAATTTTGATTTTCCTTTTTTTGCTGATTCTGAATCTAGAGACATTGTTGAAATCTGCATCCCCTGAATCACTGAATGAATTAACCTAATAAAACACAGAAGTCCCAGAATTGAGCATAACAACATGAACTCTAACTTTTTCCTCCAAACACTTCCAAAGAGGTTACCCCACCAATTTGTTTTTAAGATTGAATTCCACTTCTGTACTGGCACATGAGCCACTCTTTTAATTTTCTCTGCAAGTTCAGTGATAGTTTCCCCATAATTATCAATTTTTACACAGCACTCAAATTCATTAAATCTTCCACAAACTCCTCCTTTTTCTGCTAACAGATAGTGTAGGGCTATCCTGTTTTGATACACAAACACCCTCATTTGTGTATATTGCCTGGCCAACATTTTTAAGGCACCGGAGATATGATTTGACACCACCTCCACTACTGCTTAGAGCCTTATTAATCGATTCAACAGGTAAATTGAGGTCCTATATCCCCATGACCCATCCTGAGCCTATGTTGCTGGGTCATAATATGCTATAATTTGTTCTGCAGGCCATTCGTCCTCCCCCGATTTTTGATTCCCTCCTGCTTGTTTGGTTTATCTCGGTTGTTTGAGGGGCCTGGAAAGGCCCAGGGGTGACTTTGGGGCAGCCCGCGTATCGAAGGATGAGAAGAGGCTTCAGTTCTTCTTTCTGGTTTTATGTTTATTAATTGTTTATCTAAAAGATGTTTTTTCAGCCACTAGAGATCTGCTCAGCAGTCAGCCATGGGCACACTGTCTCTTCTCTCTGACTGCCACGTATCTTTATACTTCTTGCTACGTATACAATATTTATCATTTTTCTCCAATACTATTTATTTTTATAACTTGGTGTACTCTCAGTAATAACTAATCCAAAGGTGCCACCGTGGCCAAAGAAGATGAAGGAGAGGAGGAAGAAGGAGGAGGACAGGACACACCCCAATTCCTCCATCTTACTCCTCTAAACCCCCTGTACATAAATCCTAAACCTTGTGTCTCACTCTCTAATTAACTAATCCCTTCACCATTCACCCTGTGAAGCCCTCATCCTTGTCGTCTCCTGCGCAGGGTTAAAGTCCTGCCACCAGACACTTCTGGCAACATTCCAGGACTCCCGAGCCCCCCCCAGGGTCTCGGTGGCTCAGATCTCAGGACTGAGATCTTGAGATCTGACACCTGCTGTTGGAAAATTTAAATTAAAATCTCTTTTATTCCACTGCAGGGTTTCATACAGTGGAGTTCCTAGCACATTGCTCCTAGACCTCAGTAGAACAAAGAAGGAGGGTTGTATTCTCCCAAAAGTACAGGTTCCTCCCCATTTTTGAGGTAACTCACTGTATGCTCGTTGCCCACAAATCCAATATATCCCATCTGAGGCTTTCCATTTCTTATCAGTTTTCTCCAGTTGTTCCCAATAAGACCTCAGGCTGTCAATGGATTGGTAGGGGTTAGCTCCAGGACTTTTGTACCAGCATAAATTAATCTGTTCATCCCATTCACAATTTATTTCTTTTATTGGTCCCCAATATCCAGCAGGGTTTTCTGGTCGCCAAATTTTTAAACGATTATCCATATTAACCACCAATGTGGATATACAAGGAGTATGCCCTACTACTTTATTAAATTTCCTTCCTTCTTGAGTTATACAAATGATTCCAATCGCCTGATGACTTAAAATCCATCCTTCAGGTCTCTTCAATGTTCCAGAAATTTGTGTGTGGTTCCACTTTAAAAATTGCTCTGGAGCTAAGCTCTCACCTCTCCACGGCCATCTTTCAGCCATTTTTAGACCTCCACAAATCCCACATGTGAATAATTCCAATTCTGTAGCAATCCTTTGCATCAATCCCACAAACAGATTCTTATTCAAGGCTGGCAAATCCCAATCTTTGTAATACTGTTTTAGCTGTTTATACAATTCAGCCAATTCTGTTGACTCTTTTCTCCTGTTCTTTTCTCTATTTCCCTTTGTTTCTTTTTCTTGTTTTATTTTCTCTTTCAATTTTTCTTTTAGTGCCCGATTTCCCATGCCAATACTTGGATCCTTTCCATTATCATCTCTTTTAAAATAAACGCATCTTTCATATTGAGGACAAATTTGATCACCATGGGGATAAGGAGCTCGTCCATTATATCTCAAATTTTTCTCTACCCAATACATCTTTTCTTCCTTAATACAAACATCTATAACACTGCTGCGATTGTAGCAGGCAGAACTAACATACAGGTGTGTTACAAACACAGATTCCATCTTGTCCTTAATCCACACAGGTTGATTGCAATAGCCACAAATGTTGAAATTGCTGGGACTTGGTTTTTGCCCTGTTTGCTTTTTCATTGCCGAAACTCTGTCCAGTGTGGCTCTCTGGCTTTGGCCAACTGCCCAGGGTACCAGAATGATCACAGTGAAAATAATCCTCAGGAAATCTGCCTTTCTACCTTTCTCAAGGCCCCTTGGGTTGCAACCAAGGGCCGAGATGCCAGTCTTCTCGGTAGCAAAGGTAATATCCCGGGATCTAGTCACCGGTGCTTTTAGTTTCCTTGGTACCCATAGCCCCACAGAGTTTGCTTGTCTCCTTTTAAATGCCATTTCCCAGTTCTAGATGGTTAAGAAGCAATAATTAAAACAAAAAGAACAGTGAAAGGATTAAGCCGGAATACCATAAACCTGTATTTTCCAAAATTTCAAGGATGTGCCAACCACAATAAGATTTTTCTAATTTATTTTCTGCTTCAAGGGCGGGGAGTTTACTAAACTGCTGCCTCCAATAGGCAAATTCACAGCACCAATATGCCCCTGCAATGTGCCTGTTATGTGGTATATAAACTTCTTCTCCACAACAACTATCAGTTTTGAGACACTGGTCTATAATATTATGAGTTGCTCCTTCTCTTATTTGTGCTATAGCCAATATAAGAAAAACCAATTGATCTAAGTTCTCTATTAATCCAGTCGCTGCTGGAAGGGTCCTGTCTCCCAGTCTTAAAGGCATCCAAAAAAATCACTAGCAATGTGTTCTATAATTAGCTGACTAAATACATAACCATAGCAAAGCAAGCAAATCAATTGTCTCTCCTTCTCTTCTCTCTTAGTTACTTTCCACCATGAGTTAAAGCAAAGTGTGCAAACAATACATATCCGTGGATGACACCCTAAACCATGTTTACCGCACTCCCAACATTTTTGTCTCTGAGCTCTTTTAACAACAGGTGTTACCAATCTCAGTTTCTGGAATTGCAGTTCTGTAATCAATTCTAATAATGTTGCTGGTGGGTGATCCTGGAGGAGATCTCGGATCTTTTTAGGCTGTTCCCACCGATTCAGAAAGTCTTTTTATTCTTTTTCCACCAGTGCTCTTTTGCCTCTGAGATCAAGGGAATTGCGGTCTGTAGCCACTCCGGGATGCTTAGTTCCTTCTTAATAAATCAGGGTTAATATAAATCATGTTTCAACAATATTTTAGCTACTGTTTGAACTGTAGCCCAAGCTGCTGGAAATGCTTTAACCCACTGAGTTAATTGATCTATTATAGCTAACAAATATTTCCACCGACCCACTTTAAACAATTCTATAAAATCAACCTGGATTTTTTCAAATAGCCTGTAGGCTGTTTTGTATCCTCCAAAGGGAGGGCTTCTTAACACCTTCTTATTTACCTTTTAACAGGTAAAACACCCCTGGGTAATTTATTTTCCAATTTCAAATATCCTTATACACCCATAAAATTTTAAAAAGTGATCACAAAAGGCCCTTGTTTCCCAGTGTGTCTGTCTATACAAGTTATCTAAAATCTAATGTGCCACTGGTTTTTGGCATCATAATCCTGCCATCAGGAAAAACTTACTTTCCCTCCTTAAATGTTGCTCTTAATTTCCTTATAGCTGCCAATTCTGCTAGCGGAAGGGAAAGTGTCTCCTGCTGAATTTCTATTTTTTTTTTTTTTAATAAGGTCATGATTTTAGTATCTCCCTTTTTTAAGGTCGCTTTTTTTGCTTCTTCATCAGCCAAATTATTTCTCTGACTCTAATATCCCTCCCTCTCTGGTGTTCCTTTACATGAACTACTGCTATTTTCTTTGAGCCTTTTAAAGCTTCAAGTATCTAAATTATCAATCCCCCATGTATTAACTCTTTCCTTTAAGTGTTTATAAGTCCCCTCCTTTCCTTCCAAATTTTTCTTATGTATGTACTACACTAAAAGCATATTTGGAGTCTGTATAAATAGTCCCTTTTTGCCCTTTTAGTATTAATAGTGCACAATGTAATATATAAAATTCACAGGCTTGTGCTAACCAGGAGGGACTAAGGGGACCAGACTCCTTTACCCTAAACTTTTCCCACTTCACCTGAATGCCAACCCGTGTCATTAATTTCTAGATTATCTTCTTCAGTTAAAGAATAAATTTTAAGTTTTCCTTCACAGGGTTTTATCTGTAAATTTAAGGCTATTATTAGATCTCTGCCTAACATATTATTCTCGGCCTCTGGTATCAACAATAAATCATTTACTCCAAATTTGTCATCTGTTTCAATTTGCACTCCTTTTATTACAGGAACAGGGAAAGCCTCTCCCGTAATTCCGATTACTGAAACTCGCTCACGACTTATCTCACATCCCTGGGGTAATTTTTTCACCGTCAACCAAGAAACTCCTGTATTGACTAAAAATACGACTTCTTCACTCTGAGGACCTACTCTTAGCTTTATTATCAAGGCCTCTTCTAGGTGTAATTTGGTCCTCTTCATTAAACAAAGCTCTTACCCTCTCTGATTCTCCTGAGAAGTTTTCTCATCTTGCTGTTTCTTTCTGCAATTTTTTTGCAGGTGCCCCTTTTTATGACAATAAAAACAGGTGGGTCCCGCACCCTTCAAAGTGGGGCAAGAATTTTTAAAGTGTCTCTTCTTGTGGCAGGAAAAATGCACAGGTCTTTTGTTCCTAGAAATAGATCCTGACATCCACTGCTTGTTTTTCCCTGCAGATTTTTCTGTATTCAAAGATGCCTGCATTTCTTGAACTGCTGCCACCAAAATTCTGGCATCTGCTTTCTGCTTTTTCTCATTTCTCTTTACAAACACCCTTTGTGCTTCTCTCAGTAACTCTTGCAGTCCCCTGTCCTGCCAATCTTCTAATTTTTCCAGCTTTTTCCTAATGTCACTGCAAGATCCGGTCACAAACTGAATTTTTAACAGAACCTGCCCTACTGCAGTATTAATATCTATACCTGAATATAATTGCAAGTCTCTTTTTAATCTTTTTAACCATTCTGCTGGTGACTCATATTTTTTCTGATGCTCACTCAAAACTTTTCCTATATTATGTCCTTTAGGCACTGCCCTCTGAATTTCTTGATTTTCTTCCCTTCGGGATTCCCATTCATCCCAAAACCGCATTAACATCCCCAGTGGGCTATCCTGAGGAACGCTCCCCCCCTGAGAACCCCCCTCACGGTTCCCAGATACCTCAAACCACTGCGAATTTTTCACACAATCCGCAGCCCCTGGGTCAAGGAACTTACTCTTTCCCTGACCCATTTCTGGCGGCAACAAACTAAGAAATCCCCGGTACCAGGAGAGTCTTAGTTTTACACAGCACTCAAATTCATTAAATCTTCCACAAACTCCTCCTTTTTCTGCTAACAGATAGTGTAGGGCTATCCTGTTTTGATACACAAACACCCTCATTTGTGTATATTGCCTGGCCAACATTTTTAAGGCACCGGAGATATGATTTGACACCACCTCCACTACTGCTTAGAGCCTTATTAATCGATTCAACAGGTAAATTGAGGTCCTATATCCCCATGACCCATCCTGAGCCTATGTTGCTGGGTCATAATATGCTATAATTTGTTCTGCAGGCCATTCGTCCTCCCCCGATTTTTGATTCCCTCCTGCTGTTGGAGAATTTAAATTAAAATCTCTTTTATTCCACTGCAGGGTTTCATACAGTGGGGTTCCTAGCACATTGCTCCTAGACCTCAGTAGAACAAAGAAGGAGGGTTGTATTCTCCCAAAAGTACAGGTTCCTCCCCATTTTTGAGGTAACTCACTGTATGCTCGTTGCCCACAAATCCAATATATCCCATCTGAGGCTTTCCATTTCTTATCAGTTTTCTCCAGTTTTTCCCGCAATAAGACCTCAGGCTGTCAATGGATTGGTAGGGGTTAGCTCCAGGACTTTTGTACCAGCATAAATTAATCTGTTCATCCCATTCACAATTTATTTCTTTTATTGGTCCCCAATATCCAGCAGGGTTTTCTGGTCGCCAAATTTTTAAACAATTATCCATATTAACTACCAATGTGGATTTACAAGGAGTATGCCCTACTACTTTATTAAATTTCCTTCCTTCTCGAGTTATACAAATGATTCCAATTGCCTGATGACTTAAAATCCATCCTTCAGGTCTCTTCAATGTTCCAGAAATTTGGGTGTGGTTCCACTTTAAAAATTGCTCTGGAGCTAAGCTCTCACCTCTCCACGGCCATCTTTCAGCCATTTTTAGACCTCCACAAATCCCACATGAGAATAATTCCAATTTTGTAGCAGTCCTTTGCATCAATTTCACAAACAAATTCTTATTCAAGGCTGGCAAATCCCAATCTTTGTAGTACTGTTTAAGCTGTTTATACAATTCAGCCAATTCTGTTGACTCTTTTCTCCTGTTCTTTTCTCTATTTCCCTTTGTTTCTTTTTCTTGTTTTATTTTCTCTTTCAATTTTTCTTTTAGTGCCCGATTTCCCATGCCTATACTTGGATCCTTTCCATTATCATCTCTTTTAAAATAAAGGCATCTTTCATATTGAGGACAAATTTGATCACCATGGGGATAAGGAGCTCGTCCATTATATCCCAAATTTTTCTCTACCCAATACATCTTTTTTTTTTTAATACAAACATCTATAACACTGCTGCATTTGTAGCAGGCAGAACTAACATATGGGTGTGTTACAAACACAGATTCCATCTTGTCCTTAATACACGCAGGGTGATTGTAATAATCACAAATGTTGAAATTGCTGGGACTTGGTTTTTGCTCTGATTGCTTTTTCATTGCCAAAACTCTGTTCAGTGTGGCTCTCTGGCTTTGGCCAACTGCCAAGGGTACCAGAATGATCACAGTGAAAATAATCCTTAGGAAATCTACCTTTCTACCTTTCTCAAGGCCCCTTGGGTTGCAACCAAGGGCCGAGATGCCAGTCTTCTCGGTAGCAAAGGTAATATTCCAGTATCTAGTCACTGGTGCTTTTAGTTTCCTTGGTACCCATAGTCCCACAGAGTTTGCTTGTCTCCTTTTAAATGCCATTTCCCAGTTCTAGCTGGTTAAGAAGCAATAATTAAAACAAAAAGAACAGTGAAAAGATTAGGCCAGAATACCATAAACCTGTATTTTCCAAAATTTCCAGGATGTGCCAACCACAATAAGATTTTTGTAATTATTTTCTGCTTCAAGGGCGGGGAGTTCATTAAGTCGCCGCCTCCAACAGGCAAACTCACAGCACCAATATGCCCCTGCAATGTGCCTATTGTGTACTATATAAACTTATTTTCTACAACAACTATCAATTTTGAACAGTGGTCTATAATATTATAAGTTGCTCCTTCTCTTATTTGTGCTATAGCCAATATAGCAAGAACCAATTGATCTAAGTTCTCTATTAATCCAATCGCTGCTGGAAGGGTCCCGTCTCCCAATCTCAAAGGTATCCAAAAAAATCACTAGCAATGTGTTCTATAATTAGCTGACTAAATACATAACCATAGCAAAGCAAGCAAATCAATTGTCTCTCCTTCTCTTCTCTCTTAGTTACTTTCCACCATGAGTTAAAGCAGAGTGTGCAAACAATACATATCCGTGGATGACACCCTAAACCATGTTTACCGCACTCCCAACATTTTTGTCTCTGAGCTCTTTTAACAACAGGTGTTACCAATCTCAGTTTCTGGAATTGCAGTTCTGTAATCAATTCTAATACTGTTGCTGGTGGGTGATCCTGGAGGAGATCTTCGATCTTTTTAGGCTGTTCCCACTGATTCAGAAAGTCTTTTATTCTTTTTCCACCGGCGTTCTTCTGCCTCTGAGCTCAAGGGAATTGCGGTCCGCAGCCACTCCAGGATGCTTAGTTCCTTCTTAATAAATCAGGGTTAATATAAATCATGTTTCAACAATATTTTAGCTACTGTTTGAACTGTAGCCCAAGCTGCTGGAAATGCTTTAACCCACTGAGTTAATTGATCTATTATAACTAACAAATATTTTCACCGACCCACTTTAGGCAATTCTATAAAATCAACCTGGATTTTTTTCAAATAGCCTGTAGGCTGTTTTGCATCCTCCAAAGGGAGGGCTTCTTAACACCTTCTTATTTACCTTTTAACAGGTAAGACACCCCTGGGTAATTTATTTTCCAATTTCAAATATCCTTATACACCCATAAAATTTTAAAAAGTAATCACAAAAGGCCCTTGTTTTCCAGTGTGTCTGTCTATACAAGTTATCTAAAATCTAATGTGCCACTGGTTTTTGGCATCATAATCTTGCCATCAGGAAAAACTCACTTTCCCTCCTTAAATGTTGCTCTTAATTTCCTTATAGCTGCCAATTCTGCTAGCAGAAGGGAAAGTGTCTCCTGCTGAATTTCTATTTTTTTATAAGGTCATGATTTTAGTATCTCCCTTTCTTAAGGTCGCTCTTTTTGCTTCTTCATCAGCCAAATTATTTCTCTGATTCTAATATCCCTCCCTCTCTGGTGTTCCTTTACATGAACTACTGCTATTTTCTTTGAGCCTTTTAAAGCTTCAAGTATCTAAATTATCAATCTCCCGTGTATTAACCCTTTCCTTTGAGTGTTTATAAGTCCCCTTTCCTTCCAAATTTTTCTAAAAGTATGTACTACACTAAAAGCATATTTGGAGTCTGTATAAATAGTCCCTTCTTGCCCTTTTAGTATTAATAAAAAATGCACAGAGTAATACATAAAATTCACAGGCTTGTGCTGACCAGGAGGGACTAAGGGGACCAGACTCCTTCACCCTAAACTTTTTCCCACTTCACCTGAATGCCAACCCGTGTCATTAGTTTCTAGATTATCTTCTTCAGTTAAAGAATAAATTTTAAGTTCTTCTTCACAGGGTTTTATCTATAAATTTAAGGCTATTATTAGATCTCTGCCTAACATATTATTCTCGGCCTCTGGTATCAACAATAAATCATTTACTCCAAATTTGTCATCTGTTTCAATTTGCACTCTTTTTATTACAGGAACAGGGAAATCCTCTCCTGTAATTCCGATTACTGAAACTCGCTCACTACTTATCTCACATCCTTGGGGTAATTTTGTCACTGTCGACCGAGAAACTCCTGTATTTACTAAAAATACGACTTCTTCACTCTGAGGACCTACTCTTAGCTTTATTATCAAGGCCTCTTCTGGGTGTAATTCGGTCCTCTTCGTTAAACAAAGCTCTTGCCCTCTCTGATTCTCCTGAGAAGTTTTCTCATCTTGCTGTTTCTTTCTGCAATTTTTTTGCAGGTGCCCCTTTTTATGACAATAAAAACAGGTGGGTCCCGCACCCTTCAAAGTGGGGCAAGAATTTTTTAAGTGTCTTTTCTTGTGGCGGGAAAAATGCACAGGTCTTGTGTTCCTAAAAATAGATCCTGACATCCACTGCTTGTTTTTCCCTGCAGATTTTTCTGTATTCAAAGCTGCCTGCATTTCTTGAACTGCTGCCACCAAAATTCTGGCATCTGCTTTCTGCTTTTTCTTATTTCTCTTTACAAACACCCTTTGTGCTTCTCTCAGTAACTCTTGCAGTCCCCTGTCCTGCCAATCTTCTAATTTTTCCAGCTTTTTCTTAATGTCACTGCAAGATCCGGTCACAAACTGAATTTTTAACAGAACCTGCCCTACTGCAGTATTAATATCTATACCTGAATATAATTGCAAGTCTCTTTTTAATCTTTTTAACCATTCTGCCGGTGACTCATATTTTTTCTGATGCTCACTCAAAACTTTTCCTATATTATGTCCTTTAGGCACTGCCCTCTGAATTTCTTGATTTTCTTCCCTTCGGGATTCCCATTCATCCCAAAACCGCATTAACATCCCCAGTGGGCTATCCTGAGGAACGCTCCCCCCCTGAGAACCCCCCTCACGGTTCCCAGATACCTCAAACCACTGCGAATTTTTCACACAATCCGCAGCCCCAGGGTCAAGGAACTTACTCTTTCCCTGACCCATTTCTGGTGGCAACAAACTAAGAAATCCCCGGTACCAGGAGAGTCTTAGTTTCCCACACTCACCCCGTGGCTCAACTCCTCACTTATTACTCTGTCACACTGCCTTTTCAATCTACTTGTTCCACTCCTATGTCTCCCTCTGCAATCTACTTGTTCCACTCCTCTCTCCCTCTTTCTCAATCTATTAGCCCCGTCCTCTCACCATCTAATCACATACTAAATTGCCTGCTACCAACCCCTCCAAGGAAATTGAACCTATTCATTCACTCTCTCAGTCTCCCTACTGAGTCAATCCCTCCTGCCCAAGGACCTTCCCACAGGTGCCTGGACCAGGGATCCCCTCCTTCCCCCTGGGTCAAACCCTCCCGGGGTCCCCACTCATTCACTTTTCTTTTGCTTCCCTCCTTTTCCGGCCGGTCTCCTTGCGGAGAACGCGAAAACGCGATACTGGGAGGTCCCACTTGCTTCGGGGGTCTGGGACTGCCCAGCCCCCATCTCAAACACTCCACACACACTCACACACATACAGCTGCCTCCCGACCCAAAACCCCTTGATACTCACAGCCTCCTTTTCTCACGAGGGTCTTGGTGCACAAAGTAGTTTTCTATGGGTACTCTCTCTCCTACAAGCCGGCACTCTGATGGGAGTCTCTCCTGTGCGCTTTCGATAACTAATTTGCTTATGCGTTATTGTAAAAAGAACTCTCTTTTCCCAAGGGAGAGTGGCCTAGCCTTGGGACCACTTAAAAGTCTGGTGGGGAGCTCCTTCCCAGAAGCTATCCACCTCCCCGGAGTTAAAAGAGTTCCCGGGTATCGGCACCAAAATTGTTATGTTTGCCCAATTATCCCATCATAAAAAACCAAACAATATTTAAGATAGCAACAATTTTAATTGAATAGTTTAGAAAATATATAAATAAGGGATAATTTGGTTCAAATAATAGCACATAAGCAAAAACAACCGCGGGGTACGGAGGGCAGGGTTCTTGACCCTTGCCACTTCACGTACAAGCTTGCCAAGTAAAAGTCACCCCTTATATGCCATGTGTCAATGCCATCTCCTCCTATTTTCGGTTCGTCACTTTTCTGTCTCCGCCTTCATTACCACCTTTACCACGCATGCACCACCACTCAGTTTGGTGGTCGCACAAGTCTTTGGGGGTCGTCACTGATGAAGGCCCTGTAGTCTTCTTCGTTGTCCTTTAATTCACCTTTGGGTTACACATGCGCACCAAGCCAGTACAATGTAAGCCAAGACTAACGTATCACTGCATCTACATATCAAAGCAATAAGTCCCTTATAATTAGCATTTTCTTGGACCCAACCAGGTTCTTGGTCATTTTTAGCAACTGTATCTTCAGCTTCTTTCCTGTGGTCTTTGAGAACATCTGCTGGGAAGGGGGGGTGGGTGGAGCCCCTCCTTTCGCTCTCTTCTTTGGCATTACAACTTTTAACTATTAACTGTTTTATTATTCTCAAATATTAATTACTGTATCAATATTGATTACTGTTTCAATTTTTTATCAGCACGAATCATACCTATTTATCACAACATCCCATCCAGAACATCAGTGCCTGTTGCATTGCCTTCATGTCCTGCTGCAGGCCTTTGGACACCATGGATCTTCCTTTGCTCCATCTCTTCCCACTTCCTGCCTCCTGTGTCCTCATTTCTCTTTCCTCAGGAAGCACCAAGTGCCTAAGCTGCCCTGAGGGAACAGGGAATGCAATTGGGTGTTCAGCTCCTGTCTGTGCGCCTCTGTCCTACCTATGGAAGTGAATCCTCCCTCTGTGTCCCAGGGAGAGAGGGGAATTTGTTCTGGAGGCAAGGTGCCCAGGAGATTTGGCTTCCTAATCCAGTGGGAGCAGTTGTATGAACAGCAGTGCAGGTGCTGCAGGCCCACATGCACAGCTCGAGGCAGCAGTGAGACACAGCATGGAGGGACAGTAGGTCCTACATATCTAGGGACATATGGAAGAAAGAGGACATATACATGCAAAATACCACACAAATCAGCACAGGCAGTAAGCACTGATCCCAACTCAAAGAGCTGCCTGTTCCTGTTCCTCTCCCTGGCTGCAGCAGGATGAAATCCTGCAGAGAAAATGTCTGCTTACAGCTGTACAATGTGGCCCTGCAGGTGAGGGCCTCTCCTTCTACACGTGGAAAGCACAGCCTGCAGTGGCACAGCTTCTCCCAACACCAGCCTGGGCTGCTGGGCTTGCCACTGGCTGGGAAGGGCTGATTTGTCTGGGGCCTTGAGCACCATTGCCACACATTTCTGTCTTTTGCCGTGCAGGATCCCATTTAGGCCTCCCCTCTGCCATAACTCTTAGCACACAAGCAGGACAAGGAGCACATTTCCTGTCTGCCCTCCTCCACACAAGAGCCAGCCCTGCCCAGGAGGCTTAGGCCTGCTGTGGTGCAGCCAGTGAGGGTGCACAGGCCCTGAAGGACAGAGCTGACCAGCAGGTTCCTCTGCTGGCTGTCCACTCCTGGGCTCAGCCTGTGGTGAGCAGCAGCCCCTGCTGGGTCTGGACACGGCCCCCTCCCCTTGGCTGTAGGAAGAAGGCAGGATTCCATTCATCATGGACTGATGCCCATGGAACAGGGCAGGAGGAGAACATGGGTGATTGATCTGGGAGTTTGGGATGAATCAGGATCTGGAAGAGTCTGTCTCCATGTCCCTCTGAGCCCTGAGACCCCAGGTCCTGGAGCTCATCCTTCCCTGCAAGACGTGACAAGGCCATGGTGCAGGGTGACACCTCTCCACTTGTGGAGCCCTGGGGAGCTGACTAATGTGAAAGGTGCAGCCTGTGCTGTAATCCTCCAGAAGGCAGCAGGACAGCAGGGCTGGAACAATCTCCACAGCAGTGAGAGCCATTGTCTGCAAATATCTGAAGCTGAAGCATCAATTGCCTGAGGGAGGAAACCTCCTCCTGAGGACAATGGGAGGCCAGCAGTTACACACAGAGGGTGTTTGAAGTGGCTGTGAATGCTGCAGCCTGCATCTCCACTTGGCTGAGAGGGGAATATTGTGTGGAAGACTGATGGTCAGGCAGTGGGCAGCATCCCTCCCTCCTCTGCTCTGAACACTTCTAACTCAGCCTCTCTTCATGTGCAGGAGGTCCATCCCAAAGATGCTCCATTTGCCTTGTCAGGGCCTAGGAAGCTGCTGGCAGTTACTCCTGCCTGGCAAAGCCTGGCTTTGCAAGGAGATTGGCTATTTGCTGTCAGTCACTAGGACACATGGGCAGTGCTGTGCTCAGCTGCCTGAGGAACAGCCTGCAGAGAACAGTCCAGCCTTGTCCCCATGTCTCTGGGGAGTCTCCAGATAAAAGAACACATTCCCTCTCTGTCTTGGGCACGTTCACTCTGTGTCCTGCTATTGCTGCCCAGGTGAGACTGGATGTGCTGCACAATGGGCTGGAGAGGCTCTCTGAAGTTGGTGCTCGCACATATTGGCTGAACAGATGTCTTGGAAAGCAAGGACACAGGCTCCCAAAGGGTGGGCATCAATGCAGAAGCACATCATCAGAGTGGGAGTCTTCCAAGGGAGTCTTGCAAACAAATGCTCAAACTGGCCACTGTTTGCCCTCCTGAAGCTTCTGGTTGTGATCCTGGCTTTTGCCCTGCTGCCTTCTCCCATGATCCTGCATCCCAACATCTCAGAATTACTGCAGATAAGCTGGCACCCAGCCTCTACTTGCCCAACAGTTCTGCCTCACTGGGGAGTGTGAGAGCCACCAGAGTCCATTTCCTCCTTGGGTACTTCATAACCTGTCTCAGAAAGCTCCATGGTAATGATCTCCATGGTAATGATCAAACCTGGAGGTAGTGTCCTCCAGGTTTGATTTCATCTTTCCTGCTTAAAACAAACTCAGAAAGTGCAGCACAAGTTGCAGAGCCTGACAGCTTCCTCTGTGAGCTGCCCTCACCCACTGCTGGGCTCAGAGCTGTGGGGCTGGATTTCAGGCTGTGAGAGGGCAAAGCAACCAGGCACAGTGGGAGCAGCTTTCTCTGGGATTGATTCTCTCTTCCTGTCTGTGCTGGTAGCATTTGCCCTGTGCTTTCTGCCTTTCTCTTTGTTACTATTTCCTTCCAGGCTTCCTTGCCCTTATGTCATTGTTGGAGATAAGTCTTTGCCTTCAAATCATTTGCATTCCAGAAAGGTGGATAGCAGGAGTGCTCAGGGGATTCAGGTTGATGGAGAAACAGCCATCAACTGCTGAGAAAGAGAGAATGTCCTCCACCAAGTTCATTTCTGAACAGGAGCACACTTGCTGTTCTTTGGACTTGGAACCCTCTCCAGCCTTACCCATCCCAATACCTGTTGGTCAGATGGCCTGCACAGCAGCAAGTGACAGAAACGGGAGTGTGAATGCAGACAGCTGTGGGACTGCAATAGCTGCACCTATGTGAGGGGCATTTGACCCAAACCACAGCTGTTACAGGAGAACATGGTCACCACTTAATAGTAAAAATCAGTCATCACAGAGACTTGTGGTGGTACCATGGAAATGGAGAAGTGCTGTGCTGCAAATATCCTCCCTTCCCTTTCCTGGTGTCCCAGTCATCTCCAGGTTCCCATGCAGATGTGTACTCATGCAGAACTAACTCCTTCTCTGGTGCCACTTGAGTTGATGTCCCTTGGTGTCCTGTGGTCGGAACATGACCACCGTGCTCTCAGGCCCTCTTTGGGCTGAGATGCTTCTGCCCTCTTCCAGTGGCCTGACATAGCAAGTGACAGAATGGAAGGTGAATGCAGACAGCTGTGGACTCATAGCTGAACTGTGTGAGGGGCATTTGACCCAAACCACAGCTGTTACAGGAGAACATGACCATCAGCTTAACAGTAACCAGGGCATTAGGGAAAGGCTTCTGAGACACAGAAGAAACAGTCTGAAAACAAAGTTTAGAATGAAGCAAGAACATTGTAAGAGAAAGAAAAGAGAGAAATGGGAAGGAAGTGGCCATGGAGCCCAGGGTGCTCTGCAGCTTGGCCACCTCTGTGTGTAAGAAGCTCCCTGGCAGCTGAGTGCTGTGGGTGACCCCACTGATGGCACTGAAGGGAGCAGCAGGCACACATCCACAGTTCTGCAGTGTGACAGTGTGACCCTGTGCTTTCACCTGTGCTTCACAGGCTGCTGGGAGATCTGTGGATTCTCAGGAACCCCACATCTCCAGCAAGTGTGTGGGACCAGGGGAAGCCTGGCTCCCACAAAGGGGATGTGTGCTTGCAGCTGCCCTTCCTGCATGGCTGGTGGGAGGCTGGAGATTGCACAAGTCTTGGGAATGTGTTTTTCTGTGGGGTGAGAGCTTGTGAACCCTGCTTACATAGAGATGTTTAGAAATATAGGCTGTGACCCTGCCTGCAGCCTGTTGTGCACAAAATAACAGAATTAGGGGATGTCTTCTACAGAGACCTCAGTCTTGTCCTCCTTTGTAAGCAGTTCTGTACCCTGATCTTGTGACGCCTCAGCTGAAATGCCTGTGCTGTCGCTGTGAGCTCTCCTATTCCTGTGTCTCTGCACCCATGCATTGCTGTCCACAGGGAGAAACCAGCTGATGGAACAAGTGCAAAGCAGTGTTTCCATCTCAGTCATTCAGAGGACATTGGATCCAGTAGAGTCCTTAATCCTTAAGATGCTAGAATTAGACTGCTGACTTGATCTAGATGGTTTCCAGCTGGAAATCCATGGCTAGCTTTGTATCTAACAAGGCAAAATTCCTGATCTGTCAGCCAAAGGGGACCCCAGCCATCCACTGATCCTTTCTGTCTCCAGCCCCAAAGCATTACACCATGCCAACTCCATTGTCTTTGCTAATTAGATATTAATAGTTACTCATTGTTATAAACAGTGTCACAAGTTCTGTGTTGTGCTCAGGATTTCTGAGCTCAGGATGCCAATGGTCACTGCCCAGACTCAGTCACATATCTTCTTGCCTCTCGTTTTTGGTTCCCTTTTGCAGGCTGTGCTCAGTGGGTTTAACCCTTTGCTAGCCAATGCCAAATATACCTGCCTGTGTGTTTATTGTCACACACATGGAGCCTCAGCAGGAGAGAGCAGGCAGCAGAGAGGGAAGGCCATGGATGCCCTGTGCAAGTGCCCGAGGCTGGGCAAAGGGAGACTGTGTGAGCTGCAGTGATGCTGTCCTTCATCTGCTTTCCTTTGTCTGGGTGACTTGGTGTTTTGCAATGACCATCTTGTGAAATCCCCTGGCAGGGAAATGAGGAAAGTTCCTCAGTCTCCTGTGCTGTGGGTTCACCCAGGATATGGCTTTTTCAGCACATCAGATTAGAGCCTGTGCAGGCCCCTCACCAGAGTGGGAGGTGCCTTGTGCAGGAGGAAGGCTGTTTGTGCCCACATTCGTAGCAGGGACCCTTGGAGAAGAGTGATCCTCCTGCAGAGATGATGAATGGCCAAGGCAGAGTCAGTCCTGGAAGTGCAGGTAAGCCCCAAACCTTCCTTCCTTTCTGTCCTCCTGCCACGGGGATTGGGGAAAGGCAGGGCTGGGATGGATCCTGGGCATGGTGCAGTGGGCACCTGGAGATGGGGCTCAGGGCAAGAGCAAAGCAAGAGATGAGGGCAGTGGGCAGGCTGGCAGAATGAGCTTTTCCTAGAGCCAGGGGGAATGGAAGTGCAGGCAGAGCATGCACTGCTATTCCCTTCAGTGCTGTGCCTGTAAACAATGGGGCTGAAGGGGGCTGTCCTTCTGTCATTGCCCTGCTAAAGCTCTCTGCATCACTCTGAGCACAAGTCCCTGCTCCCATCTCTGCTGTCTCCAAGGACACCCCAGCCAGGGCTCCCCAAGAGCTCCCAAGTGCCTTTTCCCCCTGTGGAAACAATCCCTCTGTGGGTCTGGCTGTGCACACCCTGAGCTGGGCACTCACTGCTTTGGGGGACTGTGCCACTGCAAAAAGGGGCTGATGGGACAGAGGCAAAATGCAGGGAGTGAGGGAAAGAAGCTCTAAAGAGAGAGGAAGAGGAGGAAGAGCTACAAAGAGCATTCAGGGACAGACAGGGTAATGGAAGGCAGCATGGAAAATGTGTTGAGGAGAAAGGAGGTCTGACAGGAAAAGGGGGAGTGAGGGTTGGGCAGAATCAGGCAGGTCTTGTGATAAACAGGGAAATAGAAAAGCAGCCTCAGGGCAGCCCCTGTGCTCCTGTACTCTGTGGCTCTGAGCCACTGCCAGGGACAGGCAAGCAGGAAACCCGCTTCCAGCACCTGAGGGGCTCCCAGTGCTTGGAAGAAGGGAGCAGCAGGGTGCTGGGGAACAGAGCCCCCTGGGTTATCCTGCTCCTAACTCTGGGCTGGGACCTGCTCACTCTTGCTTTGTGTTTTCCAGCCCCAGCAGAAGAGAGAGGCTGCTCCTGGCTGAACATCTGGGTCTTCCTTATTTTGGCCCTTGCAATCAAAGCTGCCATTGGGACCTTTGGTCTCTGGCTTGGTGAGTTCCAGGGTGTCTTAATTCCCTTGGGATGAAGGGCTCAGGTGGCTGCCCTTGGTCAGGTGGGAAACGCACATCCTAGTGCCTCTGCCAGCAGGGCAACACCATTCACCAAAACACAGGTCAGAGACCCCTTCTCATGCAGAATCAACATTTGTGGGAACACATCTGGAGCTCTTAATCCACCATTTGAATGTCAGGGAATAAGTAAGAACTCCTGGATAAGCTGCCTGTGTAAGGAACTGCTTGTGGTGGCAGCAAGGCTGTCAGAGCAGGTTCCTCTCAGTCTCTCTCAGTCTGCATGAGCTGAGAGCTTGGCCAGCTCTTCTCTGAAGGCAGTGTTCCCAGAGCCAATGATTTCCCATCCTGCTTCCCCAGGAAGGCTCAGGCAGTAGCAGTGTCTCTCAGCCAGCAGAGCTTTCATGGCTCTCTGAGGAAGACACTGATCCTTTTTGATCCCTGCAGGGATGAACAGCTCCACAGCAGGTCAGATCCCTGAGCTGAACTAAACCACAAGTCATCTCTCTTCTCATCCATTATCATTGGGTAGGGACAAGGTCACCTGTATTGGCAATGGGGGTGCTCAGCCAGGCATTGCCCATCTCCTCTGGGCCTTCCTCCATTACAGCAATTCACTCATCAGGCACTGGAGCCACTGGGATTCTTCTGCTCATCAGTGACAATAGTTCTAAATTAAATAATTGATGAAAATAGGCATCTGGATTGTTGAGCACACCCTGATCAGCTCCTAATCCATACTCCTGATGAGTGTCTGGGTTCCTAGGAAGTCCTTGGGATTGTGGCTGTGGCCTGTCACCAAGAGTGCATTATTCCCCACACAGTGGAGCCAGTAAGTCCTAAGGGTTTATGGTGCTGCACCCTGGTTTCAGGAGCTGCAGCTGTAAGTGATTCCCTTCACCTGCACTGGGTGTTGCTGATGGAACAGGCCCAGCTGAGGGTGGCTCCCCCAGGGGCCTGTTGCTGTGTAGCTGAGGAAGAGACAGAGGGTGACAAGGAGAGGCTGCTTTGTAGACTGGCAGCTGGGCTGGGGGTGTGTGCATGGCAGAGTGGCTGTGGCTGGGAGGGCTCCCTCCTGCCGTGTGTGTGGCATGTCCCCAGAGGGATGTGCTTCCAGGGGTGCCTCTGCTGTCTCACTTGGAAGGCACAGGGCTCTTTCTGGCTGGGAAGGAGCTGTGCCCCTGGGGTGGGCCAGGAGAGGTGACAGCTGGGAGCGTGCTTGCTGGGGAAATGGTGGAAGGAGAGTGCAGGGGCCAGAGATGCTGTGTGAGGAGCTGGCAGCAAGGGCTAATCCTGCTGCCTTTCCTGTCCCTTTGCAGTGGTTCCCTTCTGCCACAGCAGTGACCAGCCCTCAGCCCTGCAGCAGCAGGAGTTCTCCGAGCAGTTCTCGGAGTGGGAGTGCGGCTCAGCGGTGCCACAAGGCACAGGTCAGTATCCCAATGTCCCCTCTTCCTTGGGGCCAAGGGCCTCAAGGGGCTGTGCCAGGGCAGGTCAAAGCACATCCCCAAAGGAAGTTTGGAGAGCCCTGAGATGCCCTTACAAGGATTACCCTGGCTTTGGGTACACAAGGCTCACTGGTCATACCCCAAAGCAATGGGAAGGAATGTCTGAACTATCCCTGTTTGTTCAAGCACTTTCTGTCAGGAAAAGTCACTGAGCAGGACATGAGCACTGTCCCTGGAAAACCTGGATATCTGCAATCACCATCTCTTGTTGGTAGCCTGCATCTGTCTGTCCTCTCCCTGCACAGACCGAGGCTGGATGTGCTGCCCAAAGGGCTGGAGAAGGTTTCAAGGAAGCTGCTATTTCCTGTCGACTGATACAATGAACTGTGCTGAGAGTGCACGGAACTGCACTGGGATGGGCTCCCAGCTGGTGGTGATCACCAGCAGTGCAGAGCAGGTGAGTGCACAGGCCTCAGAGAGAGGGACCCAGCAGGCAGAGCCACAGTGCTGGGCCCTGGAGGGGACTCAGAGCCCTCCTTGTCCTGCAGGGGAGGGGGAAGGTCCTGTCTGCACCTCTGCAGCACCAGCCCCCTCTGCCACCAGCCCCACATCATGGGGATTCCTGATGCCCCTCTGTGGTCAGTCCTGCCACTCATGGACATTGTGCTCTCTCTCTCTGATTGCCAGGTATACCTCACTGAGCAGGGAACTCAGCCTTCAAAAATTAATTTCTACATTGGTCTGTTTGAGGTTGGTGTCGACCAGTGGCAGTGGGTGGACAAGACTCCCTACAATGTGAACGCAACGTGAGTATCTCTGCATGAAGAGTGTTTGGTGTGACTCCCAGTAGGGAAAGAAAGTAGGAGAGATCTGAGAGCTTCAGGTGATGCATGAGAGGGAGTTTTGACCCCACTGTCTTGGCAGAGGGTAAAGATGCAGAAGGAGAGAACTTTGTAGTACACTCAGTTCACATGGTCCCATCTGTGCTGGGTATTGGTTATGAATTAACTACCTATGACATGGAAATCATTGCTGTCAGCCTAGAAAAAGCTGCATTTTGCCATCAGCAAGAACCCTTAAGACTTGACAGGCCTTGGCTGGCCTACACAGCCCTTATGGGAGCAAAATGGCTGTGCTGAAATGCAGGGAAAGAGATGGGACAAAGGGAGAGAGCATCCGGGCTGTCCCTGCTGTGCCTTCTTCTGGAGAACAAACTTTCCCTGGAGTCCAGCACGGGCCTCTGCTGGGAGTGAGGTGCATGGGGTGAGTGGTGGTGAGCAGTTGCCCCCAGCAGGAAGGACCAGGGCCCTGTTGTGCTGGAAGGCTGTAGGAAGGAGGCAGGTTTCCATGTGCCAGTGGTGCCAGTGGGATATGGAGTGGGAGGAAGGGCACTGCCTCAGCCCATGAATCAGCATTGGGAATTTGTGTCTCTTGCCTTCAAGTCTTGCATCCCACTGTGGCCTTTTCCTGCAGTGCTTTACAGTGGGCACTGGGGAGTAACAAGCCTGTCTGTGTCCCAGGTTCTGGAGAAAAGGAGAACCAAGTCCAAACAATACTGAGAACTGCACTGTAATGCATTTGTCTAAAGGGAACTTCAACAACTGGAATGATGTCAAACCAGATACATGGCAATATCGAATTTGTGAAGCTGCAGCAGTAACTGTGTGATGGAAACCCCCCTGACCTGAGTAAAGCTGGGAGCTCAGCAGGGAGCTGGGAACAGCTCTGGCTGTGCTGGGAAGGGTGGGGAGCTCTGACACATCTTCACTGTGTGGGGTGGGACCATGTGTGTGGAAATGAAATGAGCTTTGTCCAGCATCCCCAGTGCATGTGCTGGCTCAGGGAACACAGGGTGGCTCGGCTCATGGGAGATCTCCTGTGTTCTTGAATCCTCTTCTCTCTGTGTGGTTCCAGCAGCCTCTGGCTGAAAAGAGATTGACTTCTCCAGGAGGAAGGCACAGGAATGGAAGGCAGTTATCAGAGATTCAATGTCCTCTGTCTCCTTGAGCAGAGCTGTTTGCTTTTTGTTGAGTCACACACAAAATGTCCTCTAGCTGTACTGGTTTTGCTGAACAAATTCTGAAATCATAGGAAGAGAAAATGCAACATCACACCGATGAAGAAATTCTCTGTACCCTGTCTCTGTATCTCTTTTTTTCTCCATATCTAAGCTGGAGAGGTAAAGTCCTAGAATCACGGAATGGTTTGAATTGTATGGAACCTTTAAGGATCAAGTTTTCAACCTCTGGGTCTTGAGCAGGGACTCCTTCCACTAGATCAAGTTGCTCAATGCCCCATGCAGCCTGGCCTTGAACACTTCCAGGGCTGGGCTATGCACAGCTTCTCTGGGAAACGTGTGCCAGTGCCTCACAACCCTTACAGAAAAGAATTTCTACCTAAAACCTACTCTAAGCCTGCCCACTTTCTCTTTAAAGCCATTTCCCTTTGACTTATGTTGCCCTTGTTACAAGTCTCTCTCCAACCCTCCTAGAATCCTTCTGGAAGACTGCTATAAGACCAACTTGGAATCTCCTCTTTCCCATGCTGAACAATCCCAGCTCTTTTAGCTTGTGCTCCAACCCTCTGTCTCTGACGTAATTCCCTTTGGACTTGTTGCCATGGGAGAAACAATCCACACTGGCCCTTCAGATCCACCTGGAGGAAAAAGTCCTCTGCCTGACTCAGGGCTTATCCCAGGCTCACCTGAGGCAGCAGCAGTCCTGGAAAGCCAAATCCTCAGTGGTGCCTGGAATGGCATGCCTGCCCAGGCCAGACCATGCTGCAGAGGAGGCTGACGGGACAGGGCTCCTGCTGCACATGACATCCCATCCAGAACATCAGTGCCTGTTGCATTGCCTGCATGTCCTGCTGTAGGCCCTTGGACACCATGGATCTTCCTTTGCTCCATCACTTCCCACTTCCTGCCTCCTGTGTCCTCGCTTCTCTTTCCTCAGGAAGCACCAAGTGCCCAAGCTGCCCTGAGGGAACAGGGAATGCAATTGGGTGTTCAGCTCCTGTCTGTGCGCCTCTGTCCTACCTATGGAAGTGAATCCTCCCTCTGTGTCCCAGGGAGAGAGGGGAATTTGTTCTGGAGTGTCCTGGGGTGATGTTATGATGCTTGTATCCCCATTCATCTGTTCTGTGCCTTTAGGACCGGCTCTGAAGAGTGGAAGTTTTGTTTGGGTTTCTCTTATCAGGAACACGGAGACGAGCAGTGCATAGGGCTGTTTTTCACTTCTTGCTTCAGCTTGCTGCTTTGCTTGCTCCCTTTTCTGCTCTTGCTTCTGCTCTGCTTTGGCCTCTGCTTATTAGCTAGTTCTAGCTAAACAGTCCACATTCCTTCCTGGACTGTTTCTCCTCTCCTGTTTCTGTGACCATCTCGAACCTGCTCCGGACTGGGACCCGGGAACACCGAAGGTTTGGCTGCAGCAGCTGCCCCAGCACCGGAGGGACTGAGAACAGAGCAACCACCCCTGAAAGAGACTTTCTGATTTTGTCATTTTTCTCAGAGTGGTGTCATCGGGTATTGTTCATTTTGTGTGCTGGGGGGTGCTGGGCCAGTCAAATAAACAGGTTCTTTCCACCTCTCTCCGAGGAATTTTTTCCCGAACCGGTTGGGGGGAGGGGCCGTGTGGGTTTTGCTTTCTGGAGGAGCCCTCCTTTGCAGATTCTTTAACAAATTTGCCCTAAACCAGGACATGGAGACAATGTGCCCAGGAGATTTGGCTTCCTAATCCAGTGGGAGCAGTTGCATGAACAGCAGTGCAGGTGCTGCAGGTGGCTGCAGGCCACATGCACAGCTCGAGGCAGCAGTGAGACACAGCGTGGAGGGACAGTAGGTCCTACATATCTAGGGACATATGGAAGAAAGAGGACATATATATACAAAGTACCACACAAATCAACACAGGCAGTAGGCACTGATCCCAACTCAAAGAGCTCCCTGTTCCTGTTCCTCTCCCTGGCTGCAGCAGTATGAAATCCTTCAGAGAAAATGTCTCTTTACAGCTGTATAATGTGGCCCTGCAGGTGAGGGCCTCTCTTCTACACCTGGAAGGCACAGCCTGCAGTGGCACAGCTTCTCCCAGCACCAGCCTGGGCTGCTGGCTTGCCACTGGCTGGGAAGGGCTGATTTGTCTGGGGTCTTGAGCACCATTGCCACACATTTCTGTCTTTTGCCATGCAGGATCCCCTTTAGGCCTCCCCTCTGCCATAACTCTTAGCACACAAGCAGGACAAGGAGCACGTTTCCTGTCTGCCCTCCTCCACACAAGAGCCAGTCCTGCCCAGGAGGCCTAGGCCTGCTGTGGTGCAGCCAGTGAGGGTGCACAGGCCCTGAAGGACAGAGCTGACCAGCAGGTTCCTCTGCTGGCTGTCCACTCCTGGGCTCAGCCTGTGGTGAGCAGCAGCCCCTGCTGGGTCTGGACACGGCCCCCTCCCCTTGGCTGTAGGAAGAAGGCAGGATTCCATTCATCATGGACTGATGCCCATGGGAACAGGGCAGGAGGAGAACATGGGTGATTGATCCGGGGAATTTGGGATGAATCAGGATCTGGAAGAGTCTGTCTCCATGTCCCTCTGAGTCCTGAGACCCCAGGTCCTGGAGCTCATCCTTCCCTGCAAGACGTGACAAGGCCATGGTGCAGGGTGACACCTCTCCACTTGTGGAGCCCTGGGGAGCTGACTAATGTGAAAGGTGCAGCCTGTGCTGTAATCCTCCAGAAGGCAGCAGGACAGCAGGGCTGGAACAATCTCCCATAGCAGTGACAGCCATTGTCTGCAAATATCTGAAGCTGAAGCATCAATTGCCTGATGGAGGATACCTCATCCTGAGGACAATGGGAGGCCAGCGGTTACACACAGAGGGTGTTTGAGGTGGGTGTGAATGCTGCAGCCTGCATCCCCACTTGGCTGAGAGGGAATATTGTGTGGAAGACTGATGGTCAGGCAGTGGGCAGCATCCCTCCCTCCTCTGCTCTGAACACTTCTAACTCAGCCTCTCTTCATGTCCATCAGGAGGTCCATCCCAAAGATGCTCCATTTGCCTTGTCAGGGCCTAGGAAGCTGCTGGCAGTTACTCCTGCCTGGCAAAGACTGGCTTTGCAAGGAGATTGGCAATTTGCTGTCAGTCGCTAGGACACATGGGAAGTGCTGTGCTCAGCTGCCTGAGGAACAGCCTGCAGAGAACAGTCCAGCCTTGTCCCCATGCCTCTGGGGACTCTCCAGATAAAAGAACAGATTCCCACTCTGTCTTGGGCACGTTCACTCTGTGTCCTGCTATTGCTGCCCAGGTGAGACTGGAGGTGCTGCACAATGGGCTGGAGAGGCTCTCTGAAGTTGGTGCTTGCACATATTGGCTGAACAGATGTCTTGGAAAGCAAGGAGACAGGCTCCCACAGGGTGGGCATCAATGCAGAAGCACATCATCAGAGAGGGAGTCTTCCAAGGGAGTCTTGCAAACAAATGCTCAAACTGGCCACTGTTTGCCCTTCTGAAGCCTCTGGTTTTGATCCTGGCTTTTGCCCTGCTGCCTTCTTCCATGATCCTGCATCCCAACATCTCAGAATTACTGCAGATAAGCTGGCACCCAGCCTCTACTTGCCCAACAGTTCTGTCTCACTGGGGAGTGTGAGAGCCACCAGAGTCCATTTCCTCCTTGTGTCCTCCACAACCTGTCTCAGAAAGCTCCATGGTAATGATCCTCCAATTCCCTACTGGATTGAATTCATCTTTCGTGCTGAAAACAAACTCAGAAACTGCAGCACAAGTGCAGAGCCTGACAGCTGCCTCTGTGAGCTGCCCTCACCCACTGCTGGGCTCAGGGCTGTGGGGCTGGATTTCAGGCTGTGAGAGGGCAAAGCAACCAGGCACAGTGGGAGCAACTTTCTCTGGGATTGATTCTCTCTTCCTGTATTGTCTGTGCTGCTAGCACTTGCCCTGTGCTTTCTGCCTTTCTCTTTGTTACTATTTCCTTCCAGACTCTTTGCCCTTATGTCATTGTTGGAGATAAGTCTTTGCCTTCAAATCATTTGGAATTCCAGAAAAGTGGATAGCAGGAGTGCAGAGGGGATTCAGGCTGATGGAGAAATGGCCATCAACCACTGAGAAAGAGAGAATGTCCTCCACCAATTTCATTTCTGAACAGGCGCATACTTGCTGTTCTTTGGACTTGGAACCCTCTCCAGCCTTCCCCATCCCACTTCCTGTTGGTCAGATGGCCTGGACAGCAGCAAGTGACAGAAATGGGAGTGTGAATGCAGACAGCTGTGTGACTGCAATAGCTGCAACTATGTGAGGGCAATTGACCCAAACCATTGCTGTTAAAGGAGAACATGGCCACCAGCTTAATAGTAAAAATCAGTCATCAGCAGAGACTTGTGGTGGTACCAGGGAACTGGAGAAGTGCTGTGTTGCGATGTGTTTTAATGTCCTGTTTTAGACTTCCAGGTCACCTCCCAGCTGTGGCAATACCTCTCTTCCCCTTCCCCCTCGCCCCCTTGCTGAGTGAGTCCTGTCAATCAGGCTTAACATTCCAACAAGGCGTTGTGCGGTTGGGCAAGTTCAAAGGATGCCCCTCAGGCCCAGAGGTCATTGGCCTGTCTAGGTGTCCCTCGCCCCTTGAGACCCCGCCCCCCCCCACCTGGTTGGTGGCTCACCTGCCTGTTTCCTCCCCTCCCCCTGAGCTTAAAAGGTGAGTCCAGCCATGTGCTCGGGTATTCTGTTGGAGTTCTTCCCAAGATTCAGACATCTGTAACCATGGAATAAACCTCTGGATATTAAACCCTCCAGCAGAATCCCTCCTTTGTCCTCACCTTCGCCTGAAGCCTTCTTCCTAAGGTAAACGGAGTCCCTAACAAGCCTGGACTTGTTTAGTGCCCAGCTGAAACCATCAGCAAGCTAAAGGTGTCTCTGGGGTGATACACCACAGACACCACCTTCGGCCTAGCATCGAGGGTCAGACTGGTCCAGGCACAATCTAACTGATAATATTGGGATTCATATTCCAATATTTGGTGTCCCTGGGTGGGCCAAAGCGATTCAGCAGCCCAGACGGACTTTCGCTACCTTGGGAGAGCTTCTGGCAGCCATGCACCCAGCTGAAAGGAGCCTTGATTACAGCGCTCCCAGCCAGAGACTTTGGGAATACTCCCAGACAAAGTTTCGTGGACTGTTCGGTGCCTCTGGAAAGCCCAGCTCCATTGTAGTGAGCAGACCTTCCAGAAGGAAAAGAGGGTAGCCTCTCGTGCCTAGAGAGAGGTCCTTTTCCGGTGAGGAGACCTGCCTGCCTGGACCCAGCCTGCTTCAGCTTCCATTTCGGGTGAGTATCTCTGCTCTCGGTGGAGCAGAAGCTCAAAAAACAGACTCTGCCATGAGTTCTGTTCCTTTTTGCCTTTGCATTTTTGGCTGCACAGCCCCACAGATGGGAATTCATTGCGTTATAGGCTTTTAGCTTTCTGCAGTGTGTGTTGTTCTCTTTTACAATTCGCGCAGGCGGTGCAGGAGTGCTCTCTGCCCTTCCCCCGGCTCAGCAGTGCAGCGTGTTCGGCTCGCCATGCGGCACGGGGGAGGGGACTCCGCTCTTTCTCTCTCTCTCTGTGCGGGGGAGCCCGGGTTCCGCTTTCCACGTGGCGTGGGGGAGGCTGCTCTCTCTCTCAGCTCCACGGGGGGGCTGCATTCCACCGTGGTTGAGGCTTAGTGTCTGCCTCAGCTGGGCAGGGCGCGCCCTGCTGCTGCTGCCCGGGAATTTTAAAAGCAGTTTATACAGCTGCATTGTGAAGCTTTTGTCTGTTCGTTATCGCCTTCCTAATCTGTGGTTTTTTTTAGAAATCGGTAGCTGATTTTGGCTTTGTTTTCGGTGAGGCGGGAATTAGTACTTTGCTTTTACATCTAACATGGGTTCGAAACTCAGCATTGTACAAAAAGGAGTGTTTTATAATATTGTTAGCATTTTAGTCAGCGGTAATGTGAAGTTCTCAAAAGGAAAATTGAAACAGTTTATAAGATGGTTTTTTCTTCACTTCCCAAAAATGTCCCCTGAAGAAATCCACAATATTCAATTCTGGGATAAAGTTGGGAATGAATTGATAACCTTAGGTCAATCTGGCAATGCACCCTCAGCTAAATTTGTGTTTTGGAGTTTACAAATTCGAACAGCCTTGCTCAAACAAAGGGAAATGGAGAAAAAGTCAAATGTAAAGCCATGTACCTCTGCTCTCCCTGTTTCTCCCTCTCCTAGCTCTAAAACCCCTAAACCTCTTTCCCCAAAACTTGGTATTTTAAAGAGAGCACACTCATTGGGAAGTCGACTCCCAGAGTTTGCAAAAATGCCTGAGTTGTCCTGTTCACAAGGCCCTGGCCAGGCTGCGTGGAACCTTTCCCAACCCCCTGTATCCCCTCCTCTAAAACCCAGAGCACGTGTCAGCTTTCCAGAGAGCAGTGATGCCCAAAATGGCCCCCAGTCCCCAGGGGGTCCACAAAATGGTGGATGCCACGTGGCATCTTCCCAAACCTTGTCTTCTTCTTCCCAAAATCCTCTTAAGCATCCTAAAATTCTATCCCCATTCCCCTCTCCTCCTGTTCCTCGCGACACCTTCCCCCCTCCCTCTCCCTTTCCTGCAGTGCCCTTGGCTCCGCCTCTCTACCCCTCCCAGGGGGCGCCTGCTGACGTGATGTCACCAGGCGTCCCCGCCCCCTGCCTGCCCCTTGACCCCACCTGTTGTTCCCATGGTTGCCCAGCCCCTTGCCGGCTCCCTGTCCCCGCCCCCTCCCCGGGTTCCCACGGTGGGGACACACCCACTGCCTGTCCCCAAACCTGTAGCTGTGATCCCAATGCTTCTGATTCAAGGGATACAGAGCAGGGAACGGCAGACCCAATGCATAGTCCCATGTTGTCACTAGCTCCTGTTACGTTTCAGCCTGCAGCTCAGGGAGGAGCAGGTCCTACTGCTAATTGGAGTTCTTTTGGACGACAATTGATTAAAGAGATCTGTAAATCTCATAAGGAATATGGTCCACACAGTCCATATTTCCGTGGCCTTTTAAATTCTGAACTGAGTAGGACTGTGGTAATCCCACATGATTTAAAACAGCTTTTTTCCTGCCTCATGACCTCCACGGAATTCAAATTATGGGAATTGGCATGGAAACAACTGCTAAAAGATGCTCTCCCAGGCTTACAGGCTGATCCAAACACAGCGAAAGACAACAGTAGTTACCCTATCACCATTGAGCACCTCTGTGGTGAGGGTCAATGGTCTTCACCCTCTATCCAAGCTGCTGCAATTCCTGCAGAAACACTCGAGAAAGTAAAAGAAGCAGCTGAAAAAGCATTCTTTTCCCTCCAACCTGAGGGGCCTTTTGAGCCCTATAGTAAAATTAAACAGTTACCATCAGAGCCTTTTTTGAAATTTGTAGAAAGGTTAACTAGAGCCATTGAAATACAAGTTAAAAAAGTGAATGCTAGGGAAGAGATTTTAGAGGAAATAGCGTTTACAAATGCAAATGAACAGTGTCGAGCGGCAATCCTGAGCCTTCCTATAGAACCTCCCCCTACGCTAAAAGATATGCTTTTAGTCTGTAACAGGAAAGTGCCTCTGATGAGTGTGGCTGAAGACACCAGACCAAGGCTGCTGCCAAGACCACCTCAGCGTGTCGCCGTTGCCAGCCCTGCACCTTTTCCCTCAGCACAGCAGTACCCTGGGCAGCAGCGGAGACCGGCAATGGCTGAGCCCACAAAACCATGCCTGCTTTGTAACAACCTAGGGCACTGGAGTAACCAGTGCCCCCTGAAAAGGGAATTTGATGAATTTAGAAATGGCAGGGGAGGAGAACTACAAGCCCTCCCTGGGGGGCAACAGCAACAAAAAAACTGAAAAGGGAGCGCCCGCCTGCCAGGCGTGCAGACACAAAAAGAGCAGGCCAAGGGAATAAGGGTAGCAAAACAAATCAAGCGCGCGATAATATTAATATTTGTGTAAGTGAAGCAGGTGCTTCAAAGACCAAGTCTGCTGGTCCACTGTTAAAAGTGAAACAAAATAACCTTTGTTATGATTTAGGTGATCCTGTGTTAACCACGTCTTCTGTCAATGAGCCTTACAGGTTGCAGCTGACAGAGTCACTCCACCTGAAGGATACTGACTGGCATTTTGTCTCTGTAAATCCTGAACAGAAGGGTACTTGGAACTGAACTCATTGTAGGTACATCATCATTGGGAACACCAAACACACACCACAAGATATTGAGATTGCTCCAGGAATGACAACATCAGATCCTGAGCAATTTGTTCTCGGCCTGCACTGTTTCCACCCACCCCTGTTTCTTACCAAGGGACAAACTGTTGCACAAGCTATCCCTGTACCATCATTACCTGAAAGTACTGAAAAACAAGGGCCTACAGTCGCCCGGGTCCAAGCTATTGGGAAAGACAAACCTAAATTATGGTGTAATGTCAGTGGGAGTGGGGAGTCAAAACACATTGAGATGCTTGTAGACACAGGTGCAGACTGCACAGTGATTGCAGTACAAGACTGGCCAGCACATTGGCCTTTGCAAAATGTTGCCGGTCACCTTCGAGGTGTAGGAGGCCTGCAATTGGCAAGACAATCCAAAAGCATTATTCAAATCGAGGGACCAAACGGACAATTGGCAAATATCCATACATTTGTGTTAGATTATTCAGAACCTTTGTTAGGGAGAGATTTAATGGCCCAGTGGGGTGTCACAATTGATATTCCAGACTCTCCACAGCATCTTTGTGCAGCAGTCATTGAACAACAGCACCCCATCCAAAAACTAAAGTGGAAAACAAACAAACCAGTTGACGTGAAACAGTGGCCGCTCAGTGAACAAAAAATAAAGGTGCTTGAGGAACTAGTGGAAGGGCAACTAAAAAAGGGCCACATTGTGGAGACCATGTCCCCATGGAACTCTCCAGTGTTTGTCATCCAAAAAGCTGACAAAAAGAGATGGCGACTTCTTCACGACCTCCGACAAATTAATAATGTAATTGAAGATATGGGTTTCCCCAACCGGTATGCCATCCCCAACAATGCTTCCCCAAATTGGAAATTAGCTGCTATTGATATTAAAGATTGTTTTTTCCAAATCCCCTTGCACCGACATGCACCGCGTTTTGCATTCTTGGTCCCTTCCATCAACATGGAATCCCCTATGAAAAGGTACCATTGGACTGTTCTTCCTCAGGGCCTGAAGGTATCGCCAGCTATCTGCCAGTGGTATGTCTCTTCCCTGCTTTCCCCAGTACGTGCAGCCACAGAGAAGGCCATCATCTATCATTATATGGATGATATCCTTGTGTGTGCCCCCAATGATGATTTACTCACACATGTGCTTGACCTAACAATCGATGCATTGATTGTTGCAGGGTTCGAGCTCCAGGAAAAGAAAATTCAAAAGATGCCACCTTGGAAGTATTTGGGCTTAGAAATTGGAAATAGGACCATTGTTCCTCAAAAACTAGAAATCAATCCAAAGATCAAGACCCTTGCGGATGTCCACAAGTTGTGTGGGTCTTTGAATTGGGTAAGACCGTGGCTCGGTCTGACTAACGAAGACCTTGCCCCTCTCTTCAATTTATTGAAAGGGGGAGAGGACCCAGGTGCTCCTAGGTCTATTACCCCAGAGGCACGGAAAGCTCTAAAAAAGGTTCAGATCGCAATGTCCACAAGACAGGCCCACCGATGCCGGCCTGACCTGCCATTCAAATTTATCATTCTAGGTAAGTTGCCACACCTCCATGGAATTATTTTCCAGTGGGAGGAAAAACAAACACCTAAGGCAAGGAACACACCAAACAAGGACCAGGACCTGAGGGACTCTCTCTTGATCATAGAATGGGTTTTCCTCAGTCACAAAAGGTCCAAGAGACTGACAAAGCCTCAAGAGCTGTTAGCAGAACTGATCCGGAAAGCAAGGACCCAGATCAGGGAGTTAGCAGGATGTGATTTTAAGTGCATTCACATTCCAGTTGAGTTAAAATCAGGTCAAAATACTATGAAAATACTGGAACAATTGTTTCAAGAAAATGAAGTGTTGCAGTTTGCTCTGGATTCCTACTCAGGACAAATTTCGGTAGCGCGGCCCGCTCACAAATTGTTTGAACAAGATGTTCAATTTACTTTAAAATTGAGAAGTGCTCTAAGTAGGAGACCTTTATAAAGGGCTCTAACTGTCTTTACAGATGCGTCCAGGAGGTCCCACAAGTCTGTTATGACTTGAAGGGATCCTCAAACCCAGCAGTGGGAGACAGACATTGCTGAGGTGGAAGGTTCACCTCAGGTTGCTGAATTGGCTGCGGTTGTTAGGGCTTTTGAAAGGTTCTCAGAACCATTTAATCTGATTACAGACTCTGCAATGTGGCAGGCGTAGTATCCAGGGCAGATCAAGCAATACTGCAAGATGTTCTAACATCGCACTTTTTGAATTGCTCGCAAAACTGGTAAAGTTAGTCACTCACCGAGAGCAACCATTTTATGTGATGCATGTCAAGTCACACACTGACTTGCCAGGGTTTATCGCTGAAGGCAACAGAAGGGCAGATGCTCTTGCTGCCCTGCAGTGATGGCCACTCTCCCAAATGTTTTTGAACAGGCAAAAATCAGCCACCAGCTTTTCCACCAAAATGCACCTGGCCTGGTTCGTCAATTTAACATCACTCGAGAACAGGCCAAAGCGATTGTGGCCACTTGCCCAAATTGCCAACAACATGCACTCCCTACAGTGAGTACGGGAGCAAACCCAAGGGGACTGAACAGTTGTGAACTGTGGCAAACAGATGTAACACACATACAGGCTTTTGGACGGCAGAAAGATGTTCAGGGTAGTGTAGATACCTTTTCTGGAGCGGTCTATGCTTCTGCCCACACAGGAGAATCATCTATCGAGGCTGTTAAGCATCTCTTACAGGCTTTTTCTTTCATGGGCATTCCCAAGGAGCTGAAAACTGATAATGGGCCTGTTTATAAATCCAAGGAATTCAGGAGCTTCCTGCAGCAATGGGGAGTAGAGCACAAAACTGGCATCCCCTACTCCCCTACAGGTCAAGCCATTGTAGAAAGAACTCACTGTGATATTAAAACGGTCCTGGACCAGCAACAACAGGTTTTGAAGGTGGAACCTCCCCACATCCGGTTATCCAGGGCGCTATTCACAATCAATTTTCTGAATTGTTCTTTTGACAGCCTGAACCCACCCAATCCTACGCCACTTTGGGGGGAACAGTCATAGGTTGATGAAAGAAAAACCTCC